>NW_012101798.1:3763280-3803345 GCF_000951045.1 Mandrillus leucophaeus
GCCAGGGCCAGATCAGTCTTATTGAGTCGAACTTCATGTTGCTAAGCCCATGCATAACCTCTACCATGCCACTTTGCTCACAAGCCCGCTGAGCAGTAACAGAAGTGACTGAAGAAAGAAGTTGAGTGCTGTCTATGGAATGAGTTATCTTATCCATTTGATTACTAAAATCCTCCTCTGCTGAGGTCACCCGTTAGTGACCATTCACGTGAGACACAAATATCTTCACAATTGTTGACTCTTCATAGAGGTTCATTCACATACCTCTTCCCCAAATTTCTTTGTTACCAATTTTTCAATCATGCTCCTTCCAAGTGCTTCAACATTCAGCCAAACCATTGGCTACAGCTCATCGATCAGTATATAATCATATGTCTGGCCATTCTTCCTTCCAGGCAAAGTGCAAAACAAGGTGCAGTGCTTGACGTTCTGCCCTCTGGGAAGATTTCTCTTCACCACTGTCCTCCAGGAATGTCCCAGAAAGGAACCATAGAGCTACAGCTGTCCATTTTCAGGTGGTGCCTGCATGTCATAGAGAACCATCTGTAAAACAGGCCCTGGTCTTCTCTTCCTCTGTCAACTAATAATAGGGAACTCCCAAAGAGGCCATAGGTACAGGCTGAGAAAGAAAAGGCAGGGTAGCAGGAATGAGGACCATGGGCATTTGGGCTACTTCCTTGTGTAACTTGTACCTTCAGCATCTCCTCAAGCCTGAACACATATATGCCACTTCCATTCAATGATGGAATGTTTCTCTGCATGCTCAATTTTATTGCTAGGTGGGTCAGAAAGCACCCAGTTCATAAAAGGCAGTTTAGATTTCCTGATAACTTGGTGACCCATGTTCAGTTCCTACAATGGCCCAGTAGCAGGCCAAGAGCTGTCTTTCCAAAGGAGAATTGTTATCTGCAGAAGATGGTAGGGCCTTGCTCCAAAATCCTAGTACCCTCCCCTGTGATTCACCTATGGGGACCTGCCAAAGGCTCCGAACAGCATCCCTATTTACCACTGACACCTCAACCATGACTGAATCTGCTTGGTTATGTGGCCCAAGTGGCAGTACAGCTTGTACAACAGCCTAGACCTGTTGCAGAGTCTTCTCCTGCACTCACAACTAGCAACCTTTTGAGTCACTCAATAAATAGGCCAGAGCAACACACACAAATGAGGAATGCATTGTCTTCGAAATCCAAATGGGCCCACTAGGCATTGTGTTTCTTTCTTGGTTGTAGGAGTGGCCAGATGCGGTAACTTATTCACTTAAAAGGAATATCTTAACAGGTCCTCTACCACCGGACCTCTAGAAATTTCACTGAGGTAGAAGGCCCCTGGATTTTAGTCATATTTATTTCCTATCCCCTGACATGTGAATGTCTCACCAATAAGTCCAGTGTGGTTTCTACTTCTTGCTTACTAGGTCCAATCACCATAATGTCACCTATGTAATGGACCAGTTTTATATCTTACAGAAGTAAAAAGCAATCAAAATTTCTGTAAACAAGATTATGACTTATAGCTGGAGAGTTTACATAGTCCTGATTTAGAAAAGTAAAGGTGTATTGCTGGCTTTGAAAGCTGATGGCAAATTGCTTCTGGTGGGCCTATGGACAGGGGTGGAGAAAAAAACATCTAACTCATACAGGATGCATCTCAAGTTATCATTCTTCTCTATTCTTCCCACGATAATTTTCTCTAGTGGCTGCATATATACTCTGATATTTCAAGCTACTGCTGTTCTTAAACAGCAGCTATTTGGGGTTTACAACAGTTTGATTTTTTTTTTTTTGTATTTTATATTTAATTTCTTGTTTCACTGAAAAATATGTAGTTACTTCTCATTCTTTTATTTTATCTGAGTGGATTCTAGAAGATAGTGAGATTCTAAACTAAGGTAAACTCTTATATTTCATTGGAATTCCAAGGTAAAAATAAATTGAAGCAAATTATTTTCTTTTTTTATAATCATACTTCTTATGTATAAGATTATGAAGGTATAAATATAACCTGTATGCATACAATGAAGTCACTAAAATGTTTTTAAGTTGTCTATAGTTTTAAAAAATCAGTAGCATTATAAATATTGAAGAACAAATAACTTTCTATGTTAGAATAAATTTCTTAGAACAAATCATTTTCTATGTTAGAAAGAATTATACCCATAAGAGTAACAGGAATTATCCATAAATGTAAAAGAATGTAAAGGAATTATATGTAATTATCACATCTTTTAATGTATAAAAATGGTGTACACATAACCTAACCTATTTATTCAAATAAAAACAGATCAGTTGTTGCTCTTTCTTAAACTATTCATCTTTTTCCCATAATTCGTATAGTGGTTTGCTTTTCTTCCTTGTTTTTAATGTCATTTTGCAGAACTGTCTCCATTTTGTTGTCTTTTCTGTGCCTTGCACTATAATCTTTGTCTTTCTCCCTGTTGATTATGTTGTGGAAGTCTATTTATTTTTCCTTAGCAAAGTGTTATTTTGATGAGAAAGGTCTGGTTTCCACAGAGTAGTGCCACCGCTCTAGAGTTTCCAGAAAATCATATTAAATAAATTGTTCAGATAACACTAAAAAAAAGTGTTTGTATTATTTTTATTTTAACCAGATTCAGCTATGTGGAAAGCTCAGAGCATGTGTATACTAGAGCCATGGAGATTGGTGTTTAGTACTTTGGACTGCAAAAAAAAAAAAAAAAGATTTGGGGGAGTCATGAAATAGAAGGAGGGTATTGAAAACATTATCACAGGCAGGAGATAATATAAAAGGGGGGTTGAAAATGATATAGAGAGGTTGGAACAACCTATCCATATCCTACTGATTTTATTTTGTTAATCAGCAAGCTTTAGGATATATTATTAAATTCCAGTAAATAGATCAAGTTCCCAGAGATTCATAGATATCAAAAATTTAAGGAAACAATATTTGCATCAAAGTGAGTTGGAAGTAAATAAAATAAGTGAGTATATATGACACTTTAAAAATATATAACAGAAAATAAATTTGGGAGTTCAGATTTGGAATTAGACTCTATTTTACTTTAGATAATGTATAAAGCAGGGAGAAATAAAGAAGAAAATTAAGTGCAAATTGATTGCACTGCAATTTGTAGTATGATCTTGAAAAGTGTATTTTAAAGTAATTTGAAAAACAGATGGCAATAAGAGCTAATTTCATTAAAATAAACTTTTCTACTCTTTAATTTTGTGTCAAAGAGGAGTTTATCATATGCATTAAATATTCTGCCCTTCTTACATTTTAGCTCTCTACATTTTAACAGGATCCAAAAAAAAAAACAAAAAACAAAAAAAACAAATAGTCTTTTCTATTTCCAAACTAATACTCTGCAATAATATGGCTAATTCCCCAGAGGCTACAAACAACCAAATGCTGATGCAAAATCTATTCTGTTATTTTTAGAAAATAAAAGTTAATCTTACAGAGAAAAGAAAATAATTCTGGATTAATTGAAAGGTTTTATTTAAGTCTATTTTATCTTTATGATATATTTAAAGAAAATGATTCATTACATTAGTTGGTAACTGGTATTGACCAGTGAAATTTAATGTTCAGCAATTCACATTTTTTTTAAGAAAAGCAAACTCATTCTACATTGAATCTATAACATGACCAAAAATCCCTTTAAAAAACTAGGAACTTTCCAGATGATTTGTTAATTCGTATATTTATTCATTTTTACACACACACACACACACCATACTACTTTAGTCACTAGAAAAGAGGCAAGATTTTGAAGGGCTATAATAGTGTAATTTCACCATAGTTACTGTTTTAAATAGTGTTTTAAGGCCGGGCGCAGTGGCTCACGCCTGTAATCCCAGCACTTTGGGAGGCCGAGGCAGGCAGATCACGAGGTCAAGAGATCGAGACCATCCTGGCTAACACGGTGAAACCCTGTCTCTACTAAAAATGCAAAACAATTAGCCGTGTGTGGCGGCGGGCGCCTGTAGTCCCAGCTACTTGGGAGGCTGAGGCAGGAGAATGGCGGGAACCCGGGAGGCGGAGCTTGCAGTGAGCCGAGATCGCGCCACTGCACTCCAGACTGGGCGACTGAGCAAGACTGTCTCAAAAAACTAACTAACTAACTAACTAAATAAATAATGTTTTATATGCATATTTATCTTGCATGCTAACTGAATCTACTGGATCAATGTACAATATATGTCACTAATGGTTCATTGCATATCTTAAATAGTGAGATATGCTTAGAGAAAAAATACATTAATTTTAATGTATTCTAATGTTAAAACATTTAAAAATTAGTACATAAATTATTATTTAATTTTGATTAGTTATATTACTCTATCACACTTTTAGTATTATGCACTGGAATGCATTTTCCTCACACTAGAAATTATGATGAATTTAAACTGTTCATCATTTTTGCAATTTAAATGGCATTATTTAATAATGAACAAAATGTACATACATAATGAGAAAAGAAGAAATGTTGAATTCTAGGCAACTATCAGTGTAAAACTGCCTAATATACAACAAATCTCAACTTAGTACTCTGCTGAACAGAAATGCTAGATTTACTCACTACATGAAAAATGCATCCTTTATAGAATATGATTTCAAAAGTATTCTGATTTTATTAACAAAAAATGCTTAACATTTTTTACATACTGTTTTAACTTATAAATGTTACTTCATTTAAGGTTTTACACTGAACACTATAAGGAATAGTGTTTTCCCATATTTACTTTTCCCGTATTTACAAATGGGGAAAGTGAAGTATAGGAAGCCTTTGCTGACTTCTAATCACATTTTTGCTGCTTATAGCCTCTTTGAATTATGTATTCCAGTAATATTTAAGTATCTGTAACAAACAAAACATTCTATATCTGTAGATTCTGTGCCCTGAACTTGATACTTCCACTATCTGAATTATGCAGACCCCACTTGTCTGAAGTTAAAGTACATTCTTATTTTTAAATCTCATATCAATACTGATATCTCCTTGGAAGTTTACATGACCTCTACAGGCAGATTCAGGAAGCTCTTCAATCCTCTATTGTATATTATTTATACTAAAATTATAGAAACAATTGTAAATGAATATGTTTTTAATTTCTCTCTTTATTACATAACATCTTTGTTTAGTATAAGCAGTAGGAAACTTCCATTTTGGGGCCAATATATTTATGACATTTAACTAATCCAGGGTAGAATAAAGACGACTGGGAATGTAAAGCATTAAAAATCACAGAGCACTTGCCAGATATTTTCTATTCCCACTTAGGAATAGGGATTTCTGATTTCCACTGGAGAAGATTCACCATAAGTAAATTGTACTTCCCTTTACCTGTTTTATTTGGAGCCAGATTCTGAACTATTAGTCCTTTGAATAGGGTGCAGTGGTAAAAGCTGTTTATTTCCTCCTTAAAAGTCCTTTTATTCTTCATTTATTTTTAACCACCCATGTTGTCACCTAGTTTTTTCTTAGGGGCTATCTGTTGCACTGATGGAAAGTATCAGAATGTTGCTAATCTCATGCCTAAATTAAGCTTGTAAATAATCTCTTTGTATTGCCATGTGTTTATACTTAATAGATAGGATGGATTCTTTTACACAATCCTTTCTTGATCTGCTTTATTTATGTTCTGTTAATTGTGAGCAAACTATTTGTTTTCTCTGCTCATCACTACGAAAATAATCAGACATTGACTTTCCAATATACCTCATTGATGTTAAATGTACGTATCTCTATCTTTGTTTATATAAATGGACTCCGCTTTTTTGATGTGAGCATGCTCTTATTTAGATTGCAGTTCAGTCAGTTCAGCTGCTATAAAAAAATAACATAGTGTGGCTTATAAACAACAGAAATCTACTTCTCATTGTTTTGGAGGATGGAAGTCTGAGATCAAGGTGCCAGCATGATGGAGTTCTAGTCAGGGTCCTCTTCCACGTTACAGACTGCCAACGTTTTGTATCCTCACATGGTTGAAAGGCAGAACTCTTCGGGGGGGGGAAAAATACAAAAAACAAAAAAACAGTGTCTACTCTGTTGTCCAGGGGCTGGAGTGCAGTGGTGCAGTCTCGGCTCACCTCAAGCTCTGCCTCCCAGGTTCACGCCATTCTCCTGCCTCAGCCTCCGGAGTAACTGAGACTGCAGGAGCCCACCACCACGCCTAGCTAATTTCTTTATGTATTTTTAGTAGAGAGGGGGTTTCACCATGTTAGCCAGGATAGTCTTGATCTCCTGACCTCGTGATCTGTCCACCTCGGCCTCCCAAAGTGCTGGGATTACAGGCGTGAGCCACCGCGCCCGGCCCAGAATATTCTTTATAAGGGCAGTGATCTCATTCATGAGGACTCCACTTTTATGACCTAATTACTTCCTAAAATCCCACCTCCTAATATCATCATATTGTGGAGTTAGGATTTCAACATAATCCTGGGTGGACAAAAATATCCAGTGTGTTATGTTTACTTGTTTCAAAAACACTTTGAATTTGAACATAATAATATATTTATTAGAATTTTATTTCCAATCTCTTTGCTACCTAACCATTTTAGCCCATTTTGTGTATTATAAAATATTGTCAAATTAATACTTATATTGTACTCTTTTATAGTATGAAGAAGTTGTGAAGAATTTTCTCCGTTCCTTTCAATTATGCTTTATTGCAGAATTTTAAAAGTTATCTGTATTTTGTATGGTATATTCCTTATCTTCTTCTCTCATTATCACAGGTATTAAAGTTGTGTGTTAAAGTTAAGCTATGTCACTAAATGCTTCGATAGATTACACTCATGAGCCCAGATTTTCAGACCTCTCTGTCTCCTCACAATTATGTAATGCTCTCCCACAGTGACTCTTGGCTTGGCCATCACTTACCCAATGGGTATTTAGCAAACGTGACATAAGCAGGAGCTTGAAAATGTTGTGCTTTTTTTCTTTCTCATTCGGTCCTGCGAAACAACCATGACCAGATACATTAACTAGCTTGCTGGAGGGTTGTCAGAGATGCATGGAGAAGAGCTGAGTTGACTCAGCAGAGTCCATTCTGTACCATTAGGCCTCCTCAACTTTACCACAAATACATTAGTAAACCCACTAGAGATGAGTTGACCCAGCCAGGTACTCAAACCACCAGCCAATCCACGGAGTCAAAAGAAATTATTGGTGTTTTATTTTGCTTTGTGCCACTACAATTTTGGTTGTTTCACAACATTATTGAAGCCATAAGTGATTGATACTAGTGTCTGAATATTTAAAACTTTTATACCTTGGTGGTAGGTAGACCATTTTATCATAACATGTTATCTATCTATATTAAATTTTCTTACCTTAAAGTTTGCCTTAGCTGATACAAACATATCAACATTATTTTAGCCTCTTTTTTTCTGATACAACTTTTCTTACCCTTGTATTCTTAATCTTTTTGTGTCTATGTGTTTGAACAGTTTGTCCATTATAAATAACATAGTTTTTAAACTTTTATCAGATACTTTTGCACATATTAACTTATTTAGTCTATTTATATTTAATATATTTATTGATACATTAGGCTTCTACCTTTTCACCATTTGTTTTGTGTTTGTCTTACCTATCTTGGTTTGAAGGACTTACACCAGCAAACTTCAAGAGTTACTGTAAAGGTATAATAATCAATAGAGCATGATATTAGCATAAGAATAGACAGATCAAAGAAATCAATCGGGTGCCAGAAATGGATTCACACGTAACATATATGACTCATTGATGTTTAACAATGATCCCAAAGCAATCTGATGTATAGGGATAATGCTCTCAAAAAACAACATAGAAAAAATCGGACATCTACATAAAAAGTATGTCAGACCTTATTTTTGACCACATAATAACTTGAAAGAGTCAGGAGCACAAATGTAAAACAAAAGTATAAAACTGTAAAACTTATAGAAATATTTTTATTTAGCAATCTTTGTGATCTTGAGTTATACATGCATTGTTTTTAGAAAGGCACCAAAACTATAAATAATAAGGGGAAATTATAAGGTAGACTTCATTAAAAGTTAAAATTGTTTTTTGAAAGACATTTTTATAAAAATGAAAATATATGCCTAGAGTTTGTAAAAATATTTGCAAAACAAATATATTCTAAAAAACTGTGTTCCAAATATATAAAGACATAGGATATAAGTTAATAATGAGGTGATAATAAAAATGGGAATCAGTAATTTAAACACACACTTTACTGAAAAAAAGCTATGGATAGAAAATAAAAGACAAAAATAAGCTAAACTTCCCTAGTCACTAAAAATACAGACTACAGGCTGGGTGCAGTGGCTCATGCCTGTAATCCCAGAACTTTAGGAGGCCAAGGCAGGTGTATCACCTGGTCAGGAGTTCGACACCAGCCTGGCCAACACAGTGAAACCCTGTCTCTACTAAAATTACAAGATTAGCTGGGTGCTGTGGCACACGTCTGTAATCTCAGCTACTCTAGCGGCTGAGGTGGGAGAATCCCTTGAACCCAAAAGGCAGAGTTTGCAGTGAGCTAAGATTGCTCCATTGCTCTCCACCCTGGGCGAGAAAGTGAGTCTCAAAAAAATCCAAAAACAACAACAACAAAAAATGCAGACTACATTACTTTGTGATTAATAATGCCAATCAGAATGGCTGAAAACAAGAAATACTTAACAAACAAACACAAAAGAAATTTGGCAACATCAACAAGATGAAAAGCATTAAAAACTTGCATGTTTGTGAGTGGGAAGGCTAAATGGTGCAGGCATTTTGTACAACAAATTATAAATTTCTTGTAAAAATGTATACATGCTTATCATATGACCCAACAATCCCCTATCTAAATGTCTACCCAAGAGAACTGAAAGCACATTTTCTCACAAATACCTTAGTCAGTGTTTATCACAAGTTTCTAAATGACAATAAAAACAAAAACCAAGTACCTATTAACTGGTTAATAGGCTAAAAGCTATATTACTTTCACATCAACAATAAAAATGAAAGGATTATTCATATGTAAAAAAATATAAATCTCAAAACTTTATGCTGAGTAAAATAAAATGGCTAGAAAAGCCACTATAACCTATTTGTGTGATACCATTATATAATATTCTCTAAAAGCACACTTTATAAAGATAAATAAGATTAGTTGTTGCCAGAGACTAGAGCTGGGAAAAGGGAATGGATTGCAAAATGGAGTGGGGATACTTTTGTAGGAAATAATCTACAAGTTAAACATAGTGGTGGTTACATGACTTTATAGAGCTGTGAAAGGTCATTAAACTGTATACTTTTATATACAGTTACATTTAGTGTATGGAAATTATACTTCCATTAAGTATATTATATATAGATTATATGAATATATTTTGAATACTAATTCAAACATAAAAATAAATAAGTGGGTGAAAGATCGAAACAGGAAATTTACTACAAAACATATGGATGGTAAATTAGCATACAAAATGCTCAAAAATTTCATCTCTAGGAAAAGATAAATTTAAATCACGGGGAAATACAGGTACACTCTTCTCCCAGATAGCTACACTTTAAACTATGAAAATTATCAGGTATAGGGATAATTATGAAGCAACTAAAATTTCTGTATGTATATGGTGGGATGCAAAATCGTAGGGCTACTTTAAAAAGTATTTTGGCAGTTTTGTACTAAGTTAAACTACATTTCCCATTGGCCTTAGTCATTTCACTCCTACATATTTATTAATTAAAAGTAGAAATTGTTTGTCACCTGAAGACCTGTACAAGAAAGATTATAGTAGTTTGATTTACAAAAGTGGTATCAGCCCAAATGTTCACTAACTGATAAATATATTGTGATATATCTATGCGATGAAATTGTTTTCTGCAACAAAATCAAATGAACTATATATATGAGCAAGTACATTTATTAATCTCAAAATAGATATGCTAAACGAAAAGGCACAGAAACAAGAAGTCTAAATGCTGAATTATTCTGTTGAATTCCATTCACTGAAACACAAATTTATACAAATACTTCCAAAAAGTGGCTGTTAGGAGTTTGGCGTGAGTTAATAGTTTCGAAAGGGAAGTTTTGAAATTACTCAAATGTTTGACGGTGGTGATGATTGTTACGTGATTATGCACCTCATCAAAAATCAGTGTACAGTACAGATACAAAGTAGGCAATTTATGCCTCTATAAATCTGATTTTAAAAAGAAGTTCCAGGGGTCGGGTGCGGTGGTTCACATCTGTAATCCCAGCACTTCAGGAGGCCTAGGTGGGCGGATCACTTGAGGTCAGGAGTTTGAAACTAGTCTGGCCAACATGGTGAAATCCTATCTTTACTAAAAAAATAACCAAAAACATTAGCTGCAAGGGGGTGGTGGGCACCTGTAATCCCAGCTACTCAGGAGTCTGAGGCAAGAGAATCGCTTGAACCTGGGAGGCAGAGGTTGCAGCGAGCCGAGGTTGAACCATTGCACTCCAGGCTGGGCTACAGAGCAACACTCTGTCTCAAAATAAATAAATAAATAAATAAAGTGCTACCCCTCAACACATACAAGCAAATGAGTGAAAAATAATTTATGCCAGACTGTTATAAATGTTTCAGAAAAAATGAGGTGGATCAAACGATTTTGTAGGCAAGTGAATATTATTTCTGTTTGTCAAGGGAGGTATATTTGCAATTTACAATGCTATGAGCTGGAAAGTCATCTCTGAGAATATAATATACAAATTTAATAGAGACAGCTAAATAAATATCTGACTGCAGATGTTGGGTATTATTCTGGCTAGAGAGAAAAACAAATGCAAATTCCCCAAGGTGAAAGGTTTAGAGAACGTATCCGTGTTATTGGTGCAGAGTGAGAAAATAGGAAAGTTGCGCCATGTACAGTACAGACATAGGGAGCTAGATTATATAAAATTTTGAGACTATTGTAAGGTTTTGCCTTTTTTTTCTGATTGAAGTGAGATGCTATTGGAAATTGGAAGAAGTGATGGTTAAAAGGAAAATTTTAGACAAATAAATTTGAGCAGTTTATGTGAGGAAATAATGATTCATGGATCAGGCCACACAGAACCAGAAGTGGACCAGGTAAGGTAGCTCACACCTGTAATCCCAGCACTTTGGGAGGCTGAGGTGGGTGGATCCCCTAAGATTAGGAATTCAAGACTAGCCTGGCCAACATGGCAAAAACCTGCCTCTATTAATAATACAAAAATTAACCGGCATGGTGGCACGCATCTGTAAGTCTCAACTACTCAGGAGAATGAGGCAGGAGAATCGCTTGAACCCAGGAGGTGGAGATTGTGGTGAGCTGAAATCGCACCACTGCACTTTAGCCTAATCAACACAGTGAAACTGTGTCAAAAAACAAACAAACAAACAAACACACACACCCAGGAGAGGTTCAGAGATCTTCACCCAACAGGAAAAGAAATTGACATACAGAAACAGCATCATTGATTACAGCTCCAGCTCAGGATTTGTCTTATATGGAAATGATCTGATCAATTGGCTGCCTGTGACAGGCTGAATCTCCATTGCTCTGATTGTTAAAAACAATATACTCTTAAATTAGGTAACAGTTTGTTTACATACCAAGTTAGTTTGTCATTACTTTTGTATGGAGACAGCTTTAGCTAAATTAGTTTAACATAATTGAATTAAAAGAGTTGTTTAAAAATACATATATATTTTAGCTGTAGTTTAGGAAATTGGCTGCAGGGATGAAAGGGCAGAAAAGAAAAAATTGTTTATAAGAATATTGCTATAATTCCCTGATTATGAAAGCATAGACCAAAATAATTTTCTACTAAAAATACAGGATTCTTGATTTTTTTATTGTTGCTTCTTGTTTTGTTGTGAGTTATTCTTTATTGTTGTTATTTGTTTTGTAATACTGAGAAGGTTGACTGCTTGCTGCATAAGAAAACAAAGATTGGCGGTAATTTTAAAGCACTTAACCTATGGAACATGAAGGAAGAATAGCAACAATGTAAAAATGAGTAGGTGAGGATAGGAGTAGAGGGTAGAGTGTAGATGTGAGAGTTAAAATTTGAAAAATATTATTAGGCTTCCAAGAGCAGATGTTAAATAGCTAATTGAGAATTTTGATTTGGGTTCAGTGAAAAATATATGGCTACAGCAATAAATTTGAAAAATTTCAGTATCAGGCATCAATGAGAAAAGTTGGTCACTAAGCAATAAATAATAAAACATGTAAAGGCTAATACTTGGTAGAATAGATGAGGAGAAAAAAGCAAAAGTTATTGAAAAATGGCAACAGCAGAAAAAACAGAAAAAGAAGGTCTTCTAATATATGGAAAAAAAGTTGAAGAGTATTTCAGAAAAAGACAATTCTTCAACTTTAATATATTTGCCTGATAATTTGTGAGAATAGACTAATTTTGTAACATGGAGATTCTATACATATGCCAGTGTTAACAAAAATGGTAAAGATTTTGTAATGGATGATCAATAAAGTATTTTTATTAGAAAACAAAAATTGAAACTATCACAAATTTGTATCAGGGATAAAATGGTTAAAGGAGTATAAACATTGGGAAATTCAACAGGAGCTACACTTTATAGGACTTCAGTATAAAGTAAACCTTGATGTCCCGATGTGAAAGTATGCCTGTGAACATTCAATAAAAAATTAAATAATAGAAAAATAGGTTTAGTTAAAAAACAAAAGTACACAAAGACAAATGAGAAATATTGTTACCTTCAGGAGGTTAATATGAAGTGGGTGGTTAATAACATAGCAGTCTTAATGTAAACACTTCTAAAATAAAATAATATTCAAAATAAAAACTGATACTGAGTTTCTATTTGTAACAATATTAAAGGCAAAGATTAAGATACTTACAAATTAATACGGAGAATTGTAAATGTAGAAAGCTTGACCAAAGAAAACATTCATTTTTTTAAAAATTACTATTTTTATTGATGTTTGGTACTTTCACATATGAAAACATAAGCCAATGTTTACAACATCAATCTTGAGCAGGATGGAAAAATACCAGTGTAATGCCCTATAATCTGTAATTTGTTAATATGGATAATATGAGCTAAAACCCTTTGGAAAGAAATCGTAATTAAAAGGTGATAAAAAAGATTGAGACAGAAGTAGTTTCAAGACCCAATCAAAGGACAAGAAAACATAGAGGGCACAATCACTTTTTCTATATTGCCTTTAGGACATTTATTTTTGAAGTTTTTAGTGAATGTTCTTAAGTGTTAATACTAAACGTTTGCACTTAATTTATGTGTAGGTGGGAGTATTTAATTTTCCTCAATATAAAATATTATAATTTTTAGAAACATTTTACATACTAGTTTTATCATGACAGTTCAAGGTGAATAAAATTTAGCATTTTAAAATGAAGGAGTGTGGTTGAAAGAAAATTATTAAAGTGAAATTTATATACCAATCTATACCATTAAGTACATTTATGTAATGTTACACATGTATGACGATTTACATAATTTAAACAATGACAGATATTTTCAAATGAATCTAACTACATTAAAGAAGTTCTGATTTTAACATATTCGATTCAATTTCTACTCTGTTATTGGTAAACTAAGACTCTGCTAGAAAATGTCATCCTATAAAATGATAATAAATGTTGAACACAATGAAAAACCTCCTAGAGGCACTGAAGAGTAAACAGAGTAGAAACAGACACACTGTCATTGGAGGTACACATTGGAGGAAGCAAAAAGGGGCTGTAAAATATGAATTTGTTTTTTGTCTTTTAGAATTGGGCTAAGGACAACTGGTATATTGTGTTCATTAGGGAATTGGGGTGACAATAAAGCAAAAAAAAAAAAACAAAACAAAACAGTAATTCTGGTCCGAGAATCAAAAAACAAACAAAAAAAGAAAAGAAAAGAGGAAAACGCTACTGAAGAAACTGAGTCTGCTGAGGAAAGTCAGGAAATCTTGGAATTCAGAGAGGGAATACCCTCAACATTTCTGACTGACACATAAACTATGAATTCAGGAATCATTTGCACTTACAATGTTCAGGAATCAATCTGAATTAGTACAAAAAAAGAAGAAAATGGAATGCATGTCTTAGATTAAAGACAAAATCTGGGTTTAATCAGAAATAAGCTAGATGTTAGAAGTGGCACTCAAAAATCTTAAAGTATTAAAAAAATTTAAGCATTATTTTAATAACCCTAATTAACTTAAAAGTAGTGCACAATGAGTAAGAAGATTCCACAATGAATAAAAAATTTTAGTCATGGAACAGAAGAGATTTAAAGAAATCAAGTGAAAATTCTAGAATTGAAAAATACAATATTTGAAATTTAAAAACAAATGAAAATGCTATTTGGATAACATCCAAGGATAAGACAAGAAAAAAAAAAAGGAGAAAGAGAAAACGAACTTGAGGACAGATAATTAGAAATTGTCCACAGTGAAGAATAAAAAGAGAAAAGATTGAAAAAAATGAACAGAGACACAGAGAACTGTTAGATAATATGTGGCCTAAAATCAGTGTGATTAGAATCTCAGGAAGACAGAAAATAAAGAATGAAAAATAAGAAGAAAAAAATAGAAGAAATAATGACTCACAATTCTCCAGATTTCATAAAAAAGAAATGAAATAACACAAAGTACTAAACATCAATCACAATAAGACCAAAGAGGCCCACCCTGAAATACATTATAATACACTGTGGAAATCTAAAAGTAAATTTTAAAAGGAACATGTGAAAAATAATATACTAACATTCCAGTTAAATTATAATCTGAATGATGACTTGATTTTTGACAAAAACCACGGAGGCCTTAAACAAAGTGCGGCAACACATTTATAACGCTGAAAGAGAGAAAAGAAAAAGTTGATCTAAAATTCTATACTCAATTAGTGGAATCATACATTTAAAAATGACTAAGATGTTTTAAAATGTTTTTAAAAATGTTATCCTACCAAACATTTATAAATTTCAGTTAAACATTTTCTCAGTAATTCAATAATATAGACATTATACAACATATTAAATGAAGAACTAACAGAACTTTCTGAAAGAGAACTTGTATTGTGAGAAATGCTAAAAGCATTTCTTTTTCAGTCTACATGGGAAAATACTAAATAAAAATGTAAATTCTTCCATAAGAATAAAAGAGTATCAGACATTGTAAATATATAGGTAAATTAAAAAAATATATCTTTCCTTACTGCTTTCTTAATTGTTTTTAAAACACATAACTGATTAAAGTGATGACTAAAATATTCTCTTCTGGGATGAGCAATACAGATTGGCCATCCATAATCAGAAAATCATGAATCCAAAATGCTCCAAAATAGAAATTTTTGAGTGCTAATATCATGCCACAAGTGAAAAATTTCACAGCTGACCTCATATGATGGGTTTCAGTCAAACCGCAGTCAAAACTTTCTTTAAAACTCTACAAATACATAGAAATTAAGCAATTTCTCCTCCTGAATGATCTTTGGATCAATTAATTTAAGATAGAAATTTAAAAATAAATGTTTGAGACAATTAAAAATGTAAAACAACACATCAAAACCTGTAGAATTCAGAGGGAAATTTATATTGTTAAGTGCCTATATAAAAAAATAGTTTAGAAGTTAACAACATAATGTTGCACCTCAAGCAATTTGAAAAAGAAAAAATTACCTAATGGGAAATCAATTCCAAAGCTAGCAGGAGAGAAATAACAAAGATCAGAATAGACTTAAATAAAATTGTGACCCCCCGACCCCGCGCCAAAAAAAAAAGGATATGAAGAATCAATGAAATGAACTGTTGGTTTCTTGAAAAGATAAATAAAAGTGATAGACCATGAGCTAGAATAACTAAGAAGAGAGAAGATCCAAATAAGCACAATACGAAATAAAAGCCGAGACTTTTCAAATGATACCAGAAAGATACAAAAGAATATAAGACACTGCTATGAGCATCTCTACACTTACAAACTAGAAAAGCTTGAGGAAATGTATAAATTCCTGGAAACATAAAAGCTCCCAAGATTCAACCAAGAAGAAATCAAAATCCTGAACAGACAGTAATAAGAAGTGATATTATTTGAATAAGTAATAAAAATATCTCAACAAAAAATAAGCCGAGAACTGGATGAACTCAGCATAATTCTGGCAAACATACAAACAAGAGCTAATATCAATCCTGTTGAAACTATCCGACAAAAATCAAGGGGGAAGGAATTCTCCCTGACTCACTCTAAAATGCTAGATCACCCTGATACAAAAGCCAGGCAAAATGAAACAAAAAGAAAATTGCAGATATTCTTGATTAACAAAGATGCAAAATCCTCAACCAAATACTAGCAGACTTAACAGTAGATTGATAAGGTAATTCACCATGATCAAGAGAGTTTTATTGAAAACAAAACCATATGAACATCTCAATAAATACAGAAAAAATATTTGATAAAATTTAACATTTCTTCATGATAAAACTATCAACAAAGCATGAAAGGAACACATCCCAAAATAATAGAAGTCATATATGATGAGCTCACAGCCAACATCACATGTAACAAGGCAAAGTTGAAAGTATTCCTTCAAGTAACATATCAAGACAAGGATGTCCAATTTTTTAACTCTTGCTCAACATACTATTGGCAGTCCTAGCCAGAGCAATCAGGCAAGAGAAGAAATTAAAGGAATCCAAATTGGACAAAAAAAAGTGAAATTGTCTCTGTTTGCTGATGACAAAGACTCCTCCAAAAGGCGCCTAGATTTGACAAATGACTTCAGTTAAGTTTCAGGTTACAATATCAACATACAAAACTCAGTAGCATTTAATATACCAGTAACAATCACACTGAAAACCAAATCAAAACTAAATCCTATTTACAATAACCACATGCACAAAAGTACCTTGGTATACATTTAACCAAAAATATGGATTCAACCTAAATATCCATCAATGGATTATTGGAAAAAGGAAATGTAATATAGCACATACATAAACACAAACACACAAACACACATACACCACAGAATTCCACTCAGCTGCATAAAAGAATGAAATCATGTCTTCTGCAGAAATGTTGATGAAACTGGAGACAATTGGCTTAAGTGAAATAACTCAGAAACAAAAAATCCAATACTACATGTTCTCAGTTATAAATGGGAGCTATATAATGTGTACATAGACATAGAGAGTGGCATAATAGACACTGGCGAGTCTGAAAGGTGGTAGGGTGTGAGAGGGGTTAAAGAATAAGAAATTATCTAATGGGTACAAAGTACACTATTTGGGTGATGATTACACCAAAAGCCCAGACTTCACCACTATGGAAAATATCCTCATGTAATAAAATTGCACTAATACCTCCATATCGCACACAAATTACACAAACATACTCTAGAAGAAATATAAAATTTTAAGTACCTTCTATTACTCAAAAGGAATTGAACAAATAATAAGAAACTTTCTAAGACAACTCTAGGCCCAGATGGCTTCACTGGTGAATTGTCAAATGTTTAGGGTAGAAAAAATTCCAACCATATATTTTTTATTTTCAGAAAATAATATAGGTTGGAACATTTGCCAACTCGATTCATAAGACCAGTGTTACAGTAATATCAAATCCAGAAAACTATATCAGATTTATAAAGAACTGCAGACCAATATGCCTCATTAGCAGAGATGAAAGCATTCCTAATAAAGTGTTAGCAACTTGAGCTAACACTTACTTATGTATTTAAAGAAATACATAGGGAGGCTGAGGCGGGTGGATCACAAGGTCAGGAGATCGAGACCATCCTGGTTAACACGGTGAAACCCCATCTCTACTAAAAATCCAAAAACATTAGCCAGGCTTGATGGCGGGCACCTTTAGTCCCAACTACTCGGGAGGCTGAGGCAGGAGAAGAGTGAACCAGGGAGTCAGAACTTGCAGTGAGCCTAGATCGCGCCACTGCACTCCAGCCTGGGCGACAGAGCGAGCTCCGTCTCAAAAAAAATAAATAAATAAAGAAGAAGAAATATGACCAACTGGGATACCAGGGTGGATCAGTTGGAAAGACAATAAGGATAATTAATTACATAATTTTTATGGTGTAAGAATTGATAACAAAATGCGAAGATTAAATGTAAAGATTTATCTTTTTCAGAGATAGTAAAGGAAATATGGTATAACCACAGGAGCCATATGGAATAAATTCAAGGCAATAATATTTCAAAAACAATTACTGTTTGTGTGTTCATTGCTACAAGCTCCAAAATATTCCTGAGAAAATTTTTATATCATAATGCATAGAATAAAGGGTTTGAAATAACTTGCCAGTATCTGTAATCATGTTTATTCTATTTCTTAAAGTCATATGGTATACTTATTGTCTTCTTTGATCATTTAGGGCATTGACATTATTCTCAATAATATTTTTACCTTATTTGTTTTGACTGTTGGAACTTTATTCTTTTATGCCAAATAAGCATTTAAGTATTTTTAAATCAAGAAACAAATGTATTAAGCTAGTTTTATTGGGATGGGGGTATATTCTTTTGAAAGACTTGTTATTAATTCGGTAGGCTGAATAATATCTCTTTTTTAACTTGTCATAAAAAACATGTTTTATATAAGCTGGTAGTCTTAAAAGTATAATTAGTAAAAAATAATTATTCTCCTATATGCATGCTTTTCAATTGTTGATTTTCACTGTTATAGATTTTAAAATGTATATGAAATTCTGGTACAGTAATTCTCAAGTGTGTCATATTTTCAAATAAACTATTATTTCTGAAAAAGAAAAATTAAACTGTATTCCTCAGGTAGAAAGTTCTTTTTAAACTACGCATTAATTTATGTGGCATCAACAATTTTCTAGGTTAAGGTACTTTAAATTTATATGTTATTTATTTTAACAGATTTGTATGACATGGACTCTTTTAAGGTAGCCAGAAGCTTTACACTGCCAATCTAGGAGGATAGATGTGTTATATTTATTGGTCAAGAATTTATTCTTATTAATGTTGATTTATTGAATTTGAACAAATTTTAACAACCATGCTTGCTCCATTTCTCTATAGATGTATAACCATTGATGGTCTTTTACAAAAATCACATATTTATTGTATCTGCCTATCACTTTTCATCATTTGTGCTTGCTCTTTATACTCTAGAATGCAGATTTCATGATCACAAGGGCATTAATATATTTTTCATAATAATAACTCCAAAATGTAATTCGCAACTAACTCAGTAACTTTTATACACACACATACACATATATATTATCCATGTATATTGTCAGTTTAAATATTTCTATCCCATAATCTTTGCTAATGCTTTACAGCAGGATGTGATTATTTTATAATCAAATTTCCTTTTTTTTAAATAGAGGAATTGGCTAACAGTTGATGCCTTTATAACAACAACCTCAGTATACATAGCAGATAATTATTTTCAAAGTTTACAAAAGATTTTTCATTTCTTGATTCTTAGGATAGTCCAATACTAAGAACTGTAAAAATAATGTGAAAGATATAAGAATATAAAAGAAGTCACACTTTTATTTCAAATACTGTTCAATGATTTATTAGTATGTGACCTTTGTTTAATATTTCAGCTACTCCATCTGTAAAAAAGTAGTTTTTAATTTCACAGACTTACTGTGACTATTAAATGAATTCATCTGTATATAACATTTAACACAATGCCTAGCAAACAGTAAATTTTTAAAAAATGTTAAAGAGCTGTAGGAGGATTATTAATGTACTTTTATAGGTAAAAAAGTTTCAGAAAATTTAAGTGACTTTTTAAAACTAACACAGTAAGTTCAAGACCACAGAATATAATTAAATTATGAAAATAATTTATTAGATTATTTTTCCATGTTAATATATTCCAGAGAAAAAAATTACAGTTGACTGTTGAACAATACAGGGTTTGTTCAATGCCAACCCCCACCCAGTCTAATCTCTGCGTATAACATTTAACTCCTACAATACTTAACTACTAATAACCTACTATTGGCCAGAAGACTTGCCAATAATATAAATAGTAAATTAACACATATTTTCTGTATGACTTTAAACTATATTCTTACAATAAAATAATCTAGAGAAAAGAAAATGCTACTAAGAAAATCATATGGAAGATAAAACACATTTACTATTGAATAAGTAGATGTGGATTATTATAAAGATCTTCATCTCTTATCTTCACATTCAGTAGGTTGAGAAGAAGGAAGAGGAGGGGCTGTTCCTGCTATCTCAGGTCTCGGGGATAGCAGAGGTGGAAGGAACTCTCTATATAAATATACTTGGCCAGTTCACATCTATGTTGCTCAAGGGCCAACTGTATACATATATTACATAAAAGCAATGAAGATAGAGGCTTATAATTCTTAAGATTTTTAGAGTAATCTGTACATTGACTGGGTCAGAAATCCAGCAAGTACAATTTCAAACTCTGCTTTCTTTAAAATACAGGAAATACAATACTATAAAAGTGACATAATAAGCAGGTTTGGAACTCCAATAAAGCAATAGGAAAAGTTTGGGGTCAAAACTTATTTTGTGTAGGACTGTTTTATCTATCTTTTGTGGATCTTCTAAAATGTATATATGGTTCAAGGATAAGATATTGTGTTTGGAGCTGTACTCTTCTAAAATCGAAATTTTAGTTTCATTCTTTCACAAGTATGCCAAGCCTGACTTTTGTTACATTTAGTATGTAGGGTCATAGAAACTTAAGTGTGACATTATTTTATGCTTAAACTAAGTTATCCAGATTATTGCATTTTGGTTGTAGTATGACCTTTTCAAAATTAAGTTCACGTTAGTTTTACTTTTCTAAAGAAGTAAGATATGAAAAAGCAGTGGCTTAATCTCCATGCCAGATGAATCCATGGGCTAAAATGAGATAAGGGTAAGTTTTCATTATCTGTCATGTTTTATTACACACAGAATAGTCATAATGCCTAAAACTTGTGATTTCTCCTCTGTTCACCTCAGAACCTTTTAAATCCTTTCTGTGATTTAAACAAAGATCAATTACAGTGAAAATTCTTTTTTTATCTTATGCTGGCACATGTCTGCTTCAGATCTAAGAACTCAGGTCCTATCAGTTTAAGCACACAGCTGTAAGTATCTACAGCTCTATGTAAAAACACAATATTCTACATCTGTTTCAACACTTTCTCACTCCAAAAATTATTGTCATTTGGCTGGGCTCAACAGATATACCAGTAATAATTTATATTTTTCTGGTAGCCTCTTCCCTAACTTGACTTTTTTTTTTTTTTTTTCTTATCTATACATCGTCCCCTGGAGACATCAAGGATTAATCTTATGCATAGGAAACAGAAGCACATGTGCGTGCTTTCTCTTGTTCTCATTCCATGAAACCACATATTTCTAGCTATATTTATACATAGTAAACGCTTCACACTAGAATTCTTACAATTTGTAAAAATTAACTAATCAAGATATATGTTATAATTAATACTACACAACTGCTCCAATATTACAGAACGAGGAATAAATTGAAAGGATTAAATCATCTGGAAAGCTTTATACAGAGAGAGTTTAGAACATCAAACTTTCCTAATAGAATATATTTGTTATTGGGTTGAAAATAAATAGAAGTGGGTAGTGGTAAGCTACTAGGTCATTATTATGCTAGTTTTCGTCATAGTCTCCTTAGGTATTACCAAACGTTTTTATATGTAATGGTTGCGGGATTTTTCCTTAGTTCAACTAAAGATGGGGTCCCTGTCCGTCCCACAGCCACAAAAATTTAGACTCGCAGACGGTTTGAAAGGTGAGTAAAGCAAGGTTTTATTGGGTGAAAAGGAAGAAAAGGGGGAAACAGGGACTCCTGCTAGGCCAGAGTCCCTGCTAGAGCATTTGCCGCCTGGCCATTCAAATCTCCAGTTCCACACAGGAAGAGGAAGGGCCATACTCCTCCCCACGGCAACGTGCCCTAACTTTCAGAACTTTGCTTTAACCTGTGGCTTATAATTAAGAGAAAAATGGCTTATATTCAGAATATATTATATAAAGTATTCTTACAAATCAATAAGGGAAGCAAAAAAAAAAAAATCTCCTTAGGAAAAACGAGACAAATAGAACCATAAGACAAAGCCCCAATAAACATGAACCATGAAAAAAATGTGCCACCACATTCATAAAAACAGGTATACAAATTCTGTGAGTCACTATTTTGGAATGATAATTAGTTTGACAAAAAGAAAAAAAGAAAAATCATTACTTTTTTTATTTGACAAGTATACAGAAAATTGACCACTTGCAAAATCTTTATATTTTATATGCTGACAAATTTTGCTACAGAAATATTATTCATCTATGCTAAAATATATGTATAGGAGTTCATGATAGCATAGAACCTACTTTAAATCCATTAAAGAGATTATTCCAGATGGTAATGGTAAATCAATCATGTATTATGCAAGAGCAGTATCATCTACAGAATAGACCTTTGGTAAGCAAGTTAACAGTAACCATCCCTTTGCTGTTAAAATTGGTGTTTAGGATATACACATCTATAACCATGACCATACTCCTAAAACATGTGCTAATTTTAGAATTCTTCTAAGGATATCCATGACCATAATTAAATCATAGCATATACCACATGGGTATCTCTTGTTCAGTATTTATGATAACACTCTTCTTGTCAACTCTGGAAGAGCCATATCATATCCTAATACAAAAAACCATCTGGTGCTGCAGATGCCAGGTTATGGTATCTTGACAGTTTTGATGGTAATATCACTGAGTTAATTATTTGCTAGGGGCAATGAAAAATGAGTACATTTGATTTTTTGATGTATAATTAAAGTAACATGGTTTGTGTCACAAAGGTTTATAAAGTACTTGGGCCAGTCTAGCAAAGCCACATTGATCAGATATGAGGGTGTGTACCAAAAGGAAACTCCTTCCTACAGGGCGAACACTATGATTTGTCTGAACACAACATGGTACATCAGAACAATTGTGTTTCATACTCCCTGGTCTGACTTATTTGTCAGTCCCGTAAGCCATGACCTCAGACTAGCTCTTTGACTTTAGTGTCCATGCTTTCTTCTCCTTTTATTTAATGACATCTCCTATTAATGAGGTTATTGAATTTGATCTGTGACCAGCTCTGCTTCCGTTATGAGGCCTAATTCCCTTTATGTTATGTAATTAAATATATATATATATTTTAATGTAATATATATTTATTATCATTATTATTATTTTGCCTTTAAATGTTTCTATCAGCCCTTATGTTTTCAAGGAATCTTAACACACTGTACCTGTGTGGTAAATACTGTAGGCTGTAAAATTATATCACGTGTGTTTAAATACTAGCACTGTCACTCATGAACTGGGTGGTCTTATAAAAGTTAACTTTTGTGACTCAGTTTCTTCAAAAAATATGGATGCAATATTGCCTACGTATAGGATTGTTATAAAGATTGAATTAAAAACTGAATTTAAAATGCTTAAGACAGAGGCAATTATAATATAAATGTTATATTTATTATTCACACGAAATGCTTTCCTCCGAAGATAATTCAACTGGAGTATTAGACGTTCTAGTTAGTATAGACATTGCTTTACCTGTATGCAGTCAATCCTCATTATTCATGGATTCTGTGAATTGGCCCACTCACTAAAATTTATGTGCAACTTCAAAATCAATACTCATGAATTTTCTCAGTCCTTTGCAGACATGCTCATAACCTCAAAAATTTTGAATCAGTAAATGTGCTTATTCTCAACTGAAATTGAACAAGGCAACACTCTGCCTTCTTGTTTTAGTTTTCATACTTTAAACAAGTGTCCCTTCTACAGTCTATCTGGTACTACATTTTGTGCTTTTTGTTGGTGATTTTGCTGTTTAAAATGGCCCCCAAGCATAGTGCTAAAGTGCTATTTGATGTTCATATATATCCATGTGTGCCATATGGAGAAAATATATGTTTGATAGTTTTCATTCAGGCATGAGTTATAAGCTGTTGACAGTGATCTCAATGTTAGTAAATCAACACTATGTACACCCAGAAAAATAAAGAGGAAATTAGCTCATCTATACATGAGGCTGCTCCATAAAGTGCTAAAATAACATCTATAATGCATGATAAAGACATGGAAAAGATGGAAAACCTGCCAAATTTGTAAATTCATGAGATGACACATATAAAAATGTGTAGTGAACAGCATTGTTGTCATGCTTAAAGCCAGATATATATATATATATACAGTCATGTTACTCAGGGTCAGGAAAACGCTAAATCCTTCTTGGCCAGTGCTGACTGTCTTACATGTTTTGAAAGCAGCATGGTCTGAAAAATGTTAAACTTGAAGGTTTAACAGACAGGGTGGGTTCTACAGATCTGAAGACTTCAGAAAATAATTTAGAATGCCTGCTAAATATTATACAGGAGGAATATTAGGTAGAAGATGAGGTTTTCAGTGCTGATGATTAAATACTCACTTGTTTAATAAGGACATAGTCAAATTAACCTGTATAACACAAATGACATTTTGGTTGAGGAACACATTGTGACCCAAGGCTTGCATAAACTTAACCCTGCTTTTTCCCAGAAGCAGTCATTCAATATTTTTAAATTCTGTGTTCATGGTGACTTCATAAAACATAACTACCATGAGTAATGAGAGCTGAGTACATCTTGAGGTGTTACCAGATCTACTGAGAGAAGGACGTAGGAATTCACACTGAAAGATAGTAGACCTGTACTATCTCAAAAACTGGCATAACAAGAAGAGTTTTATTTATTATTTTTAAATGAAAGTCTACCTTGTTACTGCCTTAAAAAAATTATTGACAAATTTAAAGTTGATTTTTATATTGGGAGTTCTGGTTTAAAGTAAGTATATTAAGTGCACATATTTGTGTTCTTATTTACGTAAGGTAGTGTTAGCCAAGAATGGGTAATTGGGTTGCAGGTATTGCTTTTGTGCCGGGAGCTAGTAAATGATAAAATACAGCACTCTGATGTCAATGGTAAAGAATTTCAACACTTCATTAAATTTAAAATCATACATCAATACATATTTTACTGAAAAGAAATTGGGAACGCCTTTTGCTGGGAATATTTTCTTAACAGCGATGAGATTTTCTACCTTTCCATTGAGAAATGTATCAGTCACTACTTTGATAAACAGTAAAATCATGTAAACCATATTCAGGGAAAACACTATAATTGGCTATTTTATTTTAAAAATAAGTTTGTATTTGTTGGTGTAATTGTGCTTGTGTCAAGTCAAGCACCTAAAGTCTTTATATATTAACTCATACTAGAATTTGCTCTAGCATTCACTAATTTGATGCTATGTCTGTATGAAGTGAGTTCAACCAAATGTACATAAAAATAAATTAAGTTTGGATTTACTTTAAATAACATGGTTTGTTTCCCAGTATGGCTTTTTCTTATGATTTGTTACATTTAGATTATGTTTTATTTCTTTCAATGCATGATGTGTAGAGTCTTTTCTTTTTTAGTGAATACATTTGATGTTAACCAATAAGCCATTACACTAGTGATCTCTTTCCTATTTTTTTATTTGTATGTAGATAAATACTCCTTGTCTCAAATGACTTCTATAACATTTTGGTACCACTATAACTCAAAATCAAATCCCCAATCTGAATATAATATAAATGAATATTGTTCTATATATCTTTCCATTATGCTATTGAGAAATAGCCTGCTTTGGGCTTTAGTTTTGGGGATTTGGTGTTGGGCATAATTACCTACGTCTGCAAGAAGTGCAATATTTGAATAATTTGTTTTATGATTTAGGAACAAACTGCCATATGTCAACTGTACTAAAATCTGGGAATTGTGGAGTACAGATATAAGTGGTCTTGAATTTTTAAAAATAAGGTCATGGCTTGGGGGAGAATTTTAAGGTAGTGGAAGAAAATATAACCTGTAAGCATTTCTGAACTTTATAGTGAGCAAGAAAATTTAGGGAGATCTTAAACAGTACTCAGATTCATGAAAACTATGACTAGAGAAAAATATGAAGAGGTAGTATATTTTGATGTGAAAATATTGGAAGGGAGGTCAAAATTATAGTGTTATCAATTTATTCCTGAATTAATATAATAAAGTCATGTCTTTTCTCTTGCTTCCCTGTTTCTCTTAGTTTCTGTTTATCTTGCCCAGCAAATTGCTATAAATGAATCTTTCTGAAATATCAATTTTATTAGTTTTATTTGACATTCCTATAGCTCAAAGCTGCCCTAATATGTCCTTATTGTGATTAAATTGTGTATGAAGTAGAAAAAAAAGGTAATACATTGATCTAGGATTTATAGAAACTTTATGTTAATGTTATAGTATAGCAACCTATAAGTCATATATTACAGTTATTTCATTAGACATATAGCTTTAGTAATTTTATAAAACCATTGCCTTATTTTGGTTGTACTCTACCTAAATATTTTACCTAATAACTTTTCCAAAAAATCAACTAATTTCAAATCAATTTATAGTATTAAAACAATGAACAAAATAGAGACTATCAAAAAGGCAAAGTATGTTGTAAGTATTTAGTTTTTAATTTATGTGTCCTAGTTTAATTGACAGACCTGTACATAAAATATCGCTCAGTATTACTTTAGGGAAACATTCTTGGTATTGTATTAATAACAAAGTATAAATCCAAGTAGAATTTCCAGAATCCAGGTTTATAACAGCTAGAATATATTTTAATCCATTTTTTTAAAAAACAACACATATTTCTCAACAGATCAAAAAACAAATATCTTAATTGTTGCTATTGTTGTACTTGTACATAAATCTCAATAAATCAACTGTAATTATACTTTTTGATTTCACCTAAGTTTGGGGACACTGAGCTGAATTAGGCATAATTCCAAACACTGTAAATTAATTGTTTCATATTTTCTCCACAATCTTCCTCTGACATTGCCATCTGCTGTCACTAGAGAGTGTGGTTAAAATAAAACAAAATTACCCAGGAAAATCATAACAGCCCTGGAGGAGACAGCTGAACAAACAACACGGGTATATGTAGTTAAGGTATCATGTACAGGAAAATCAATTGAAAAAAATGTTACAGTGCAAATCCACAATGCAGGAGAACTTAAGTGAACAAAAGTAATGTTTAAGGAGCATACAGGTTTTAGGTAAGAACAGAGAAACAAGGATTATCACTGGGGTGCAGAACTTCTGATAATCATCAACATGTGGTAACCTTATATTGAGGTCCAGTTGTCCCAATTTTTCTTGAATCAAATTTTAGGAAGAAAATCTACTTAGTACTTAACATTGGTAAATGGTATTTTTAATTTAATATGCAAAATAGTAGTATGAAAGGATAATACCTCTTGGGACCCCAAAATCACTAAACCAGAGAAAAATCAAGCTGGGAACTGCATCAGGCAAACATTCCTCCCATTTTATTAAGGAAATTTCTTGTGAGCCTCAAGATTTTTACTCTAAAAATAGTTTTGTTGAATTTCATCCTGGTAAAGTAAATTGATAACTTATCTTCACAGGTCTAGGACAGAAAGTCATCCCTCTGCTCACCTGAGATAAATGCATATCTAATTGCTTTCTCAGCCCTATTGTTTATGTAAAAATGCAGATTCATTGAGCCGGATTAAGGCATAAATGACTATTCCTTTACCCTCCCCCTCAATGCCTACTGTCACATGTAAATTGCATATTCATTGAAAGGCTAATCAAATAGCCAAAAGAATGCAACCATTTGTCTCTTATCTACCCATTCCCTGGAAGCCCCACTTTGAGTTGTCCTGCCTTTCTTGACTGAATCAATATACACCTTACACAGATTATTTAATGTCTCATGTCTCCCGAAAATGTATAAAGCCAAGCTGTGCCCCAACCACCTTGGGCAGATGTTCTCAGGATCTCCTGACAGCTATGTCATGGGCCATGGGCCAGTCATATTTGGCTCAGAATAAGTCTCTCTGAATATTTTACAGTTTGACTCTTTTTATCAACAGTAGAGACATTTTGTCCAAAATGATACAGTCTAAGGGCACTAAAAAAGTAAGCAGTGTTAAATAGAGTTTAGTCTAAAGCTGTATCATTACATATATTAAGTTCAGACTAAAGGTTTCTTTGTACATTGTGCACTAAAAGCTAAATGGAGTCGCAAACACGCTGTAGATTAATTTTGTACCAATCACTGAATATTGATCAATCAAAGGTGGCCAACAATTCAAAACGTATTCAAATAAGTCAATGCCGAGCTGTAATCAATCTAGCTGTTTCGATACCTCACTTTCATTTTCCATACAGCACTTTCCTTTTTCTGGCCATAAATATTTTTCTACCACATGGTTGTGCTGGAGTCTCTGAGCCTCGTCTGGCTCAGTGGGATTCCAGATTTGTGAATATTGCTTTGCTCAATTACACTTTTTAAAATTTAATTCAGCTAAAGTTTTTATTTTTATGGCGTCAGAATTGGGATCCAAAGTAGAGCTTCTAATGACCCCCATGAGCACTGAGTGACCATCCGAGGTACCCGCTAGTCTCACTGTGTCCTTTGGTCTCTTGGAGCAGCTGGGGATTATGGTAAGTTCTTTCTCAGATTCTGAGGTTGAATTGAGTGTGTTCTCTGAGTTTCTTTGAGCAAAATTCTGATCCAAACTGGGTTTGGAAGTCATAATAGAAACTGGACTGGGTCCAGGATCAGATTAGACCTGATAATTAACTGGCTTGGATCCAGTTAGAAGCCTCTTATGTCTGACTGGATTACAAACAAACTGGTAGTAAATGGCAATACTGCAGGGGGTGTAAAATTTGTCTTTTGGACATTTGTAGGAATTTTTGTGTTCTATCCACTTTGTTTCATTTTTTCTCATACACTTGGGTAGGGAAACGTTGAGCTTTGGCTAATTGATCATTGGCCAATATTTGTGGTAAAAACAGGATCCTTAATTTCTAAAGAACTAAGTTTCTTCCAGCTTATACATGCATAGGTATTAGGCCCTGGATACAGCAAGGTCTTATAGAGATGACAAAATCTTACTAAAGATTAGTTACAGTGGAACATTCCAAATGAACAGCACTGCACTAAAGAAATGCATTTGAAAATGAGGGCTCCCACATTAGTCTCACGTAAGAATGACTATTGATATGCAGAAGCTTCTAAAAATATACCAGCATTTTCATGCAAAGACTTTATAAAAGACAAATAAGAAGCTAAAGTGACTAATTGATAAGAAAAATTAAATCTGCTAAACTTTTGACTTATTACTATCCCACCACAAAGGTGGAAAGCAAGCTATCCTAAGTGTTAATAAAATGTAGTCTCTCAGGTGAAGAAGGCTTGCCTCTTTTTCAGATCTATCCATGCTGAGTCCAGGCATAGAAAATGCTTCCTTGGCCCTAGTCCTTAATGGACTCCACCCTGAACTCAGTAATTTTAGATAAAAAACAGTAGCTAAGTTTAAAGGAACACCCTGTTAATGTAAAACACATGTTTCTGAAATTAATTGGTTATCCTGAAAAACTTTTGTAAAATAAATTTACATCTATAAAGGAAATCTCCACTTTTAAGGATATCTGCCCAAGTATATTAGAAACACGTAAGATTATTTTAAATTTACATAATAAGTCATACCTTTGTTTAAGGTGCTTTTCTGGCCATCTTGTCTTAAGTGACCTTTTGTTTGAGCCATGTTTTCCTTTGGTTTGGGCAAATGATGGTAAAATATTTAGGCTTAAAATATTAGCTCTGTGCTTACAAAATTACATATATATGTATTTGTTTCACCTAAGGGCTGTCCCTTTAGAAATCCAAATTGTTGCCTAGTTAACAATAGCTTAGGGCAAAGAAACAGGTAATTGGAAGACTGATAGACCAAATGGGGTGTAAGCATGGGAACTATTTAAAAGCCACCAAATGAAAATCCTTTATGAAAGCTTCTGCATGTTTGTATGTCTATACGTGTTATATATGTGTGTCTATATGTGTTATGCTATATGTTGTGTGTCTATATGTTGTGTGTCTATATGTGATAATATTTAGTAAATAAAGCTAGTTTTTAAATTGTTGGTAAAATTAAAATGGCTTCAAAATTATCAGTTAAATATAGATACTGGCTTCATTTTACTGTGAGCTTATGGCTTTGGTTTAGAGTCTCTGGATTCAGGGATCTGAGTAGGTAGTCATGATGAGGTATGAAGACATTTTCTTAGTGCCTATACCAGCCAGAATCAAGCCCAATATGGCTGCTTCCTCCTCTGTTTTTTCTGTTTGCCTCCTGGCTATTTTGGGACGGTTGGATTCTCCAGGTATAGTCTTCATGGCTCTGTTCTCTGTCCTTATGGATTCAGAAAGGCCTTGAATTTCATAATCCTCTTGGGTCCCCTGTGGCTACCTGAGACCTAGAATGCCTGGAGGAACATTAGAAAGGCTACCTGTGTCAATTTCAAGATTATTTTCAGTAATTTAAACTTTTAGAGTCATGTTATGTAAAATTAAGTAGCAGATAATTAGAAAATGTCTGAGTCATCTGTAAGTTGATATTGAAATATAGATATTGAACATGAGTTTAAGTCTATATACCTTCACATGTTATTTTTACATGATATAGAAAAGTTAAATAGACTTGTCAATAAACAATAATTTGAGGAGCTACTTTTCTTAAAAAATATAAAATCGTTTTTATCTACAAATACTGATATAAAACCATTCAAAAATACTTTCTAGGTTTTTCACTAAAAAATAGAGATAATAAAAGTTAGAAACTACTAGATATGAGACAATTCTGTATACCGAGTGTATAAATAAAACCAAGATATGTGTTCAATGGGGAAAGTTATAAAGGCATAAAAATGTGTGTTTAAAATATTGTCTGGTTTAAAATTACTTAAAAGTTTCAAGTTGAAAGAGTAATAAAATAGATAAAACACAATGAACAAAGAAAGTTGGGGGAAAATGTAAAACAAAAGGTTTATGGAAATCTTGTGTGGTTAAAAGATGACAGAATTCATAAATTTATGACATTTTATTAAAATTAATTTTAGTATTGATAATACACTAATACAAAAAGAAAATTTGGTTTTCTCTTTTGAACAAAAATTTTGTGTAGTTTTAATAACACATAGTAAAATATTTTCATTCACCTTTTGAGTAAACTGCCAAAAAAGTGAAAAAGACAGAGGAAAGAAGAGACAGATTCTGTCGCATGCTGTCTTAGGTCTTTTGATTGTTTGGAAAACTGGGTCTCTTTTATCAGAGTACAGGTTTTTGCCTTTAAAAATCTTTAAAATTATAACTTTGGTTAAATGAGCAACTACTGTTTTATGGTGACCAGTGATCCTATTTTGTTCAATGTTTTAAACCTTTAACATATTTGATAGGCTTCCCAAAATCATATTTCAGCCTCAAAATTAAGTCTTCTTTGACCTCTAACTTTGGGATGCTAAAGAGCGCCACTGAAGCCCTCTGTAGGGAGGTAAACAGGATTATTTGACATGTTAAGTTACATGGGAAGCATTGTCAAATAAGAAATAATGTTTAACCTTCTTCAGGTTATATTTAATGAATGTCATTAATATATGTTCCAAAATTATATGGGCTTTCTAAAATTCTAGTATGTCTGAGTATATGCTATCAATCATACTTATGGTTATAATGTTGTTATTGTAGACCACAGAAATAACCAAATTTTTTTTTATCAACTGTGTCTTTAAAATTCTTGTTTAAAGTTATTTCCACAGTTAATTGCTTAATTTTTATGCAGTTTCTGAAAACTTTACAAGCATGCAAAATTCTAGAATATGGAGGCTTTAGGGAGGTTCATGAAAGAATGAAAACAACCCTAAAAAGCACTCTTGAGTGCAGGTTTCTATTAACTTTACAATCATATCATTTGGTTTGGGTAAGAATTCCTAGGACTTTAATGAAGAGACTCACTGGTTTACAAACCTGCTAACTGAAGTAGAATAAAAATTAATTGAATACCGAGAAAATACTTTGGCAGATTTTCATGCTGAATCAGCCAGTACTGAAATTGTTTAGATATACAATCTGAATGAACTCCATGGTATAAGTCAGATTACCTATGATAACCCGTCAGTTATCAGTGTTATACCCCTAAATTGGAAAAGCAACTGGTATTCAAGAGGAGGTAAGTACAATGTTAAGCATGGACTCATGGAGGACCAGGACGGCTGCCTTGTCCTTCCTTAGTCCTTAAAACTTTTGTTATTAAAAGTTCTGCATTTCATGACTCATCATGGAATAAGTAAAATGATCCAAATTAAATAGTGACTTCTAAATTGCTAAAATAGTTTAAATAGTTTATGACCAATGTTTGGTTTGTCAAACTCATATTCCTGGGAAGACAATCAAAATTTCGTGTACAATCTGCTACCTGATGGGCCACTTAAACAATTAATATAGAGGAGTTTCATTCAATTGTCTTTTTTTTTGAGACGGAGTCTGGCTCTGGCTGGAGTACAGTGGCACGATCTCGACTCACCGCAAGCTCCGCCTCCCGGGTTCAGGCCATTCTCCTGCCTCAACCTCCCGAGTAGCTGGGACTACAGGCGCCCACCACCACGCCTGGCTAATTTTTTTGTATTTTTAGTAGAGACGGGGTTTCACGGTGTTAGCCAGGATGGTCTCTATCTCCTGACCTCGTGATCCGCCCCCCTCCGCCTTCCAAAGTGCTGGGATTACAGGCGTGAGCCACCGCGCCTGGCCTCAATTGTCATTTTTAATGCATGTTTTCTGGTTGTATTAAAGCTTTCTCATGCAAGAAGACCGACATAATAGCAGCTCATTATTCCACAGTGTATTTTCACCAGGTAAAGAGAGCTTTTCATGGTTTACTGACTGAGGACAATTATCCCCTTCACAATCTAGAACGCAAAGACTGAATCTTTGGAGAACATCAGAGAATGACCACCCTTGCTATTCACACTGCAGCAAAACTTCAGGACCTTGAACCTTGGATTCATAATCTCTCAACTGAGAAGGGTTCCTCCACATTCTTGGAACTGTATACCCACTGGAAAACCTTAAGGTAAAGCTAGCCAGGGAAGTTTCTCCCCAGAAGAAGGTGGCATCCTTGATGTGAACAGCTTTTTCCCAAGATCAAGAATCAAGATTTCTCTACTATCATGAGACTCTTATCTTTCTTTTTTTTTCCTTTCTTTTTTTTTTTTTCATTTGTGAACAATAGAAGTAAAAAGGGTGCTGTTGGGTGTACTCATGGAATATATATATATATATATGGAGTTTGCAGCCAGCTTTATGCATGAATAGCTTTATACCTTGATGGAAGATGAAGGCCTATGGTAGGTGAAAAGCTTTAATAGTACATATGTTGCCTAATAATCAGTCAGGAACAGAACATTGCTCCACTTCTCTTAACCTACATCATGCGTTAAAGAGCACATTGTCAGGAGGTCTTCACTATTCTAGAAGGGCATCATTTGTTTTTGTTTTGTTTTTTTTCCCATGGTTAGGAGTAAATGAGGCAATGATTGAAAATTTACCACTGATGATAGGCTTTACAGCAGATTCTACTCTAAAGGTTATGGTTACACAACAGACTTTAAATTATCTTGTGAAAGTTATGCTAAATAATAGAGTTGCTCTGTTGCTCTAGATTACTTACTGGCTAAACAGAGAAGTATTTGTGCAGCTGGTGGCACTTCTCGTTGCCCATGGAGAACTACATCATAGGGCATATTATAGAGATTCAGTTGTACGGAATTAATGAAGAGACTGTTTAATTTAAGTGGGTAGATTCTTTAGCTTATTCTTTGATCTATTTGACTTTAGTTGGTTTGGTTTATGGGGACCCACTGTAAGGGGCATACTCCAAGCTCTTGGTATTATTCTCCCAATAGTCATAATAGTAATCTTCCTGGTGCACTGTATTCTCTCAAAAGTATTAAATGTTTTCATACAGACATCTCTAAAAGGTCAAATGGTCTCTCTTTAATGGAAATGACAAGAGCTGAAAAAGATGTGTGATCATGAGGGCACTGTAATCTATGAATGACAGGCTGAGATCAGAAATCCAAAATGATGGTAACTGACAGTGGTGCTAAGGCCCTAAGTTTGAATCACACTCTCACATAAGTGAGAACCTGACCAAAAGGGGAGAATTTTTAAACAAAATAGTGGGAGCCCATTGTTTTGGACTAATCACAGGCACTAGACCCCAGTAGACCAGACCAAACCAAAATGGAGTCACTCATGCTAAATGTAACATAATCAAGCTAAAACTTTAAGGAAACATGTATATCCTAGAACAAACCAGGTTTTGTTTTCTCCTGTAAACAGGCCATTCCAGCATAATGAGCTACCCTTTACTGTAACCCTTATGAAAAAATAACCTGAAGTCCTTGTTCCCCTTACCAAATCCACTGATCTGCTATTTCTCAATGGGTTTCAAAATTGAATAAGTACATTTACAATGGCGAGAGTGACATTAATGATTAAAGTTTTGGTCAATCTCTCATAGTTGAAAAAATTGACCAAAGCGGGGGAATTACTAAATCAAGTATAGCCTAAAGCTGCCTCCTTACATATTTTAAGTTCAGCCTAAAAGTTTCTCTTTACGTCACGTACTATAACCTAAATGGGGTTGTAAACACACCGTAGCCTACTCTTGTGCTAATCACTGAGTTTTATCCAATCAAAGGTGGCCAACGTTCAAACTGTGTTCAAATAAGGCAAACATCAAGCTGTAACCAATCCAGCTGTTTCTGTTCCTCACTTCCATTTTCTGTATGCCACTTTCCTTGTTCTGTCCATAAATCTTCCACCACTTGGCTGTGCTGAAGTCTCTGAGTCTAATCTGGCTCGGGAGGTTGCCCGATTCGCAAATTGTTCTTTGCTCCATTTAACCCTTTTAAATTTAATTTAGCTAATGTTTTCCTTTAATAGGAGAAAAAAATGATGGACATGAAAATATATCCCTAAAAGTGTTGTAATACACATAAATATATCAGGAAAACTTTACAGATTCATGAACTGGTAACAAGGGAATAATTCCTATAAAATAATAGAACTCTGGTTTTCAATGTGTATACTTGTAAAACAATTTTAACAGTCCCTTAGATACCATGCCTCTACTTCCTTCCTTAAATTTCTTAGGTCTACATGTCATGTATAATACTAAATTTGAACATATATTTGCACAACAGATTAAAAGATTTCATGTAATATTGTCATGCTTTTTTAATACTTAAATGATGAAGTTCAATGTTCAACATGTTAAACTTTCTAATTCTGGTAAAACTAAATTAATATTTCTCTTCCTATACTTTATTATTTAGGGTTAGAAGCAGTTTCATGTGCAATTTCACCATACCTTACTGCACCCTAAATAACCCCATACCTTCAGATGAAATTAATAAGGAGCCAGTGAAGCTTCAATGCAGATTACGATATAACTTACTGCCTACTTAGAATTTCATCTTGCAACTTTTTTATCAGAAGAAATTGAAAAAAAGCTATTCCGGACAAAGCAATTTCACTTTTGCAAAATATTTCAGAAATGTGAGAGCTTTATGGTAATTTATAGAATTTGAAAATAATATTTAAAAGAGCTTTTAAAATGATAGTGACTTTTAAGGAAAATTTAGTTTTCAATCTGCATTTTGATTGCAGATTTTATAGGAAAAGAAAACACATAACTCCAACTACTCTAAACTTCTGGGAGTTCTGTCCCCAGGCATGCTTCCATTAGCAGAGCCATCTCCATATGGAGAAGAGGAGCAGCTCAGTTAGTATTTAATTCTTGTTAATTCTTGCCCTTCCTTTGAGAGTGTCATGGCTACAACTTTGTCAAGCTGTAGAGAGTAACCTCATCAATGAAAAATCAGAAAAAAGTGACTATTTCCAGCTGTTTAAAAAAATGGTAAAGTGTGGCATGGAAAGAAAATGAGAAAACAAAATAAAATTTAATATATTTTTTGGAAAGCTCTAGACTTCTGAAAAAATTATACTTCTTTTTAATAAACATTGGGTTCTTTATTATGAAGTCTTATATATCACAGATTTTTATACTTCATAACTGCTCTGAAAATGTGAAAGCCACTTTTATGCTTTCTGCTATATTCCATCTTTTTTCTTCTTCAAAGATGAAAATATATTAAAGTTTGTATTATTTTTCCTATCATAAAACCTGAACCAGAAGAAATCTAATGGAATTTGAAGTTTTATAACAGGGGTAAGATTTTTGGATTGTCTTTCATCGAATGAAAAAATTAGCTATCTAATATTTTAATCCCATTGGTTTCCTAGCCTAGTATTTAAATATTATGCTATTCATGGGTAGTTATTACTTCTCTGATAATGTATATCATAGTTATGATTTTGCCTAAATTTTATAACTAGAATAAATATTTTTGCATTTTGTCTTTCTTATCTTTTAGTTTCACCTCTTCATTATTTTACAGTTATGCAATTATTTAGAATGTCTAATATGCAAAGAAATGAAATCAAAATGCATGCATAATTATGATAAATGTTGACATATATCTACATTATTACTATAAATATCAATGTGCATTACAGTAATATAGGTACTAGCCAGCCATTATATGTAAAAATTTTATGTAAATGCTGAATCTTCCTGTTAAAAATACCAAGTAATGATCTTCAAAAGTATGGTTCTTAAAAACTTTTGTCAACATGTGCTTTCTACCAAAATCAGTAGTAATGAATTATTATAAATGTGTAGAAACATAACCTTGTTCTTTTTATTTGGTCCAAAATTTTTCTAATATAAAATGATTTCTGCCCTCCTTATTATTCAAGCATTTGAATCAAAAGAAATAGATACATTGATTGTGACCCCTCAATATTGAGTTTGTTCTCTTCCTTACTATGTTGATAACTACTAAAATATTCTCAGGGTTTTTAGATACCAAATATAATAAAAGGTAGAATGAAACGCCTACTGCCTTTTTTTCCCCCAAACTTCAGTCATGATCATTAAAACTGTGTTTACACAATTGCACACACAAATATATGTGTAGATCAATAAATAGATAGATAGATATCTGCAGTAGATTTTTTTAATTGTTTTTAATTTTTGAGGTAAGGTCTTAATCTGTACCCAGGCTGGAGTGCAGTGGCACAATCACAGCTTACTGCAGCCTTTACTTCCCAGGCTCAAGCAAACATACCACATCAGCCTTTTAAGTAGCTGAGACCACAGGTGCACAACACCATGCCTGGCTTACTTTTTAATTTTTTTTTTATAGAGACAAAATATTTTCTCTGTTGCTCAAATTCCTGTTCTCTGGGGATCCTCCTACAACTCCCTTATGGAGAAAAAGAAACCTTTTTATACTATTGGTTGGGGTATAAATTGTTATAGCTATTATGATGGAGAGTCTTAAAATTAAAAAAAAAAAAAAACAAAAAACAAACTAGAACTAGCATATGATTCAGCAATTCCATCTCTCCGTATTAACCAAAAGGAAATAAGATCAGTATGTCAAAGAAATACCTATACTCCCATGTTCATTGTGGTATGATTTAGAATAGCCAAAACACAGAAGCAATCTGAATGTTCACCAATGGATGAATGAATGAAGAAATTGTGGTGTGTATATATATATATATATATATATACACACACACACACACACACACATATTATATTTGGTATCTAAAAACCCTGTATATATATATATATATACACGCACACACACACACACACACTAGAATACTATTGAATCTTACAAGAAGACAATCTTTCCATTTGTGACAATGCGGATGAACCTGGATGACCTTTCACTAAGTGAAATAAGCTTAACCCAGTAGAACAGACACCACATGATGCCACTTACATGTGCAATATAAAATAGTCAAACTCATAGAAGCAGAGAGTGAAATGGTAGTTGCCAGGATCTGGCGAAAGAGAGAAATGGAGGGATTAGTCAAAGGGTATGATGTTTCAGTTGTACAAGATGAATTAAGTCCTAGAGAGCTACTGTATACCATAAAGCCTGTAGTTAGTAATATTATTTTGTATACTTAAGATTTACTAAGAGGGTATATCTTATGTTAGGTGTACCTATTATAAACCAAAAGGTATCTGATGCAGTTCTCAATCAATTTAGATGTTTTTCTGCCAAGGCTAAAGACCATGGCCTGTGGCACAGCCTCAGTAGATCCTGAGAACATGTGCTCAAGTTAGTTTGGTTACAGCTTGATTCTATACATTTTAGAGAGACAGAACTTATGCTCAAAGACATAAAATCAACACATGTATGGTATATATTTGTCTGGCAGGGTGGGCTTCCAGGTCACAGGTGGATATTGGCAATTGGTTGAAAGACTTTATCTCTGTCTGAAGTGTTGAAATCAGCTTGAGTTAAGGTAAGGGGGAGGATGTCCATTCAGTTGTTCAGGGGCTTAGTATTTTATTTGTGGTTTACACTATCATAAATCAATAATAATGATAATAAATTTAATAAATAGGGTGGGAGGAAACTTTTGAAAGTGGCATAGATTGTGGTGGTGGTTTCATAGGTATATACTTATCTCCTAATTAATCATATTGTATACATTCAATATGCACACCCTTTTAAAAGTCAGTCATACCTCAACAAAATACTTTCAAATAAAAGGCTACAACCTGTAAATTTATATTTATGTGGCCTCTTGAAAGTCAAAACTATGGAGGCAGAAAACAAAAAAGAGCTTTTAGGAGCTGCAATTGGATGAGGAGGTGTTGACTACAATGAGACATAGAGAATTTCTGGGGATAATGCAGCAGCTCTTACCTCGATTATGGTGATCGTTACACAAATGTGTGAATTTGTCAGAACTCATAATATTTTACTAAAAGATGTAAATTTAAGGTAAACAAAAATACTAACTTGTTTGCATACACAATCAAAGTTAATCTGCTCATGGTGGTGTCTCCTGGGATCTTTCACTCAGGCATAAATATAAATAAATACTTATGTAGGGAAAGGTACCATATATAGAAAAGTTACTATAGAAAACAGATATGGGTACTGAAGGCTCAGCTCTATGCCAAATATTGCCCTTATGCTCCTTACACGTTATATTATTAAAGCAGAACTGTAGCTATTTTCCTGGTAAGAAACCGGCATCTTAAATAGGTTAAGGTAACTTTATAACTTCAACAGTTAGACAGTGGCAAGACAGAGACTGATGCCAGCCTTACTGACAGCCTTGTTTTTATCTCCTTTACACAGCACATTTTCAGAAAATATCTTGCATGTTGTAGCTAACAGTTGAAAAAGAGAATGAAATGATCTTTTAATTTGGGAGGACTCCACTGAAATTGTGTTCATAAATAAACTGTTAAAACAAGACTCAAATAAATTTTTGAAATTTTCTTAATATGAAAAACAGAAGAGGGAATAATTAACAACATGGATTAAGTATGTACTTACTTTTTTGTGTAAAAAAATAAGATTTTCCAGTGTGATCAATATTGGCTTTTGATGGAATTCACACAATATTTCCAACAGTTCATTAAATGCAAAGCACGGGCAAAGATTTTGCACTTATCAGTTAGATTAGGGTAATAATAATATGTCAAGTCGATAAGCTCTTGAATAATGAGGGCAAAGTAGAGAGGATAGTGCAAATCAAATTGCAAGAATAACAAACGCATATACATTCAAATGAAATTCTGGCAGGCATTATAAGTGGATCAATATTTTAATTTCCAAGTTTTATTTGTAACCTATTGGAAGCTTTCTATTTTTTTCTGAAAGATAAGGATTTGTTATTCATTGTTTGTAAACATATGCTTAAAATATAATTAAAAGCATGCAAGATTGGCCAGGAAAAGTCAAGGTTATCATTACAAATTACTATTATTAAATAAAGTTTATGATGCTGGAATGAAAGATTTACATATCTTCATTTTCATGAGTAACTACTGTTAATTTTATTTAGTATTAAATAGATACTAAAATAAAATTCATACACATGCCTGGAGATAAATGGAATACATTTATTTTAATGACTAATATTTTATAATGTTTATATCTTCCTTTAACAAACATTAAAGAAATTATCTACAATGATATTTTCTCAGCCTATCATACATATGACAAAAAAAAAAAA
>NW_012101798.1:3803580-3808847 GCF_000951045.1 Mandrillus leucophaeus
AAAATAAAATAAAATAAAATAAAAAATAAAAAACAAAAAAAAATTGTCAAAAAAATAAATGTTGTAGGGTAGTGAAGTGATCTAAGCTATTACAGTCTTGTACAACTTTGTATTTTTCCTAAAAATTGTAGCAACAGAAAATTTTTGAGGACATTAATAATTAGCTACTTTCCTCTAAATGTTTTCCTAATTATAGTAAAAATAAGCCTCAGAGTATTCTGACATCATACATTTAATTAACTAAATTTACTAGCAGGCAAGCACAATACTTCATGCAGCCTTTTCACTAACCTCAAGCAAATGCCAGCTCCTTGTCTTCTCAGGTGATATACTACCACTTACGTAAATGGTTACTCCACATCAACCCAATTTCCCAAGGCAGAGTTTGGCTACACTTCCTAAAAAGAATCAGACATCTAACAGGTATGAAGTGAAAGCTTACTTTGATTTTTATTTACATTTCCCTCATGATTAGTGATGTTGAGCACCATTTCATATACTAGTTGCCATTTTTACATCTTCTTGAAAAGTGTCTATTAATGCCCTTTGCTGATATTGTGATTAGATTATTTGTTTTTTGTCTTGTTTTTGTTTTGCCATTGAGTTGTGTGAGTTCTTTATGTACTTTGAATATTAGCTGCCTTTTCATTTGATTATTTCCTTTACTGTGCAGAAGTTTTTTTTTTGATGCAATCCCATTTGTCTATTTTTAATTTTGTTTCCTGAGCTTTTTGTGTAATATCAAAAATATAATGACAAAGACCAATATTAAAAATATTTTCTACTATGTTTGCTTTTGGTAGTTTTCCAGTTTCAAGTCTTGTGTTTGGGTCTTTAATCCATTTTGATTTGAATTATATATATATAAGGGTTTAGTTTTATTATTTTGCATGTGTATGTGCAGTTTTCCTGTCATCTGAAGAGGCTATCCTTTCCCCATTCTGTCTTCTTGGTACCCTTGTGGAAAATTAGGTCTGTACACACTTGAGTTTATTTCTTGGCTCTCTATTCTGGCTCTCTATTCTGCTCCATTTGTGTATTTGTCTATTTGTCTCTCTATTTCTTGGCTCTCTATTCTGTTCCATTTGTGTATGTGTCTGTTTTTATGTAAGTACCATATTTTTTAAATTACTATAGCCCATAGCTTTGCAATATAATTTGAGATCAGAAATTGTGATACTCCAATTTTGTATTTTCTTTTTCAAGATTTTTTTGGCTATTAGTGGTCCTTTTGTAGTTGCATACAAATATTAGAAGTTTTTTTTCTATTTCTGTGAAGAGTACCATTAGAATTTTGATAGGAATTTTATTGAATCTGTGTATCACTGGCTAATATATAAACATTTTGACAATACTAAATCTTTTAATTTATGAACATGGGATATATTTCCATTTTCTTTTGCAATCTTCAATGTCCTTCATCAACGTTTTATAGTTTTCAGTGAACAGATCATTCAAGTACTTGGTTAAATCTACCTCTAAGAATTTTGTTTCTTTTTCATACCTTGTAAGATAGCAGCAAAAGACAACAAATGTTGGTGAGGGTGTGGTGAAAAAGGAACAATGTACACTGTTGTTGGGATGTAAATTGGTACAGCCATTATGAAAACAGTATGGTGAGTCCTTGAAAAATTAAAAATAGAATTACAATATGACCCCAAATTCTCACTTTTGGGTATATACCCAGCCATAAAATAAAATCAATATATTAAACAAATATCTGCACTCTCATGTTTACTATAGCATTATTCACAATGGCAAAGGTATGGAAACAACATAGGTGTTCAGTGTTCATCTCAGGAGAATGGCTAAAGAAATTGTGGTACGTGTGTGTGCACACACACACACATAATGAAATATTATTTAACTTCTATTTGTGACAACGTGGATGAACCTGGAACACGTTATGTTAAGTGAAGTAATTCAGATATAGAAAGAAAAACACATATAAGTGATCTCACTTGTTTTTGAGAATGCAAATAAGTCAAAAATATGGAAACAGAGAGTAGAACTGTGGTTACCAGGGGATCTGGGGTGGGAGAGGAGAGAAAATGGGGAAATGTAGGTCAAAGGATACAAACCTGCAGTTGTGTAGGACAAGTAAGTCTAGAGATCAAATGTATATTTTGAAGACTACAGTTAATAATATTGTAATTTATTCTGAACATTTTCCAAAGAAGTAGATTTGAGGTGCTCTTACCACATAAAAAAGGTAACTGGGAAGGTGATAAATAGGTTAATTTGCTTAATTGTAGTAATCATTTTATAATACATATATATGTATAGAACAGCATGACATAGGCATTAAATAAACACAATTTTAAAAGAAAAAAATTAGGCAACCCCCAGGATCAAGGCTGGCAAAGAACTTCTTAGAGGATTAGCCTAAGCCATTGTCTATAAAGGTAGTATCTATAGGTCTTGCTGTTGTATAATCTATTCAGCCAAGGGCAATGAAAATCTCTAAAATATTGTACTCAAAATTTTTTTATTGCCTTTATCAATAAGAACCCATTTTTAATACAGAAAATACCTATTAACCTGCCACTATTTGTACCAATAAAACTCATTTCTCATATTTACCATGTTAAGTAAGAAAGTGCTGAACAAGGTAGTCAAAATCCCTTTTTAATCACACCATGTGCAATATGAACTATCTGATGGGAAAGTGTATTCTTTGGAATACTTATTGCTCTTTGTTTATAGCTTAACCTAAGGAACATGCAATATCATAATCTATGCTGAAGCATTTTCAAGAAAATCACAGAGGTCATAATATGGTGGGAAAATTAATATTAACTTAATATTAATCATATTTTGTTTTGTTCTTATCAACTGTTTTGTAACTTTAGGTCTATTCCTTTTATAAGCAATTACTATTCTTATTCTACATAAAATTAGAAAATCTTCCTGTCTTTAAAAAAAATTTGAACAACAAGCTATACTTACATAAGTGAACATGATAATATATCCAGACTATATATTGCATTACTTAAAAATTTCCTGATTTCTTCAAAGTATTATTTTTTAATTTAAAAACTATGAAAGTAAGTAGATTTACCATGAACTTATACTAAAATATTGTTTAAATATGCATGATACATATTCCAAACTATGTATTATCTAATAAGCTGATTATTAATTTAAGACTTATCTAAGATAATCACTGGCATTTTAAGCTTTTGCAGTTTTTTGCAACTTAGAGAAAATATTAGAAATGGAAGCAGCTATTTTCAGTCTTTTATAGCAAATGATAAAAGAACCAGAGAAATGAATAGTTTCTTATAATAGAAATTTTATGCTAGTGTAGCTTTACTGAAGGAATCACACTGCAGGAGGAAAGCGAAAAAAAAATGTACAACTAATAAATAACATTTTCTCTTATAGGTTTGTGTAATTAGATCAACCACCACAAGGGGAAAATAACTTGGCAAAGGTATTCAATTCTTGATAATAGAAGAACAGCCAGAGGTGTAGTAAATTGCCCTAGATATATGTGCTCCAGTATTATTTCTTCATAATTTCTAATTAGTTCTAAGTAATTCTCCAGTGGAAGCCTTAAAGAAAAGCACATATTCAAGTACAAGATGTGACATAGCATCATTAATGGCTGATTCATTATAAAAGTCATCTCTCTAGACTTTAGTTTCATCCTTCGCTTAAAATATGGAATATTGATCAAAGTAACTCAGAAAGTCCTCACTTTTTATGTACCCCTTCACTTCTAAACACAAATAAATGATTAACAAAATACACAAAAATAAAAAGACAGACATGGGCACAATATAAGATGAATAATACCAGACAATATGTGGAATCAGAACACCTCACAGTGATTAGGGCTGAAGACATGCCTGCTTTGCTCTCATTCTAGAAGTAGAGGTATGCGGGAATTCAATGAGAATGAGGACTAAAACCTCATCTCACTATTTGAAAACAAGTGATGGGGAGTGAGATGAAAGAAAAGTTCCCATTTGTGAAAGAGGACCAAAAAACAAGCAGATACTGCAAAGCACCATACTCCCTCAGGCCTGGGGTGGGGCGGTAGGACCGTATCCTGCAGTGCTACATTAGAACCTGAAGCAAAAGGAAAAATATGTGCCCATATGTGCGCTTAGCAAAACGTTGTCCTATATTTTGGACCTGATGAAAAAGTGAGTTAATATTTAACAATTAAAAAACATTATTAGGCTGGGTGCGGTGGCTCACGCCTGTAATCCCAGAACTTTGGGAAGCCGAGCACGAGGTCAGGAGTTCCAGACCAGCCTGGCCAATATGGTGAAACTCTGTCTCTACTAAAAAGTACAATAAATTAGCCGGGCATGGTGGTGCGTGCATGCAGTCCCAGCTACTCAGGAGGCTGAGGCAGAAAATCGCGTGAACCCAGGAGGTGGAGGTTGCAGTGAGCCAAGATCGCACCACTGCACACCAGCCTGGGGGACAGAGCAAGTTTCTGTCTCAAAAAAGAAAACTGAAAACATTATTACATATAAAGCCCCTTGTTGCTCAATCCATTCTCTAGTCACTGTCAGCCCTTATAAATTTAGAATTATGAGATTATTGGACAGACTGTTTACAATGCACAATAATTTCAGGTACTAAAACAAGTAAACAATACACAGCCATTATTTACAATTTTTATATTTTCTTCATAAATATTTTGCATCAACTTTAAGTTTTGAAATGCTGCATTAAATATTTTTCTGGATTACTGAGTTTTTGGCACTTTCTTAAATTTTAGATTCAAGGAGCATGCCTCAAATTCTTCTACTAGTCCTAATTTTGGTGCATTAGTAGAACATAGATGCATTTCAACCATAAATTGTAGAAGTAGAGAAATCTTCAACCAGTTCTGAGACAGGAGCTCAGAAATGACCTTTCCATGACCTTATGGATCTCCATGGTGCAACTGCAGGCAGATCAAGTTTAGTGTTATAGTTGCATGGTTTCTGAAAACTAGGGTAATTCTGGTTTTTCAGTTACTTAGACTAGTACATGGCTCTCATTATCATTATACAAAATAGTTTTCTAGCTATCACATCAACGATCCAAGTAGCAGCATAAGAAAAGGCCATCAGAGAAATGCAAATCAAAACCACAATGAGATACCATCTCACACCAGTTAGAATGGCGATCATTGAAAAGTCAGGAAACAACAGGTGCTGGAGAGGATGTGGAGACATAGGAACACTTTTACACTGTTGGTGGGATTGTAAACTAGTTCAACCATTATGGAAAACAGTATGGCGATTCCTCAAGGATCTAGA
>NW_012101798.1:3809482-3836975 GCF_000951045.1 Mandrillus leucophaeus
AAAAAAAAAAAAAGAAAAGGAAGAAGATGCATTTGCCTTTCTTCTTCCATTAAAGATACAATCCTCATATCCATCCCATTGAGTAGAGTATATTGGTAAGATCACAACTACCTACAGGCTATGTGGCCACATATAGTCTACATTCCAGCTGACCATATGCCCAACCACAATGTGGGAGTTGTATTGCTGTATAAAAGACATACTAGATCTGTAGAGCAATCATTAATCTCTGCCACAAATTTTGAGCAACTAATTAATAGATATGTTAAAAATTAAATTATATAAATATAAAATATTGTGTAAGAAACACTGAAAAATACTAGATGATACTAAACAGACAGAAGATTAAATTTGCAACATAAACAAAGTATCTGTGAGTTAAAGGGGCTAACCTATTATTTTAAAAAATGGAGGATTTAAGCAGAAAAATGCATGGATTTATTTTATTAACGTATAGAAAATTATGTATCTCTTACATAGAGGACATGTATTACTTCCAAGGTATCAAGTAATTATCACAAAAAAATGACCACTTTCTAATTTAAAATGAATATATGGGTCATTTTCAGTTGGATGTTTAACATTAGAACAATTGAAAATAAATATTACTGTGTATGCTTACAAATCAGGACGTACATGCCTGAAGAAAGGCATGAATAATATGCAAATTTCAACTAAAACAAGAAACTTTGTAGTTAAGATAAACAGCTTTTCTGTCCCTTCTCCAAGAAGATGCCCAACTCCTAATGCTTGAAGCTTTGTGAATTTGTTAGTTTACATGCAATGGGGAATTAAGTTTGCAGATGGAATTTTTTCTAAACAATTGAAAATACAGAGATTATCCTGAATTATCTATGTGGCCTCAGTGCAATCATAACAAATAAAAGTGGAAGAGAGGCACAAGAGAAGTGAGAATCAGTGAAAGGTAAAAATGAAAGGAAGTCAGAAAGATGTCTGGTTTTGAAATGGAAAAAGGAGCCAAAAGCCAATGGATGTGGACAGCTTCTCAAAACCAAAGAAAGCAATGAAATAGAACCTCCCCTATAGCCTCCAGAAAGAAACATAGCTTTGTAGATGCCTTGATCTCAACGTGGTGAGAAAGGTGTTGGGTTTCAGACCTCCATATCTGTGAGATAATAAATGTGTATTGTTTTAAGCCACCAAGTTTGTGTAACTTGTAAGTGAAGAAAATGGAAAGTTAATAAACTATTTTGAAATGATTTTAAATGAGTTTGCAGTATATCAATATTATTAATGATACCAAAGCAGTACTTAGGTAAAAAACAATTAAATGTGGTTAAAAAAAGAGTGAAAAGGTACAGATTAAATGCATTGCATTTATCAACACAAAAATTAGATAAACTGTGATTTGAAGAAGGCAGCATTTCCTTTTCCTCTGTAGACAATTACATAAAGATTATAAGAAAGCTGAGAAATTGAAACACAACTTGCATTTTTAGAAAAATTATGACACAGCTAAACAACCCCTGAAAAACACATTAAAATTAGGTAAAACTGCAGCCAGTTGCAATGGGGCTCAAATATTAGTAATTGCTCTAAGAACTTGAAAAGACAATGGAAATTAGTCTCAGAAGTCACCAGAAAACAGGCTCCTTGATTTGGCCATGCGTCCGGTAAATCTCTTTTATTTAGTAATGAAAAAGCATAGCATATAGTGAGCATGGCTTCTTTGGAACCAGTTTTCTTCCCAGAAATGGCAAATAAAGGAATCATACAAGCAGGTCATATATTCAGGATAAAGCCATCTCTACATCAGGAGGGAATGAAGAGTTGCTATCCTCTAGAACTAGTGAGAACTAGGAATAAACAAATTTACCCTCAAAACCAGGGAGCAAAAGAAAAAAATTGTAAGTAACTAGCATCTGGAACTAAGTGTTTTCCAACATGAAACTCCTTCAAACAGATTCCCTAAAAAAATGAAAGACAGTACAAAGATACTACAAGGAAAATAAGTATCTTTTTAATCAGCAACAAAACAGTTATTAGAAATGTTTTGTTGCATCTTGGTGAAATGCAAATAAAATAATATACTGAATGCAGTAATCACCTGTATGAATCAATAGAACAAAATAGAAGCATAAGAACTTAAGAAAAAATAGTAAAATGACAGAGACAGAAAAAACAATATGACAGAATGAGCTCAGGACAAATTGAATTTAATTCTGTCAACAAATATGTTATTTATTATAAAACTTTTGAGAAGCTAATGTATGATAGGCAGTATTTGAGAGATGTATGTTATATCAGGAAACAAAACAGACAACTACTCCTATTGTCATGGACTTTATATGATGAAAGGAAGGTGGACTGGATAAAAAAGTAAACATAATATTCATATAAATTATTATTATAGTTATATATTACATTATATAAGAATATCCAAAGTAAAATGGAAAAGTCAGTATATCAGGATAAGGATGAGGAACTGGCAGTGTGATTGAAGTATCATTAAGGCAAGATTTGCCTGCAGATGTCAAGGGAATTAGTGAATTTGCCAAGCAAATAACCACAAGGAAAGCATCCTGGCAATGAAACAAGCTAAAACAAAAATCTTAAGGCAAGAATGTATCTGTGAGCTCTAGAGAGGCCCCAAGCTTCATACAGGAATCATTATCTCTTCTAGCAGTTTCACAACAGCTTCCAGGTTACCGAAAAAGGAGCATGCTCAACTACAAGAGTTACCAAGCTCAGGAAAATCCAAAGCTATGGCTTTGGATTTTATGGTTTTTATGGTATGATTCTTTTTTAATAGTATCTTCAGTCCAGAAGCAGTTTCATAATCAGTGTTGTTATTGTTGTTGTTTTATTTTTCCTGCTAAAACCAATGTTGCCTGGGAACACAGCTGACATTCTACCTTTATCAGATTGCTAGCAACTAGAAGGCAAATTCAAGGTTTATGTATTTTTCCTGCTAGTGTGTATGTTTTATCACTTTAAATTATTGACCCCTAATTATACATATTTACGGAGTACAGTTTTTCAATGCAGGTGTACCTTATACAATAATTAAATCAAGATAATTACCATATCCATCCTTTAAATGTGCGTTCAAAATGGATGGAAGAGGAGAAAAGTTTGCTGTATTTCTCCTTACTCATGCCTACGATGCATACTTTGTATCTGTAGTTGTGTTAAAATGTCCTCTAGAGGGAGTACTTAAAATGCCCAGACCACAGAATTCCAGAATTAAAATAAGATATCAAACCAAAACACAATATTTGGTTGGGAATTACCTTTTACTCTCTGGCATACAGGTGTCTCAGAAAAACATCAACTTCATTTTCTTCAGGACCTATCAAGAAAAATGGAATCAAGCAAACTTTTACTAGACCACTATCATGTTTTATTGAATATTCAGATTAGAAAGGTTCTTTTAGACTGAATTTCATTATAGGTCATCCATCGGTGTTTGCAGCATTTTAATGAACAGTTGTGATGATACACTCTGAAACAGATTACTCATGACACTAATGTAGCTTAAATTTCAGGACGTCTGATTTGGAAAGCTCCCTACCTAGTCCTGCCTGAGAGATGACCTACCAACTGTGTGTTTTTGTCAGCCCAGCGCGGTGGCTCATGCCTGTAATCCCAGCATTTTGGGAGGCTGAGGCGGGTGGATCACGAGGTCAGCAGATCGAGACCATCCTGGCTAACACGGCGAAACCCCTTCTCTACTAAAAATACAAAAAATTAGCTGGGCCTGGTGGCGGGCGCCTGTATTCCCAGCTACCTGGGAGGCTGAGGCAGGAGAATGGCGTGAAATCGGGAGGCAGAGCTTTCAGTGAGCTCGAGATGGCGCCACCGCACTCCAGCCTGGGCGACAGAGCGAAACTCCGTCTCAAAAAACAAACAAACAAAAAAAGACATGTCCCCTAGTTTACACACGCTTCAGATCCTAAAATATTAATTCATCAATCTCATTCTTACTTTATTTGGGTAGAGATTTATAAGGCAATGTCATGAACAATAAATAAAATACCATGAGCTGTGTTGATTGGCTGCAGTAAAGAATACATCCAGAATAGAAGCTTCAGCTATACATCACTTGATTAAATGAATTATAATCCACGGTTATTTCGCAAATTCTATCACTATTCTATACAGTGTAAAAGTAAACTAAGTGGAGATCTTCTAGGGATCAAGTAACCTATATAGTATAAGATCTTTTCTTGCACAGTAGCCCTTATTTCACAAATCAGAAAGCTAATATGAACAACATACCAACTACTAAATGAAGTGATTAAAATTCTGTATTCAGGAACAGGGAAACTAATCAAAGGATGAATATGAGTTCCTATAAACCAACTGTGTAGCAATCGTGAATGAAAACTCATTCATTACATGCTAACCCTTTACCTCTATCCGTAAAACATAATGTATCCCCAGGAATTTGCATTCACTTGGATCTATGCCAAACAAACCCTGAAATCTCTAACAATGATCATGGCATACATTTGACAGGTATCTTTGGGAAAGGCAAAAATAAATATGTATAATATGCATTTATTATATTATTATAGAATCGTTTGTTTTTGTCAGTCACCTAGATTCTACTTCATAAAGTAGACCTGTGATTGCGAACTGGCTCATCTCTAAGAACTGGGTGAGATGTTTTAAGTTTCCATCATATTGATTTAAGATTGCACTGTGCTTGACATATCTATAATTTTTATTTCATGTAACTTTTTAAATTGTATTTATTTATTTATTTATTTATTTATTTATTTATTTATTTGAGATGGAGACTCATCTTACTCTGTGCCCAGGCTGGAGTGCAGTGATGCGATCTTGGCTCACTGAAACCTCCGCCTCCCAGGTTCCAGCTATTCTTCTGCCTCAGCTTCCCAAGTAGCTGGGACTACAGGTGGTGCCACCATGCCTGGCTAGCTTTTGTATTTTTACTGGAGATGGGGTTTCACCATGTTAGCCAGGACGATCTTGATCTCCTGACCTCATGATCTGCCCGCCTCGGCCTTTCAAAGTGCTGGGATTACAGGCGTGAGCCACTGTGCCTGGCCATTTTGTATAACTCTTTACCTTTTTACAATCCAACTTGGATTTTAGTGAATCTTCAGTCCCAGGAAATGCATAGTCAGTTAATCATTTTCACATTTAAGGGACATTTGGCTGCTGTGGACCCTGTGGTTACATCATCCCAAATAAAATTAAGGGAGTCCATTTAAATAGTAGAATCTGATAGTAACATCTCTGACTTTAAGGGAAACATCACCAGAATATATTTCAACAATGTTTTCATTCTCATCAAAAATGCAGTTCCTGATGCCTTCATGAAAGCAGTACCTTATGAACCATCTCTGGGGACATCAGAGAGGAACTCAGTGAAAGTAAATTGCACATCTTAAATCAACTTAAACATATATATCATTTTTTTCCATTTCTTCCACTACATTAGACCAAGAAATTTCCAGCATTTTATCCTTATTTTGTGAGAGAGAACTCTGAGTCCAAAGCTTAGTCAACAAACAACTAGAACTATTTCTGTTTTATCTAGTTATAATATTGAATCCACAATCTTTAATCAATGTGCTCTTTAAAAATCACCTTACTAAAATTACATTTCTTTGTACTTGGTCAAATACTCTCAGAATCTATACTCACAAATATCATTCATGGATTTTTTCCAATATAAATTAGCAAAGCTTTCCAATGCTTTCTTTTTTTTCTCCCCGGGTAACTTTATAATTGGCCCCCTGGGGGATGCTAGATTCTTATTCCCATTATAGATCTGGATAAAATGATAAATTTAAAGTTAGTGGAGGTGTTCATGAGAGAATTGACAGCTCCAGAGGTTTTTATAGTTTCCTAGCAAGGCAGAAATGGCCTCCTGAGACCGTGTAGAGGAGAGGATGCATCTGTAGACCAGGGAAGTATGTGGTCAGAGAGTTAAGGGAAAACTTCAGCAATCTTGTTACCTCCTCTTGCAACCACTTTTATTGTCATGTTCATATCCCTTCATATACTTTATTAAATATTTAAATTTAGCATGCGATAACTCTTATAGTTAATAATGATGGAATGTAAATACGTTTCAGAGACTGTTTTGAGAAATCACATATATTAACAAATTTACTCCTCACAATACCTTATAAAGCAGTCATTATTATTTAAATGAGAAAATTGCATTACAGAGACAGATAGTTGCCCCAAATTACAAAGCTAGAAATAGCTGAACTAGAACCTGCATCAAAGTAATCTAGCTTTATAACCCTTACATTTAACTATACTGAGGCTCAGAGATCAGTGAATGTTGTAATTCATAAACCCACAGGATCAAATTTTAGTTCAAACTTTTAGGTATATTATCCCTAAAAATGTAATTGATGAGAAATTCTTTAAATTCAGTCATAGAAATGATATGACTTACTGTCCTTTACTTGGAACTAAAAAGTTAGCACTCTAAGCTCTTTATTCTCTTTCTTTAAGAGAACCAGTATAAATAAAGGAAACAGCTCATTATACATTGCTCCAATTTTTCATGCTTTTTGAAATATATATTTTTTCTATTAAAATGTTGTCAGTTGAACTTTATTCCAGTTATCCACACATAGTAATTTAGTTACTTAGCCAAAGCATGCCATAGGCTACCATGTGTTACATATTTTAATTATACTATTAAATGACAGAATTCCAACCAGGCTGGAAAACTGTTAAAATAAATTACATTTTGCTTAAGGTTGCCTCAGAACCTTGAATTCCTCCATAGTAAACTTCAACCTTAGTACATAAACCACTGCAATCTAACAAGAGCATAGTTTTGTAATAAATAGCTGAGTTTCAGCCCATCACAATGTGTGAGCTTCACCCAATCACAAGCTTCCAACTGAGCAGAATATGTCCAAATAAGGGAAACTCTGAACTGTAACCAATCAAGCTTTTTATGTAGTTCACTTCCATTTTTTGTCTATAAATGCTTCTTGCCCACAGCTGTGCAGCACGGCTTTTTGAACCTTTTCTTGTTCTATGGACTAATTGATTCCTGAATTATTGTTTGCTGAATTAAATTTTGTTAAATTTAATTTGTCTAAGGTTTTTTTTTTTTTTCTTTTAATAAAGCCATTCCCAGACTTCCCATAGCACCCTGAGGGTCAGCTTCTTCTATTTATATCTTCCCCCAATTCATAGAAGTTTTAGAGTAATTAATTTTAATAAAAACATATAGGCTCTGGCAAACTAAACAGCAAGTTAAGCTTCCAACTACAATGTTCAAAACAATGCTATCAATTTGGTTTCATGTGAAGATAACTGCAGCCACTGAAGTCACTCAATCACTTGACAAAGGCATTATCACCCTCTAACTGACACTGCCCCACCCATGCAACTTGAGTGTTACAATTCAACCTTTTGCTTCTGTTGTTACTGAAATCTGGGCATGTTTGCTGGCAAAATGAATTCCATAGAAATTGTAAATACTATGAATGAAAGTCTCTAGGAGTAAGTGTATTGCTGAATCCTTGGTCCATTACCTAGACCTAGATCTAAGCCTAAAATGGGTCCCCACTAAATGATTTCATTTTTTAGATTCTAACATTGTGGGACATAGATATCACTAAAATGGGAATTTGCTCAAACTAAGCCATCAATAAGTAATGAGTCATCAGAAGACATGACATGACAAATACTCTGAGAAGACAAAAAGGGCACATACTGATCTCTCTCTATAATGCAAGAGATTTCTGATAATATCCATAATTATGTTAATAATAAGACATAAAGTAATAACATAAGGATACTTTTAACAATAAAAACCATGTTTAGTTTAACAAAAGAAATGCTAGAATAATTTTTAAGTAGAAATGCTAGAAGCAGTGCTATTGAATTCAGAATTTAGATATATTTTTGGTCATTGTCGTTATTATTCAACAATGTCTTGGAAGTCAGAGCTAGTATCATTGGGAAGGGAAATTAGAGATATAAAAATTGGAAAAAAAGAACTATAATAATTATTATTTAATGATAATTTCTTGATGATTAGAAAATCCAAGGAAATTAAGTATAAATACTACATTAGTAGTATAATACCCTACTAAGGCTATAATTCCTATAGCTTCCTCCTTTTTTACTAGAAAAAATCAGGAGGCTATAGGAAACTGACTGGTTAAAAAAAATAACAATATTCAGGAATCAATAACTTTTTCATATAGAAATAATCACCAATTAGAAGATACATTGATTCATAATAGTAAAACAACAAAAAGCATGAAAGACATATTAATAAATATAACTAGAATTATACATTATTTCAATGACTTTTAACACTTAAAATTTCCTTAAATTGAGATGAACAAAGGCAAACAAAAAATAGATTTATAGACAAAAATATTAAAAGTCACAAAATGCCAATTCTTCTTATGTTAATTTATATATCTAATGTACTCTTAATAAAGGTGACAAAAGGAATTTTTAACTAGCAAAACTGATTCTACATTTTACAGGGAAAATATCCAGAGAAATTTTGAAAATTAAGAATAATAAAGCAACAGTACTGCTAACAGACAACAAAATATATTATGATGCTATAAAAACAAATCATAGGGTACTGGTACATGAACACATGACAAACTACAAATGAAAGTTTTAAAGTATCTGCAGATGCATGAACACATTTAATATCTAATTAAGTGTTTCCAGTGTTTATGATCACTAGAAAATGACAGAATGTTAAAAAATGATGTAAGCTCATCTAAGTATTCATCTAACAAAAAAAAAATGTGGATCTATGCATGAACCCCAAACTAAGATACATTCTAATTAAACTAAAGTAGTATATTTTATAAATAAATGAGAGGAAGAGAAAATAAAGGAGGAGGAAGAGGAAGAAGAACCAGAAGAGGAGTCAGAAGGGGGAAAAAGAAGAGGAGGAGGAGGAGGAGGGAAGAGAAGAAAGATAAGGAGGAACAAAAGGAGAAGAAAAGCAGGAGAAAGAGAAGAAGAAAGGTCAGGATTTTTTTTTTTAAGGAGGCATGGGAAAATTAATTTCAGAATTAGTGAGTCTTTTCTAAGACAAAAACGAATAAAAATTCAATTAACCAAACTCACACCAACTTATTTGCCCTTGAAACCCCAGCTTCTAGTAACCACCATGTTACTCTTTTCTTTTATGAGATCAACATTTTTTTTTTTTTCGTTGCAGGGTACATGTGCAGGATGTGCAGGTTTGTTACACAGGTAAATGTGTGCCATGGTGGTTTGCTGCACCTATCAACCCATCACCTAGGTATTAAGCCCAGCATGCATTAGCTCTTTTCTCTAACTATCTCTGCCTTCCCCTGAGAGGCCCCAGTGTGTGTTGCTACCCTCCCTGTGTCCACGTGTTCTCATTGTTTAGCTCCCCCTTATAAGTGAGAACACGCGGTGTTTGTTTTCTCTACCTGCATTACTTTGCTGAGGATAATGGCTTCCAGGTTGTTTATGTGGTTACTTCATAGTGTCATTGGTCTGTGTACGTCATTGTGTTTTTGTAGTGGCTGGGAATGGTTTTTCCTTTCCATGTTTAGTGCTTCCTTCAAGAGCTCTGGCAAAGCAGGCCGGTAGTGATGAAATCCCTTAGCATATGCTTGTCTGAAAATGATTTTGTTTCTCCTTCACTTATTAACCTTAGTTTGGCCAGATATAAAATTCTGAGTTGGAAATTCTTTTAAGAATGTTAAATATTGGTCCCCAAACTCTTCTGGCTTGCAGGGTTTCCACTGAAAGGTCCACTGTTAGTCTGATAAACTTCCCTTTATAGGTGACTTGGCCTTTCTCTCTGATTGCCCTTAACTTTTTTTCCCTCATTTCAACCTTGGAGAATCTGATTGATTATGTGCTTTGGGGTAGATGTTCTCATGGAGTATCTTACTGGGGTTCTCTGGATTTTCTGAATTTGACTGTTGGCCTTGCTCACTAGGTTGCAGAGGTTCTGGATGATATCCTGAAGTGTGTTTTACAACTTGGTTCCATTCTCCCTGTCTCTTTCAGGTACTCCAATCAGTTGTAACTATAGTTTTTATACATAGTCCCATCGTTCTTGGAGTTTTATTCATTCTTTTTCATCCTTGTTACTCTAATCTTATTTGCCTTCCTTATTTCAGCAAGATCGTCTTCAAGTTCTAATATTCTCTCTTCCACTTAGTTGATTCAGCTATTGATACTCGTGTTTGCATCATGAAGTTCTTGTGCTGTGTTTTTCAGCTCATCAGGTCATTTATTTCCTCTCTAAACTGGTTATTCTAGTTAACAGCTCCTATAGTATTTTATTGTGGTTCTCAGCTTTTTTTGCATTGGGTTCGAACATAATCCTTTAGCTCAGCAAAGTTCATTATTATCCATTTTCTGAAACCTACTTCTGTCAGTTCATCCTTCTCAGTTTCAGCCCTGCTCTGTGCCCTTGCTGGAGAAGTCTTGCAGTCATTTGGAGAAGAGGCATTCCGGCATTTGGTATTTTCAGCGTTTTTGCATTGGATTTTCTTCATCTTCGTGGATTTATCTACCTTTGATATTTGAAGCTGTTGATCTTTGGATAGGGTTTTTGTGGGGTCTTTTTTGTTGATGTTGTTGTTGTTGCTTTCTGTTTGTCTGTTTTTCTTCTAACAGTCAGGCCCCTCTTCTGCAGGTCCACTGCAATTTTCTTGCGGTTGATTCCAGTCCCTGTTTATCTGGGTGTCACCAGGCTGCAGAACAGCAAAGATTGCTGCCAGCTCCTTCCTCCAGAAGCCTTGTCCCAGCGGGGCACCAACCTGACGACAGATGAAACTCTCCAGTATGAGGTGTCTGGCAACCTCTGTTTGGAGGTCTCACCCAATCAGGAGGCACTGGGGTCAGGGACCCACTTAAGGAAGCAGTCTGACTGTCCCTTAGCAGAGCTGGTGCATTGTGCTGGGGGAATCTCCCTCATCTGGATTGCCTAGACTCTTCAGAGTCAACAGGCAGGAAAGATTAAGTCTACTGAACCCGAGACCACAGCCAGCCCTCTCCCTAGGTGCTCTGTCCCAGGGAGATGAGAGTTATACTTGTCCCTGGCTGGCATTGCTGGATTTCCTGTAGGGAGGCCTTGCCCAGTGAGTGGGGATGGATCTGGGTCCCACCTAAAGAAGCAGTCTAGCCATGACCTGCCACAGCCACTGTGCTGCGCTGTGCAGAATACCACCCAGTCCAAACTGCCCAGCCTCCCTAGCACTGGGTGGGGAGAACCACCAATTAATTCCACAGTAATGGCGGTTGCCCCTCCCGCCTGGGAACTCAGTTGTCTTAGGCAGACTCCAGGCTGCTGTGCTGGCCAGCGGAGATTCCAAGCCAGTGTCTTAGGTTGCAGGATTCTGTGGGAGTGAGCAAGGCTGTTGGCTCCCTGACTTCAGCCCTGGTTCCACTGGAGTGGATAGTTCTCCTGCCTCAGCGGAGCTCCGGGTGCCACAGGATTGTGTAAAAACTCCTGCAGCTCAGCCGCTGTCAGAATGACCAAAACAGCTGCCATGGGTTTGCCTAGTTTTATGCTTGAGACCCAAGGCCCTGGTGGTGTAAATTTACCAGGAAATATCCTGATCCATGGATTGCAAAAATCCATGGGGAAAAATGCAGTACCCCGGGCAGGGAGCACAGTCCCGCAGTGCCTCCATTGGCTGGGAGAAGGAGGTCCCTTTGCCCTGTGCAGCTCCCAGGTGAACGGTCACCCCACCCTGCTTTTCCTCGCTCTCCGTGTGTTTAGACAACTTCCTAGTCAATCACAATGACGTGAACTGGGTACCTTAGTTGGAAATGTAGAAATCACTTCGTTTTTCATGTTTGTCTCACTGGGAGTTGCAGACCCGAGCTGTTTCTACTCCACCATCTTGGCCTGTCCTCGGAGATCAACTTCTTTACAGCTGTTTAGTATTTTTCTTTCATGAAAAATAGACTTGTTACATTAAACCTAAAGTTCTCCAGGTTCATTCATGTAGTTGTAAATGCCAGAATTTTGTTCTTTGTTTATGGCTGAATAGGATTCTGTTGTATATTTATACCACATTTTCTTTATCCATTCATTCACTGATAGCTATTTGAAGTAATGCAGTTTTAATTAGCTAGATTTCACCATTTCACAATTTATATAATGCTTCAGAACATCCTGTTGTACATGATAAAAATATATAATGGAATTTGTCTGTTTATTTAAAATAAAAATTTCAGAAACTCTAAGATCAAAAAGCTCAATATGTAAGTTTTTAAAACTTAAAAAAAAATGCACAATACTTAAAAGACAAAAACTGGAAAAATATTCACAATATATACTAAAATGGATAATTTTATTAAAAGATAAACAAATAGCTCAATGTGTGAATGTCCAATTGAAAATAATTTAAGTAGTAAACTTACAAAGAAAACAAGAGGTTCTCATATATGATGACATTCCATTTCACTTATAAGAGAGAAATACACATTAAAATTAAACTGAAATCCTTTCAATCATTAGTGTAGCCAAAGATCTAATTGTTTGGTAGCACATTAATTTGGGAATTAAGTTCTCTCATACATTACTGTATAGCACAGTCTACCTACATGCTTTACTGTTTGATGGTACAACATCCATGGAAAACAATGTGACACAATTAAAAAAAAACACATATCATTCAACCTAGAAATATTTCTTGTTGCTAATTGGCTATGTATATACTCGCCTATGAATAGGTTACATAGATGAAAGACCTTCCAAAACATTTTTGAGAATTTGAGAACATGAAAGAGAACTGATAGAATTAATTGATAGGGAGATTTAAATACAAAGAAAAGGAAGAGGTATTAGTACTTAGTCTGTCAATTTAAAGTGATTTAAGGGATGTATAATATCACTTGTAAGAATAAAGGAAACATAAAGATATCAACAATTTCATAAGAAAAGTTTTTATACCCACCGACCAGCTTTAACAAATCCATGTTATTGCATGTGACAACAGTTGCTTCCCCTTCATTGCTGTGTGATATTCTGTTATTTTGTCTTATCATATATTGTGTATATATGTATTGGTATATATTTGAGAGTGAAATAGCTGCAGGAAATGTTGCCTTTAGTAGACACAGCTTTAGTAGATACTGGCATCACCATTAACAATATCTGTGACATTGTGTATATTTTTAACTGTGTCTTTGCTTCCTCCTCTGGAGGAGAAAATAGAAATGGGAGATAATAGTACTTACCTTATGAGGTTTCTATGAGGATTCAATGAGAAAGTATAGGTAAAAATATTTAGAGCTGTTCCTGGCACATAGTAATTGTGTGTTATTTATTTAACACCTTCCTGATCTCCTATAAGATTGTTCTATAATTCTTTATGTAACATAAACATTTAAAATACACAAGAAAATATTTTGACATATTCTCTCATGATTATATCATTTTCAAAGAGGTATACTTTTATAGTATGTTGTTTTATAATTATTCTATCCAGCAATGTAACATTTTGATTTATTTATTTTATACTTGTTTTAAAATTTTCAAATAAAATTGTCTATATTTGTGGTGCACAACATGATATTTTGATACACATATACATGTGGAATGGTTAAAGAAAGCTAATTAACCTATGTAGTACCTTGCATACTTATTTTTTTGTACTGAAAATACTTACAATCTACTCTCTTAGCAATTTCCAAGTATACAATATATTGTTTGTAACTATAGTCTGTTGTACAATAAATCTCTTTATTTCTCTTAATTTTTACATATTTTAATCAATATATTTTTAAAACCCCACCCTTCAGCCTCTACTAATTACCCCTGCACTTTCCATCTATTTTTTGTTACAATACCCATGGCTCTATCCTAATTAGCTATAAGAGGCCATGCATTTTGCTAGGTCCTTTTTTCATTTTCTCAGACAATCTTTAGGGAATGCCAACTTATTTCAAAGATTCTGCCTCTGTTTTTACTTCCCACCTCAGCTGGTAGTTGTGCTTCAGAACACAGGTCTACTCTTAGGCAAATTAACTACTTCTATCCTGAAAGGACTATTTCAGGCTGCAGGGATTTTTCTCTGGTTATCAGTATGGGTTTTAGATTTATGTTCTATGACTTTTATAGATCCCTGAAATAGTATTTTGGAATGTGATTACTTTTTAGAAATATAAAAATTAGGTAATGATTTAATGATACTACTAATTATTTACCTTTTATTTTATTTTTGAGCACCTACTAGTGTGTGGCATTTTGCCATCTATTGTTGAAGATTGTAAGACATATAAGTGTAGTTTCTGTTACAAGGGTCTTACAAGTCCCAAAAAGTCATCCAGAAGTTCAAGCAAAGTACTAATTTCAGAGTAGAGTATTAAATTTTCTCCAAATAATATATTCCTTCTCTAACACCTTATAAATACATTTGGCCTATTAAAATGAATATTCCATAATGACATAAACAGAAAAAATATTTTTTCAATCTGTTTATCTTTCAGAATAGTGTTAAAAGGGAACAATATTGTGTTAGTCCATTTGCATTGACATAAATACTTGAGGTTGGGTAATCTATAAAGAAAAGAGGTTTAATTGGCTCATGGTTCTTCAGCCTGTACAAGAAGCATGGTGCTGGCATCTGCTTATGGTGAGGTCTCAGAAGGCTTCCAGTCAGAAGATGAATGACAGCAGACATGTCAAAAGGCAAGAGTGGGAGCAAGAGAGAGAAGCGGGTCTCTAAGACTCTTTTAAACAACCAGATTTCAGGTGAATTAACTGAACTGCATCAGAACTCACTCATCACCATGGAGATGGCTCTAAGCCATTCATGAAGGATTCATCACGATGACCCAATATTTCCCACTCAGTCCTACCTCCAATATTGGGGATTACATTTCAGCATGAGATTTGAAAGGGACAAACATCGAAACCATATTATGTACCTCAATATTTACTTCAGTTATTTTTCTTTTGTTCTTAAATCAGTAACAAGAAGACTCAGAAGTGAGGCAATGAGCATGTATGGATCATGAAAGAAGGTGAGGTGATATTTATGGGGTATACCAGGCCAGGCACATGCTGGCAGTGAGTGATAAACTGGTGTCCTAAATTCAGTAAAAATAGAACAAAACCTAGTAGCAAAAACTGCAGGATAAAATTCACCTTCCAGGAAAATATAAGGCAAAGTGCTGAGTTTTATATCCAAACCTATTTGATGCCGAATTCCATCCTTCTTAAACTCTTAGGGCCATGAATTGTAGTTCATTCCTAAACCGGTACCTTAGTAGACTACCTTGAATGTTTCTAAAATCCTCACCTGCCACACATTCTCCAGCCTTTTCTTAGAATGGTCTTATGAAATGTTTATTACAATCAATAATCTTTTGAGTTTTGTTTTTCTCACAAATGTTTATTTTTAATTCCATATTCTGAGTGTTCCTTCTTGTGAGTAATATATTAAGATTGTAGTAATGTTAAAAAAAAAAAAAAAAAAAAGGCCTAGGCTGGGAGCAATGGCTCACTTCTGTAATCTCAGCACTTTGGGAGGCAGAGGCAGGTGGATTACCTGATGTGAAGAGTTCAAGACCAGCCTGGCCAAAATGGCAAAACTCTGTCTCTAATAAAAACACACACAAAAAAAAAAAAGAAAAAAAAAAAGCCTGTTGTGGTGGTAAGTACCCATAATCCCAGCTATTCGGGAGGCTGAGTCAGGAGAATCACTTGAATTCAGGAGGTGGAGGTTGCAATAAGCCAAGATCATGCCATTGCACTCCAGCTTGGGCAAAAAGAGTGAAATTCCATCTCAAAAAACAAACAAAAAAAGCCTCTTGTCCGTTTCCGCCCCTCTCCCCTACATGGAGTTAAATATGTCTTTGTCTCTTGCCCTTATAATACTTCCTTAACCAAAATGTTATGCCACTTGTGTTTCATGAATAGTACGAATCAGAAAAACCAGAAAATGTATTGGTCAGATTTTAAGGCAGTCTATTTTAATAGAAAAAATAGCACAACCCAGGATAATCAGATCCTTTCCAAAGTAACTTTAAATATTATACAATAAGTTAGTACATGAGCAAGTGAATGATTAAAAGAATCCTGTCAGTCCTTCTTTTACTATTTAAGAGATGTAGATCACTGTCATTTTATCATACTATATCATTTATTCTCCAAGTATAGAATGTTAATGTACTAGTGTAATGAGTTTTAACAAAAGTCATTTTATAAAGAAAATGCACAATTACATTTTTTCTATAAATACTGATTTGAAAGATGAAATATGATATCTTCATTTTTTTTAAATTTACTTTTTCTGTGCTAGTGTCAATAAAATGTAATCCAACCCAACCAATATTCTTACTCGGGAATTGGAGCCATAAAATATCATGTTATTAACTGGGTAGATAAAGCCTGTCTCTTTAGAGTATAACATTTTTAAGTGCTTTGGTGAATTGCAGGTTTTAAGAACACTTCCAGTAAGGTTTTTTGCTTAAGAAAGAAAAAATCATTGATTTTCTAATATATGTCAAGTATGCTGCTCAGAGTAGAAAAACCAGTTTAAAAAGACAGTAGCTGTGAAAAGCTGAAGAGAATGTGCGTGAGAGAAAAAGCAATTTATTTTACCTAGGAAACTTTGGAAACTGATTTAAACAGAATAAATGGTATAAAGAAATCAGACATTTGTCCAAAATTCTAAATATAGTAAAAGGAGGTTGAAGTGTCAAAAGGCAAACTGCTTGCAAAAGTAAAAGTAGAGACTAGTTATCAAATACTTTTTGTTCAAATTGGTCAAAAGGAAGTGAGAAAAATATTTCTGCTCTTTGGAACATTATAAATTTAACAATTTTCATTGGCAGTGAAAGAATATGATGTCTTTTCATACTTGCAGATTAACAATTACTTTACCTTTCTTTATACTTAATTAGTTCAACTATTTTTATTTAAATAAATTGACTTTTCTCTTGCCCAGGCAACGACTGGTTATAAGCACTGGATTTAGGGTCAAGAGGGACTCAGTCTGAATATTTGTCTTGTGATTTCTAGATGTATAACAAATAATTTTCTTGAGCTTTCTATACTTTCAATAATATAGATATAATAATAGCTCCCATATAACAATTGTTTTAATAATAAAAATATATATTCATGCAAAAGTTTTATCACAGCGCCAGCAAATGGTAAGCACAGTAAACATTCAACATATGTCCACAAGGGTGAATATAATAAGGGTATTTATGAGTCACACTATAGCTCTCTCTCTCTATCCTCTTCCCTGTGTATATATCTGTATACAAAATAGTGACACCACACGGAAGTGTCAATACAGTGGATATTTCATATTTCTTGAGTTCCTCATCTGTGAATGCAACCAACCAGGGATTGAAAATATACCAGAAAAAGAGGAAAAAAAGAATAATTGAGGCTGTATTGAACATATACAGAGCTTTATTCTTGTTATTACTCCCTAAACAATACAGTATGACTATATACATTGCATTTACATTGCATTAGAAAACATAAGTAATCTAGAGATGATTTAAAGTATAAGGAAGGATTACGTAGGTTATGTGCAAATACTATACTTTTTAATATAGGGGACTAACAAGCAAAATGAGTGTTTGAGGCTTAAATCTTAAATTGTAGAGGTTTATTGAGGCAGCTTGAGGGTATGACCAGGGAAAACATGAGTCACAGAAGCATCTGTGGCTGTTTTTCCCAAAGACGTTTTCAGGAGGTTTAGTATTTATACATATTTCTTACAAGTAGTGGGAGAGGCAGCAGTGACACAAAGGTTACATACTTGTGAAAGACTTTAATTAGTGCCCAGTAAATCTACATTTTATATAACATAAGGTGAACATTTGAAGATAAAGGGAATAGAGGAAGCAGACCTCTCAGAGAGATGTGAAGGAAAGATGAATTTCAACTTGTCTTTGTTCTGTACATGGGAAGATAAGCAAGTAGTTTTTTGAAAGGGCTGGTTTCTGTTTAGCCCATAGGGAAGAAAGCCTGAAAAGTGTTTTGGGGAAAACGCATGTATAATCAGGTATGTAACATCTTCCATCCCTTTAAGGCCTTGAATTCAGCTTCCAAGGTGTCTCTTGGGTTCCTTTGGCCAAGAGAGGGTCCATTCAGTCAGTTGGGGACTTAGAATTTTATTTTTATTTCTTAGTACTTAAGCATCTGAGGATTTTGGTATTTGCAGGGGGGTCTGGAACAACACCATGAATACTGAGGGGTTTCTCTCTCTCTCTCTCTCTCTGTGTGTGTGTGTGTGTGTGTGTATGTGTGTGTGTGTGTGTGTGTGAGAGAGAGAGAGAGAGAGAGAGAGAGAGACTGCATGCACCATAGGCTAGAAAGCAAGAACGCTATCACTTATTGAGCACTTACTCTGTGTGATTCTGAGAGATTTAAAGTTTAAATAATTCAATTATAATCAACACACCAATACTATTGTTAGTCTCTGTTTTTAAATAGAGAAATTGAGACATACGGCCGTTAATCAATAGGTAGAGTATGGGCGTTGCATTAAGTGCTATCTGGCTTCCAGCATCTGTGGTCCTAGATGTTACTCTTTATTGACTTTCATGGAAAAATTTGAACTTTGAACCCATAAAATGACAACAGAAGGAACCAGAAACACACTCTCTGTCTCTGGTTTTCAGCAGCTTCATCAGCATTCTTTTTACAAATGTGGCAGACAAATTAAAGATTGTGCATCTCTAAATTCGTGTTTTGAAAAGAATTAGTAAATATTGTTAAAGAAATGTTATGGCCACATGCTCTTGATTTTCCCTTTTTAAAAGGCATTCAGCAATCTACAATTGAGGAATGATTTCAGAACATAAAGAGGGACAATTGAGTTTTCTGGCTTTTATCCCAGATGATTGCTTAAGAAACCTTTTTCTGTCATACTTGCCCAACCTTAAGCAATGGAAAATAAATATATTTCATATATAAAATAGAAACTTTTAAATGACTTTTGATCATCTGAAGGGCTTATAGAAATGATTAGAGAAATTAGATAATTCCAAACGGTATTTCTAAGGCTTAAATTACGAGAATAAACCTTTCCTGAGAGTCATTTTCTGGACAATTCAACACTGTGATTTTGTGAAGAGTTAAACTCACCATGACTCTTATCCTTTAACTACTGAAATTTCAAGAGACTTGATTATCAAGTCAATGTGATTTTTACTATTATGTTCCTCACACACAAATGTAAGGTTTTAAAAGGATTTTAGATTTTTTCTACAGTTAATAATGTTTCAGTTAACTTAGCAATAAAGAATATTTCCACTTATGAAATATTTAAAATAGAAATAAAATATTTTAAGGTATTTGTTACATGATAAGCCATCTTTTCTCATTGATTATTGTTTTGAACTGTTGAAATATTTACTTAACTTGCACTCTTTGATTTTCTGAACTTTTTATATAAGCAGACTGAATGATATTTTTTTACATCAGAGGGTGCAATTTAAGAATTTGTAGCCTAAATCACGTTACCTGACTTCAAACTATATTACAAGGCTACAGTAACCAAAACAGCATGGTACTGGTACCAAAACAGAGATATAGACCAATGGAACAGAACAGAGTCCTCAGAAATAATACCACACATCTACAGCCATCTGATCTTTGACAAACCAGAGAGAAACAAGAAATGGGGAAAGGATTCCCTATTTAATAAATGGTGCTGGGAAAATTGGCTAGCCATAAGTAGAAAGCTGAAACTGGATCCTTTCCTTACTCCTTATATGAAAATTAATTCAAGATGGATTAGAGACTTAAATGTTAGACCTAATACCATAAAAACCCTAGAGGAAAACCTAGGTAGTACCATTCAGGACATAGGCATGGGCAAAGACTTCATGTCTAAAACACCAAAAGCAATGGCAGCAAAAGCCAACATTGACAAATGGGATCTAATTAAACTAAAAAGCTTCTGCACAGCAAAAGAAACTACCATCAGAGTGAACAGGCAACCTACAGAATGGGAGAAAATTTTTGCAATCTACTCATCTGACAAAGGGCTAATATCCAGAACCTACAAAGAACTCAAACAAATTTACAAGAAAAAAACAAACAACCCCATCAAAAAGTGGGCAAAGGATATGAACAGACATTTCTCAAAAGAAGACATTCATACAGCCAACAGACACATGAAAAAATGCTCATCATCACTGGCCATCAGAGAAATGCAAATCAAAACCACAATGAGATACCATCTCACACCAGTTAGAATGGCAATCATTACAAAGTCAGGAAACAACAGGTGCTGGAGAGGATGTGGAGAAATAGGAACACTTTTACACTGTTGGTGGGATTGTAAACTGGTTCAACCGTTATGGAAAACAGTATGGCGATTCCTCAAGGATCTAGAACTAGATGTACCATATGACCCAGCCATCCCATTACTGGGTGTATACCCAAAGGATTATAAATCATGCTGCTATAAAGACACATGCACACGTATGTTCATTGCGGCACTATTCACAATAGCAAAGATTTGGAATCAACCGAAATGTCCATCAGTGACAGACTGGATGAAGAAAATGTGGCACATACACACCATGGAATACTATGCAGCCATAAAAAAGGATGAGTTTGTGTCCTTTGTAGGGACATGGATGCAGCTGGAAACCATCATTCTTAGCAAACTATCACAAGAACAGAAAACCAAACACCGCATGTTCTCACTCATAGGTGGGAACTGAACAATGAGATCACTTGGACTCGGGAAGGGGGACATCACACAGTGGGGCCTATCATGGGGAGGGGGGAGGGGGGAGGGATTGCATTGGGAGTTATACCTGATGTAAATGATGAGTTGTTGGGTGCTGATGAGTTGATGGGTGCAGCACACCAACATGGCACAAGTATACATATGTAACAAACCTGCATTTTATGCACATGTACCCTAGAACTTAAAGTATAATAATAATAAAAAAAATTAAAAACATAAAAAAAGAATTTGTAGCCTAAAATTTATGAGAATATCATTAACCAGTCTCTTCCCATTACCCCCACCCTCAGCCTCTGGTAACCACTATTCTACTCTATTACTGTGAGATTCACTTTTTTAGATTCCACATTTGAGTGAGATCATGTGGTATTTGTGCTTCTTTGCTTGGCTTATTTTACTTAACATAGTATCCCCTAGGTTCCTCATGTTGTTAGAAATGACATAATTTTCTTTTTTTATGGCTGAAAGTATTCTATTATGTATATATACTACATTTTTAATAGATTCCTGTATGATGAACACTGAAGTTGATTCTGTTAATTGTCTGTTGTGAATAGTGCTGCAATAAACCTGGCAGTGCGGATTTCTCTTTGACATACTGATTTCATTTTCTTTGAATATATACCCAGTAGTATAGTAGGATTGCAGGGTCATATGGTAGTTATATTTTTGATTTTTTTGAAGAACCTCAATACTATAGATAATAATGACTGTACTATACATTCCCACCAACATTGTAAGTTCTACTTTCTACATGTTCTTACCACCATTTGTTATTTTTTCTCTTTTTGATAATAGTCATTCTAGCTAGAATGTGGTGATACCTCATTTTGGTTTTGATTTGCATTTTCTTGATGATTGTGGATAAATAGAAATAATTTCTGTCATTCTAGTGCACAAAAGATGACTACAGTCAACAATGTTGTATTTTATAATTCAAAATAGCTAAAGAGAATTTTTGATGTTCTCATCACCAAGAAATCACAAATGTTTTAGGTGCTGATTATGCTAATGACCAATTCAATTATTATAAAACATATATATGTATTGAAAATTCACATTGTACCCCATAAAAAGTACAATTGTTATGTACCAATTACAAACAAAACTTAAAAAACTAATAAAAATCATGACACTAATGTACCAGTTTTATCACCTAAATGTCGCAGGAATAAATAGATTATTTACTAAGATTATTGGGCTTTTTGTTGGCTTCTTTGTTCATTTTTAATCTGTAAATATAAAAGATTGTGTTACATAATTCTTTAGGTTGAAACATGAAATGGTGAAAGAAGACTTCAACTTCCAGGAGAGATTTATTAGCTAGTGAATATTCAGTGCTCCCACCAAAACCACTGGAAAAAAAGTGTATTTAAAACAAACAAATCAACTAGTTCAAGGAAATAGCTGAAAAGGCAAAGAGACCTTGACAAAGTAAAACTGCAGATAAGGCAACACTTAGTGAGGTGAACTGACTTTTAAAAACTTTAACCTTGGACACATTTCATAATTCCAGGCATGTTTTAGGCAGAATAATAGTATTTAAATCCTGTAAAAAGGAATTAAGTTTGCAGATGTAAATAAGGTAGATAATCAACTGGCCTGACATAGTGTGGGCACAATCTTTTCACCTGAGTCTTAAACGCAGAGAACCTGTCTTCGATATAGTCACAAGGGATGGGAAAATGAAAGGAGAATCAAAAAAGGTGTGATGTTGCTGGTTCTGAAGATGGAGGACAGCACAACAAGTTAAGGAATTCAAGGGACTTCTGGAAGCTGGAAAAATCTTGGAATTGGATTATCCCCTATATTCTCCACAAGGAAATTCAGCCCTGAGACAGCTTGATTTTAGCCTAGTGAGACCAATGGTAGATTTCATCCTGCAGAATCAGAAGAAAATACACATGTTGTTGTTTTGAGCTGCAAATTTGTGTAATTTGTTATGGTAGCAATGGAAGATTAATATATTGCACAAACAAGAGTGAGGAAATTCATATTGTGCTACACGGGGCTGTTGCTGAGTAACAGACTAGCAGAAATGTTGACAGAGACTGGGCCTGTCTCAAACACATGTTTGTTTAGTCCTCAGAGAATGGAGGAAGTTGGACACCAAATATTTTATCAAAAAGGTTTTGAAAAACAAAGGGCAACAGCACTCCTGCCAGGAACAGAAAATAAATGAGTTTTTTAGTTGACAAGCCTGAAGGACAAGGGGTGAAGGTGAGGTAGACCCAGCCTTACCTGGACTGATACCCACGCTCAAATCAGTGCAGTCGTTATGTGCACTGAGATAAACTGTTGGCACTCTATCTCTCTTCTCTTCTCAAATCAATTACATGAATGTTAGCGATTTCAACTTTATCATTTCCTGTATTTTTAAATTATCTTTTTTCCCTGCACTTGTGTTTACATATTGTCTCTTAACCAGCCTTCCAATTTTCTAATCATGCTTTCTTCTCTTTCAGTTCTGTTAAAATGTCTATCTAACGGCATGTTACTTTCAGGCATTATATTTTACTTTCTAGATGTAAACATGTGGAATTCTTCTATACATTTCAGTTTTCAGTGAGATACTCCATGTTCTCATCTATTTTATTCACCTTATCTTGTGTTTTATGTATTATATTGTTAAGAGTTATTTAAAATTCCATATAAGTTATCTCTGTTATCTGAATAACAGTGTTTCTGCTTTCGAAGGCTGTGTTCTCTCCTCTAGATTCTTTAACATGTGGTTTTGCCTTCTGGCATGTCTATTGAAAAATGAGACTCCAGATAATGTTTTCTTCCTTCAGAAAGGGGACGATTTACCCTTTGGCTAGAATGGGAGAGATAAATTACAGGTAGGAAGGCAAAAAGAGCACCAAAAAGCTAAATATTAGATAAATATAATAAATGTTGGGCAGACATTAACTCTATAAAACAATAATAATAGTAATGAGTAATGGAGTTTGAAATATAAGTCTAACTGAAATTCATGAATAAAGTAATGTTGAAGATGAGAGGGAAATGCATGACTTTAACATATAAACCTCTGTAATACCAAGGAAATCATAACAGCAATATTTTGTAATAGATTGAAATAAGTCAAGGTTACATTTTTTATCTCTAGAGTACTTAGTAGAAAACAAAAAGAACGCTTCAATAACAAGTAATGGAGAAAAAATGGGCTAACAAAGCAATATTGAAGTAATGCAAATAAAGATCAGAAAAAAGAAACAGAAGTATTTCATAGAGAAAACAAATAGGAAGATATATATATAATCAGATAGTTTAATAATTATGTTAAACATAAATGAGCTAAATAATCCAGTGGAAAGATTAAATTTTTCAGACTCAGTAAATGATGACAAACAGATATTTGGGCCTTCACCCATGGCATATTAATAGATGCACCATTTTTATTTACTTGTCTATATGTATATGTGCTCATAAATTGGGTATTATAGTTCATGGATAACATTTACCATACACATTACATTTCTCACATGCAATTATGTATTTTCTATGATTACTATTTAATTGATTTTCTCACACTATTACTTATAAATTGCAGCAATTATTGTCTAATAAGAAAATGAGATATGTTTGACTTAACAAAACTGGGTTCGGTATAAGGTAATTGATACTTAAAGATGTAAAGTAATTACCAATTTCTTAGACAATAGTGATGTGCCAAAACTTAAAGATTTCATTTTAAAAAAATATATCATCCATTTATTGACAATTGCTCAAAAACGCTGTTCAACTGATAATGATGAAAATGTTCTATTTTTGCTCTATCAAATACATAGCAACAAGATTCTACTTATTTTGAACTGTACACCAATTGCTTTTAGCCACTATCAGGAACTTGCCTATAGTGATCATTACTGTGATGTTCTAAACATGGACTTTTTTTTGTTTTACTAATTTCTTCTACATTTAGTAATTGGAATTATTCTGTAAGAAAGGGTTGTCCCTTCTCCCCATTCATAATGCATCAGAGTGAGTTAAAAATACTCATTTTGCTCATTAAGCTATGATCCAATACTATGATTCATAATGCATCAGAATGAATTTAAAATACTCATTTCACTCATTAAGCTATAATCCAATACTATGATTATTTACTTTGCTACACAAATTGTTCTAGGATTGACCATTTAGACCTTCAGATATCACAGGATCCTTGGGATGTTGCTTCATCAGCCAGAAACTTCTATGGCGGATGACACCTTCTGCCTGAGTATTGCTTGCACCCATTGGGCTCATTTCACCCACTCAGCCTGGCAGGCTGTACTTGGCTGGTGCTACCAGTCCAGACATCACACCTGCCAAGGGTGAGCTAGGTGTGGAGTGGTGAGGGGTGTGTGGGTCAGCATGCACAGGGTCTGACCACTGTGCAAAATCAGGCATGCTGGCTGCTGTGGTGGAGAGGGCAGCCCCAGGTTCCAGCATGGGTGTCAGCTTTGTGCAAGTCTGCAGCTGGACCAGATGTACTGCATGCCACTTCTGCTGCAGGAACCCACATCTGGTTGAGGGGAATGCATTGGCTGAAAGCTCTCAGATGCCAGAAGCCACAGAGCCCCAAAGAGGGTGTCACAGCCCTGGCTTGGTGTGCTCCTAGGTCTGGGCTCCCAGACAGGCTGCAGCTCTTCTTTCTTCCTTGCCCACAACATTATGAAAGGAAGTGGGAGCAGGAGTGTGTGTTTCATCTCTGTGTGTTACAGCTCTTTCAGTTCTGACATTCGGCGGGTCCAAGTTCTCGTCATATGTCCAGGAAAAATGAGGTACTCCGACAACTGGAGGGTGAGCAGGGTGAATAGGTGCTTTATTGAGCAAAAGTACAGCTTTCAGGAGACTCAAGCCTGGTAGCTCCTTTCTATAGGTAGGTAGTCCTGACGAGTGCAGCTCTTAGCCGAGAAGAGACCCAGAGTGGATAGCTCCTGTCCACGTATAGGTTGTCTCAATGTCTCTGTGAATCTGGCCACGTCCAGGGCTTTTATGGGCTTCTGAAAGGAGTAAATGAGTGCTAATTGGTCCATGGGCAGCCATGGATGGGCCTAGAAAAAGCACCATAAGTTCTTACTCTGGGCTGCAGTCTCCACTGGGAACTGACAGACTAGCACCCATGCTTCAGGTCGTCCCTGGCTTGATGGTGGATCTTTACCAGGGACCCGCCCATTTCTACCCAGGAGCCTGTCTGCCTCCTGCCACCATCAATCATGTCATCCACAGCATCCAAGCTGTTCGTGCTGAAAGACACCTTCAGGCCCACACCAAGCAGCCCTCAGTGCCACTTTGGCCTCCCTCCCATGCTTATTGAGACCCAAAGTCTGAAGGGGGTCGAGGAAGCAGGGAGCTGGCCTATTAGTGCTGCCCTGAACACATGCACACCCAGCCAGGTGGTGACAGAACCCAGGCTTGTCCTCAAATTTGCTACAAAATCAGATAGGGCACCAGGAGTGGAGAGAAGTCAGGCAGCAGCAGCAGTTTCTGCCATCACAGAAAATTTCCTGTGTACTTTTGGCATGCCTGCATTCTTTTTCTTTTTTGAGTAGTCCCTTGTTTTTTGGCAGTACCAGATGATCTAGATTTATCTTGATTTATCTCTACCCCTGCCCTAGGAGTAACCACTTTTCAGGGAACTCTGATGTTTCTTTTAGAGAAGAATATTTAGAAACCAAGATCTGGGCACCAGATATACAAATTGCTACCAACATGATATTTCTAGAGTTTTCTTAACACGCAGACCTGGAAAATTAGAATTTTTCACATACATGCACACACACATACAGACATGTATAATATGGATATATGTGGGTGTGTTTGCATATGTGTATTATTATATTGGCGTCTCCCACTTGAATCCAGAGCTAGCCCTCCCCTTTCTAATTTATATTTATTTATTGAGACAATGCCTCACCCTGTTGTTCAGGCTGGAGTGCAGTGGCACTCCTTTTCTTATTTATAATTTCACAACTTTCTTCTGTTATGCAGAAAGGCCTAGGTCTCCTTACCTGCAATAATATACGTATATGTTTGTACAATCATATTACAGATATAAATTAGTTTTAGAATGACTAATCCTCACTTCTGGAAAACAAATTTAACTTTTTAAATATAGAGCTTGTGTACCTGTCTTTTTGTCCTTAGCCCTCAGAATCTTGTACAAACATTTTTAAAGTTACTTTGGTCAACTCTTTTCTTCCCAAAGCCCATAAGGGTGGTATGTGGTTTATTTGTAATACATATAGATTTATTTGTCCCTTTCTCCACTCAATGTTCAGTACTACAACATCTTGATTGCTTAAAAAGAATTATGTCAATTAAAATTTACTTTTTGTGGTGTAAAGATATATGTGTGTTTTTTTTAAATGCATAGAGCCATACATCCACCCCTACAATTACAGAACTTTATAACATATTTGCTTCACAGCAAGATTTCTTCGTGTTGATACTTTGTAGTCAGTTCCTGCCTCTATATTCCAAACACTGACAATTAAGGATATTTTAATACATCCCTTTATTTTTTACCTGTTCCAGAACATCATATAAAGAAAGTAAATACAATTTTGTATTGTATTTGAGAGTTTGAGGTCTGGGTTCTTTCAAACAAATTATTTTTAAGGTTTATTCATCCTGAGACTTTGCTGAAGTTGCTTATCAGCTTAAGGAGATTTTGGGCTGAGACAATGGGATTTTCTAAATATACAATCATGCCATCTGCAAAGAGGGACAATTTGACTTCTTCTTTTCCTAACTGAATACCCTTGATTTCTTTCTCTTGCCTGATTGCCCTAGCCAGAACTTCCAACACCATGTTGAAT
>NW_012101798.1:3841865-3844593 GCF_000951045.1 Mandrillus leucophaeus
AAAAAAAAGGTTTATTCATGTGTGAATTAACAGTTTGTTCTTCAGGTATTGCTGATTAGTATTCTATTGAATTGATTTAGTTGTTAGTCCATTAACTAGTTGAAGGACATCTGTGTTTTTTGCACTTTTCAGTGATTAAGAACAAAGATGTCACAAACATTTGTGTCAAAGTCTTCTTATGAGCACATATTTATTTCCCAGGGGTAGATATCTAGTATGCATGAAATTGCTGGGTCATGTGGTAGTTGTGTTTATCTTTCTCTGAGATTGTCTGTTTTGTAAAATAGCTGATCCATTTTTGCATTCTCACCAAGTAAAAGAGTATTGTTTCATGCAAGAATATGCTGGCCATAATTACTCTGGATTTTATTTTAAGTGAAATGGAGAGGCAACAATGCTTTGGCACATGAGATTACTATTATATAATTTATATTTTGAAATGATCACTTTAGTTTTATATTAAGGGGTGAAGAGTAAAAATCTTAGTAAACTTTTCTAGAAGTACAGTAAAAAGATTATACCATACATCCAAACTCACAGAAACACAGTCTGTCTTACACACACACACACACACACAAATGCACATGATCTTGTTTCAAAAATGATTCCTGGGTCTTCATGTAATGTAAAAACAGTAATTATAACTGAATGATATGTTTATATTTTACAAATGTGCAGTATTATACTGTTAGGGATACGTCAGATACCTATCTATATTTATATACACACGTATCTGTGTGTGTGTGTGTGTATTTGTGTGTATGTGTGTGTATTTGTGTGTGTGTATATGTATATGTATACGTATACACACACACATCCCCACTACCCACATGGACCACACAGCAGGGGTCCCCAATCCCTGGGCCACTGACTGGTGCAGGTCCATTGGCCTGTTAGGAAACTGGGCCTCACAACCAGACGTGAGCAGCTGGCAACTGAAATTTACCACCTGAGCTCTGCCTCTGGTCAGATCAGCAGCAGCATTAGATTCTCATAGGAATGAGAACCCTGTTTTTAACTGCACATGTGAAGGATCTATGCTCTCCTTCTGGGACTCCAATGCCTGATGAACTGAGGTGGAGCAGTTTAATCTGGAAACCAGATCTACCCCTATATCTATGGGAAAATTGTGTTTTAAAACACCAATCCCTGGTGCCAAAAAGGTTTGGGAACACAGCCTTAAAGGGTTTTAAAAATTATTATTACAGTAATAAATATGAATATCAGAGAGAATAAAACTTATAATTTAAAATCTAGAATAGTAATGCCATTTAAATTCATAAAATTAAATTCATATATGTTTAATGCTCCCAGTGAAATCATATTAATAACTATTTTACAGATATGTGCACAAAATAATTATCTGAATTATATTTTAATGATTATTATTGTTTTATATACTTGGTTTTATATACTTGCAATATTGATGAATACACTTGTTTTATATACTTGCAATATTGATGAAACATTTGATTCCAGATAACTACACCACAGAGTTAAAACTAAGCAGATTGTTTTAAATACCTTCCAAAAAAAATATTGGCCATCCTCTTAAGTGATAGTCAACAGCATGCTTTCTATTTTATATTCTATTCATGGATTTCTATTTTATGTATTCCATACAAAAAATAGTGGCTATTAGATGCATGCAATAATATATTCGAAGATGAAGAAAAAGTTACCTGTCACATAATTTCAATTGCTGATACATTTGTAGAAACTTAAATTTTATATTTTTCCCCAAAGATAGGCCATTTATTTATTATTTTGTTGCTTATGGCTGCTTACCAGAGTGGTGGCCTACTGACTGTATCTTTCTGTTATTGAGACAGAATCTCATTCTGTTTCCCAGGCTGGAATGCAATGGCACAAACACAAATCACTGCAGACTCGACCTCCCCAGCCTAAGCTATCCTCGCACCTAAGGGAGGGAGGCTAAAATGCTTGGCTAATTTTAAAAAACTTTTTGTAGAGATAAGGTGTTTCCAGGTCACCCAGGCTGGTCTTGAACTCATGGGCTCAAGTGATCCTCCAGCCTTGGCCTCCCAAAATGCTGGAATTACAGACATAAGCCACTATACAGACCTGATTTTCAAACTTTCGGTTGTATATATTTATTCTGAAAGAAAATCATGTGTAACTTATGTTTGAGCAGGTAAACCAAAACAGCTTTAAGGTTCACAAATGTTAACTAATATGCAAACGTTTATTAATCTCATCATTTATTCTAATTGGTTTAAAAAAATCTATTTTGTGTCCTTTTGTCAATGTATTTTCTAATTTAAAGTAATCTCTATTGTCCTGTTTTCTAATGCTATATATTTAGCTATTATAACTACCCTGTAATATGTGAGTAGAGTCAGGTAAAGAAAAGTGGAAAACTCAGTTTAAGTATTTTTGCAAATATAGATTTTTTTTTATTTTTTGGCACAGGTAGGACTACAGACTACAACCTAACTTTCTTTTCTTGTTCTCCTTAAATTTTTATTTATTTAATTAGTCTAAGGTTTTGTTGTGTGTGTGTGTGTGAGAGAGAACAAAAGAGTATTCTGAAAAAGAGAAATGTAGGTTGGGCACAGTGGCTCATGCCTGTAATCTCAGCACTTTGGGAAGTTGAGGTAGGTGGATTTCTTTAGCCCAGGAGGTCAAGACCAGCCTCAGCAACATGGCAAAACTCCCATCTCTACAAAAAAAAGGAAGAAGAAGAAGAAGAAGAAGAAGAAGAAGA
>NW_012101798.1:3844848-3867773 GCF_000951045.1 Mandrillus leucophaeus
AGGTAGGAGGATCACTTGAACCCAGAAAGTTGAGGCTTCAGTGAGCCTCGTTTGTGCCACTGAACTCTGCATGGGTTACAAAGTTAGACCATGTCTCAAAAAACAAAACAAAAGACAAGAAAAGAAAAAGAGAAATGCAATAGGATAAATATTATATGTAATGTGTAAATAAAAATTTACATTCCTATAAGGATGATTTGAATACTTCTGATTAATAATTTTATATATTTTTAAAAATACAAAACATCCATAAATAACGTTTAATGATATTACAAAACAACCTTCACAACAATTCAACTTCTGTGTACTGATACACAAGATAGATAGAATTTTGAAAATGACTGACAAGTTATTTTTCCTGTGTCCTCCAACCATGAATCTGTCATGTTTATTCTTGTTCAAAACAAGTGACAGCAGATGAGAATAAATTAAATGGCCTTTAAAAAAAAACACACATATGACAGACACCATATGGCTTTTTTTTCCCATAACTGTGTTGAATATATTTAGAAAAGACTAGCAAAAGAGGAAGTAAAGTGAAAATTGTTTCAGAAATAGTTTACGTTTTAAACAATTGTACAACTGTCATTTAACATTTGGTGACCCAATATAATCTAGAGCAATAAATTATAAACCCGATATACGTTAATCATAAAGAGTCGCTGGTTAATAAATCTGCATTAAGGAAAATTTACATACATTAAAAAGTGGAGAGACAGAAAATATAAACCCTAGTACACCCATTGCCTAAATTAAAAAAGTTTTTCAACTCATAAACAATCATCTATCTTCCTATCCTCCCCCAAATCTAAATTATTTTGAGTCAAGCCCAATAATTCATACCTTTATATTTTAAAATGGTCCAGCATGTTTCTCTAAAATATATTATTTATGAAGTATGAGAATATCCTATTGTATATAAAATTAATAAAATACACTTAATGTAATTTAATATGTTATAAAATAGAAGAAGAGGAAATACATTGAATTTATCTTAACAAAGCTGATATTATCTTGATACTGGAGAGTGACAAACATATTTAGAAAATGAACCCCAATATTTCTCAGAAATACATGCACAGAAGTTCTTAAAAAATTATAGAATTTCTACTATCACCAAATGGTGTTTATTCCAGTGATGCAATGCTGGTTTAAGTTGAAAATCAATCAATGTAGTCCACTATATTATTAGACCACAGAAAAGGATATGATGATTTCAATTGATACAGAAAAATTCTTTGATAAAATTCAACATCTATTCAGCATAAACTCCTCAGGGGAAAAAAAAATAGAAATAATTTGATAAGAAAGCATATATATAAAAACTACCGCTAGCATTATATTTAATGGTGAAAAGACTGAATGCATTACTCAAAATTGGAAGTATGGCAAATATATCTGTTCTCACTGCTCTTGTTCAACTTAGTGCTGGTAGTTCTAGTCAGTAAAAATAAAATAATAAAATAATAAAAGACATACAGATGTGAAATATAAAAAATCTGTTCTTATTATCAGATGACATGTTTGTCTATGTAGAAAATCCTAAAGAATCTAACAAAAATTAATCTACAACTAATACGTTTGGAAACATTTCAAGATACAATATGAATATAAATAAATCAATTTCATTTCTATATATTAGCAATGAACACATGGACACTTAAAAACACTGTATAAATAACAGCAAAAATTAAGTACTTAGATACAAATCTAACCAATTAACTATTCACATATAGTATCACCTATATACAGAATACTACAAATTGTTGAAAGAAATACAAGATCTGAATAAAATAGACATTCTATATTCATGGATTCAAAGATTCAATAGGGTTAAGACATCGATTCTTCCAAATATGTTCTATAATATTTGTGAAATCCTAACAAAAATAGGCAAAACACTATAGATATTGATAACTTAATCTTAAAATTTCCATGAAAAAGTGAAATACATAATAGCCCACAAAATAGCGAACAAAAGAATAATGGAGGACTCACATTGCCCAATTTCAAGAGTTGCTGTGTAGCTACATAAGTCATGGTATTGGTGAATGAAAGACACCTAGATCAGTGAATAGAATAGAATGTCCAGAAATAGACCAACATGAATATAGTCAATTGATCTTTGATGAAACAGAAAAGGCAATTCAATGGACAAAATGTATCTTTTCAACAAATGATGCTGGAACTGGATATTCACATAAAAATAATAAATAAACTTAGACTTACAACTTTCATAAGATTAACTCAAAATCGATCATGGATCTAAATTCAAAAAAAGTAGGAGAAAGTCTGTGTGTCCTTGTGTTTGGTGATGAGCTTTAGGTAAAATCCCCAAACTATGATTCATGAAAGAAAAAACATTGATAAAATGAATATTATCAACATTAAATACGTTTGCTCTGTCTTTATGAGACATAAAAACTCTCATTCAAAAAAACACCTGTACACATATTCACACAGCTGTATTCATGATAGCACAAATCAGAAACAACTCAAATGTCCTCCAAGTCAATGGTTAAACAAATTATGTACATGAATAACAACAAATGAACAAATTATAGACACAAGCAACCACCTAAGTAAATTTGCAGAGAATTATTCTGAATGAAATAAAGCAATCTAAAAGATCATAGGTTGTGTAACTGCATTTATGTAACATTCTTGAAATGACACAGTTATAGAAATGAAGAACATATTAATGTATGCCAGGTGCTAGGGAATAAGTGGGAGAGGGAAAAAAGTGAGTGTGGCCACAAAAGGGCTACTAGAGGTATCTTGGTGGTGATGAAAATATTTTTTCTTGACAATGTTAATATGTTAGTGTGAACTTGCCCTCCAGTTTTGCAACACATTACCAGTGGAAAAACTGGGTAAACGGAGCACTGTATCTCTCTTAATAATTTCTTATAACTGCATGCAAATTTATTATTATTTCAAAATAAAAAGCTTAAATAAATATGATAACACTTCATTCCTGAAATATCTAGTACTGTTCAAATTCACTCCATGTCCTCATAAACCTTTTAAAATTTATTTCTTCAAATTAGGATTGAAACAGTCTTATAAATCACAATTGGCTGATATGACTCTTGAATCTCTATCCCTCTGTCTTTACAATTTATTTATTGAATTATTATCAATCACTTTTCTTCAATTTCACAATCTGGATTTTACCAATTGACTGTGTTTTACTGTAACATACACTGTTGTTCCTTAAATTTCTTGCAATTTACTAGCTATGTCTACTTTCATATTATGACTCATGTTAAAAATATTTTTCGCCGGGCGCGGTGACTCACGCCTGTAATCCCAGCTCTTTGGGAAGTTGAGGCGGCAGATCACGAGGTCAGGAGATCGAGACCATCCTGGCTAACATGGTGAAATCCTGTCTCCACTAAAAATACAAAAAATTAGCCAGGCGTGGTGGCGGGCACCTGTAGTCCCAGCTACTCGGGAGGCTGAGGCAGGAGAATAGCACGAACCTGGAAAGCAGAGCTTGCAGTGAGCCGAGATCGTGTCACTGCACTCCTGCCTGGGCGACAGAGTGAGACTCTGTCTCAAAAAATAAATAAATAAATAAATAAATTAATTAAATAAATAATAATAATAATAGTAGTAATATATTCATTCTGTGCCTCTGACAGGATACACAAAATGTCTGGGTAGTTTACATTTTGAGACATTAGCAATCACTGATGAGCATTGCCTAGATTAATCACTCAATTGCTTGTGAAAAAAAATGGCAAAGTTCTAACTCAATTATTCCTTTTTTATCTATTAACCAGGTACTTTTCTAACAGACATTTTCCCTTATTGACTAAATTCTTACATGAATATATAGATAAATGCTTGATTATTTTTCGTTATTTACTAGTTTTGAAAATATTGATTTGACTACTTAGCAACATATACAGATAAATACGAGTTGTTTCTTTCTTTTTTTTAATTATTATTATACTTTAAGTTCTAGGGTACATGTGCATAACGTGCAGGTTTGTTACAGATGTATACTTGTGCCATGTTGCTGTGCTGCACCCATCAACTCATATATTATGGCCTTATGGACTTTGCATATTTAAAGTATTCAATCCATTATGGTTATTATTCTTATTAGTATTAAAAGTACCCCATCTTTGGACAGAAAACTATTTCAAAATGTTTCCCGAATCAATTTGTCAAGGCTGGAACAGTCTTTAATAGCACCCCTGCTTTTGGCAACTGAAAAATATTTCAGGTTTATCTTGGATATTTCCAGGCTCAGCCTTAAAATTCAACCAATTCCAAAATGAGATTTTATTTTTTTAAAATAGAAATGATATTTAAAGATATCAACACGTGAAATAGATGTGCCTTTTGTGACAATGCTGGCAAACAAGAAAGCTTACTTTGAAAGATTAAAATGTATTTTTGCCAGTGTAACCTTGTAATAGATTCCAGGAGTAAGATTTCTGGGTCAAAGTCAATGTCTAAGTCTGTCTTCTAGATATTGGTCAATTCCTCTCCACAGGAGAAGTTACCATCTTGTATTATCATCAACAATATTTAAGAGTGTGTATTCTCACAGTGACTCATCAACTGAGTACTTTATCAAACTTTGAATATAGGTCCAGATTTAGGTGACAAATAAAATATCAATGTAGTTGTAATTTTTAATGTTCTTATTTATATGAGTTAAAGCATATTTTTCTAGGTTTAAGGCTACTGGCAATTATTTATTGTAAATAATTCCTATTTCCTTCCCATGTTTCTACCAGACTATTTATTTTTTATTCTCTATTAATATAAAATGTATATAACAAGTATTATGTGTTTCATTTCATTAATAAATATTGATTGTATTTCATATTTTGTCATTTTAACTTGACTTTGTATCATGTTTAAGCCTTCCTTTTATAAGTTATCAAATATATCTATTTTTTCCTGTTTGGAGAGTTATTTACAATTAGAAAAACTTTCTGCACTTGCAAGTGGTAGAAAAAAAGTAACTATAGAAAAATATACTTTAATATAATATACAGTCAGGGCTTTCTCTTCAATAAACGGTGTTAGGAAAACTGGATATTCATATGCAGAAGAATAAAATTGGATACTTATCTCAAGTCATATACAAAATTCAACCAAAAATGTATCAAAGAGTTAAAAGTAACACCTGAAGCTATAAAAAAGCTAGAAGAATGCATAATAGAAGATCTTCTTGACTTTGTTCTGAGCAATAATTTATTGTTATGAATGGAACCCCAAAGATTAAACAGACAAATGGTATTGCACAGCAAAGGAAACAGAGTGAAGAGACAATTTAAGGATAGGAGGAAATAATTGCCAACCATACATATGAAAATGGGATAATATCCAAAATATATAAAGAACTTACCCTGATGGCAAAAAACAAACAACTTCATTAAAAATGGGCAACGGACATGAAAAAACATAAACAGAAGACACACAGATGGCCAACAGATATATAAAAAGATCTGTGCTCCTATGATTATTGCAGGATTATCCTAAATGGCCAAGATATGGAAACGACAAATGTGTCTGTCAATAGAAAAATGGATACACACACGATGGACACACATATAAACACACATATGAATATTGTTCACCTTTAAAAAAGTAGAACATCCTGGCATTTGTGACAACATGGTTGAACCTGGATGACATTATGATAAGGGAAATAAACCAGACACAGGGGGACAAATAATCCTTGATGTCACTTATATGTGGAATCTACAAACCTTGAACTCATATATGCGTTGTAAATTGGTGGTCACCAGGAGTTGAGGGGCTGGAAGGGAGATGTTGGTCAAAGGTTACAAAGTTTCACAAAGCAACATGAATAAGCTCTGAGGATCTGTTTTACAGCATAGTGAATATATAGTTAACAATTACGTATATATAGTTAAAAATGGCTGAGAATACATCTTAAATGTTATCAACAGAAAAAAATAAGTATGTGAGATAATGGATATGTAAATTATCTTGATTGCATTATTTCATACCGTACACATATATCAGAACATCACATTGTACACCTATAAATACGTACTTTTTTGATAAGTATACCTTAATAAAGCTGGGAAAAAATAAAAGAAAACATACAAAGTAATGAATTTGTTTTAGATAAGATGTTTGTGTTTACTATCGACAAATGGCTATGGAAATGTTCAGGCGGTCTGTCTCTTAACAATAATGTTTTAATACATTTATTTTCACATTAAAAAATTTCATTGTGAAACCTGCCCTTTTCTCTGCCCATGCTTCCTGCTTCTCTTTTCTTTCTTTCTTTCAAACACTTTTATGCACTATTTAAAACTTTTATTCATATAGAGAATAATATATGTGTGTATACATTATTTTTCTGACATAGTGACTTCACTGTAGCTTTATTTGTTTCATCTATTCTCAAAACTGTTTGGTTATATGTCCCTTTAGACTCTTAAAATATATTGAGAACCCCAATGTGTTTATATTAGGGTTATATTTATAAGCATTTACTATTACTACATTAGAAATGAAAACCAGTATATTTCAAAGTTAAAAATATCAATATATTCATTTATTTTAAACAGCAATAGTAGATGCATTTTATATATATATATACACATGTGTATAAATTCAAATATGAATAAGTATATCACATATTTAATTGAAAAATAAATCTATTTTCAAAAACCAAAAGATAGGAAGACTCATAATACTTTACCTTCTTTCTTATTTTCTTTTTTTAGCCAATCTTTTAATATCTGGTTTAATAGAAAACCAACTACTATATTTCCATATAAGTGTATTAAATTTGTTGTAATACTTTTTGGTTGAGTATATAAAGAACATCTGGTTGCACAGTTACATAGAAAAGTACAGATTAGTAGCGTTTCCAGAGAATTGCGGATATACTTTGATACTATAGCCAATTAGGGAAGTGGTCATTTATTAGTGGCTATTACAGAATCAGAAACTATATTGATTACATTTGTATTATCTATTTGTTTACAACCCATTGGTTTATCTTGCACTTTTAATGACCTTTAACATAAGTTCTATTGTTCAACATCATGCATTCATCATTTGGAAAATATTAGTTCACTGACTTATACATATAGAAGCAATAATATTATTGAATAATAAATATGTGTTTTATATTGAATAAAAATGCTGACATATATCATAATTGAATATAGAATAATCATATTTGTTGAAATCACTGATGATCTCATTTTAAAACAATATAAGAATTGGTAGACCTTCCAGCGAACAATGCTATATCTGTTTTCCAAAATTTTAATTTTCACTTGAAGTCTCCAATTTTATTATCGGCAACAAAGAGTACCAAGCTTTTACCTGTAAGTGGCACTGGTTAGACATTTTCTGGAATGTATCTGCCAAAATCAGATTCTGAATAAACATACATGAATAAGTAAACAAATTCAGCTAATGAAGCTCACAACTCAAATAATTGCACAAGCCTGTTTCCTCAAGACAAAAAGAAGTGCTCTACGTTTTCTTACCATTTCTTTTACAGATCATTAAAAACACCCTCATACTGATTTGTTATTCAGGAAGATTATAAATTGTTCTAAAAGAAAGAAGAAAATTAGAATTTCTGGAGTTTGTCATCCTTCCTCAGCATGAGTCTCCAGTGTTTACAAAGATGAAGTACAGCCTTACTACTATATTTTCTTTTATAATATATATTTATTAATATATGCATTTAGTTTTTAGCATGCAGTTTGTTATATTTGTTCTAATTTCATTTGTGTGATACAATATTAAGTTATATAAACCAGTTAAGTTATGACAAGTAGACCTTCAGAATCTATTGGAAATGTATCTTCTACTTTTGATTATAACTGAGAGTGATGAGTAACTTCTACTGCATTTTAATGAACTAGATGAACCATTTCCTGTAACTCATCAGTTTTCACTATATACTGCTTTTCTTGTTAATTATGTGGATGAACTGTGTGGCCATGTTCCATAATATGAAATGTAAACATAAAGAAACAGTATGGCATTAATTTTAGTGTTTAGAATTCAGTAAGTACAGATATTTTCTAGAGTACTTTTACTACACACACACACACACACACACACACACACAGACACCTTTAAAGTTAAAACAGAATTAACTTACCAAAAGTCTGAATTTAAATTAGCGGTGGTTCCTGAGTGTGATTACCAGCTGTCTAGTCAATTAATCAGTGACAGTAAATTCACCATTAGTTTATAAAATCCAGTAATTAGAGAGTATATGACCAGACCTCTTGACTCAGATATATTTCACAGATGAAGGAACATATAAACTTAGAAAAGAAGACTGGCCCAAGGTCGCAGAATATTTTATTTATTTTTGCCAACACAGTGAATTAGAATAATGGTCCCAATCTTGTTTTGAATATTTCACTACAAATTATTATAACATATTTAAATTATTTTTAAATATTTAGTTAATGAAGCAATTGCACAACTTCCCCATGAAACAAAAATAAAAGATATTTTTGTCATTTCAGCATACTAACTTCTTTGTTCTTTCATTATTTAATTGAGTTTTATACACTTCCATTTTCATTACTGAGTTTTAATGAGGCAAACTTTAAAATATGCTGGACTTATATTTTTAGAAAATGTCTTTGATCATTGAAGATCAGTTTTCTCCCCTAGGTAGAATTAAAAAATAAGCCTGGTCCTTTCATATGATGAAATCTCTTCAGATTTCTTATTTTAGAGTTATAAGTTGCAAACGATTTCCATAAATTACATAATGTTATTTTCACAGATGATAATAACATTCTGAATTGTTTGATTAAGATTAGAGATTATAGCCTTTTTCAGCATGACTTAATTTGGCAGAGCAATTTCCATTAAATTTGTTTGTTTCCAAACTTACTATCTCAACATTAATCAGACTCGTTTTCCTACATATTAGAAAATACTTACATAAAGTTCCAAATTAATGCTTCACATTACATATTTCTAGTAATGGACTGAACATTATTCATCTTGTAATAATGAGTATTAACTTTTTTTAACATTTTGTATTCTCACATTATATGAATTTTCATAAACTTTGTCAAATATGAATATAATCAAGATAATTATTGGCAAATGTGAAGTGTGATGATAAAGAAAATGACTGTAAAATATAATTTTTAATCTATTAAAGACATAGATTATATATGATTATCTATGTGTGTGTGTCTACATGTGTATATACATATTTGATGTTTGCTAAAATATGGAATGATATTTGAATCAGTTATATTTTAATGTTTTTATAATTTCAAAATAAATTTGTCAGAATTTATTTGCTATAAGATTTATATTTAAGATGGTGAAAATTAAAGGACAAATGTTTTCATTTTTTATTTTGTGATTGATAGTATCAAAGTGAACACAGTCCAGAGTAGTTTCTTTACGAGTTTATGCCAAAATGACAGAATATTTCCAATTCAAGAATATTATAGTTTTGGTATAACTATTCCAATTGTTTGCCATCACACATTTATTTTATTAATTTCCTAGTTTAGCAACTTGGATAACATGGACAATACTTATTCATATTTGTATATAACATTTATATATGTTTAACATATCACATTGTAAGTTTACATAAATATAATTTGTATTATATTATATAATAATGCATTACATTGTATTTATAAATATTACATATTTCATTTATATGAATTTTACATTTTAATTATAATGATTGTTCAGTTGAAAGTATTATTAAATGGTGCTGTTTGTGAAATAGTTTTAACCATTCAATTAAAATTATAATTTTTCCAGAATATTAAGTGTGTCCATATGTAGGATTTCAATAATTGTAGAGACAAGCAACATTAATAATTAAATTTTTCATGGAAAGAAATAAAAGACAAAAATATTGATGGAAACTTCTATGTTACAGGATAATACATTTGTTTACAATTCCTTTTGTGCTTTTCACACACTGAAAAGTACATATGTGAAAAGGTATTGATACTCTTGCTATAAAAATTTTTTCTGCAAACATATATTTTATGGTATTAGCAGACACCCAATAAATGTTGATCGAATATTTAGTTATTTAAAATTATCTTTTCTTCAGGTCAGATGAGGTTATATGAAAAATATTTCTGACCATGATTTTTAGAAAATTCAATTTCATAAATTTGATTTCTTTCACACTAGTTTATTTTTCTTTTACTTAAGTTGGCATCTCTGTTGGATATTTTGAAAAAGATAGAATCTGAACATATAAATTTTAAAAATTTGAGTTGAATACATACATTCTGATGACACAAGATAATATTTGAGAATATATACTTTGCAGAGTCCAAAGAGATATCTAAAAGAAAAATATCATTATTATGTTTTATTATTTACAAAATTGTAGACATTTTCAACATTATTAGTACTTTTAAAAATTATCTTAAAAACCTACTTGGATATCAACAATAGCTTGAGTTTGATGACAATAAAAACAAATCACTAAGGAAACATAAGAAATATTGTATCATAAAAATTTTACTTAAAATAGAAACATTATGTTTTATAATTTCACTGTAGAGTCCTAACCCCTCAGAAACGATGTTTTATATTGCTATATTGGGTCTAGCTGGACTGTTAGTCCATAAATCCTCATTTGTGAAAAGTGATTTCCTCAAGTGTGAAAAGTGGTGAAACGTACAATTTTTAGTGTGAACTTTCTTTATGACTTATGCAAATGCTTCAGTCATGTCTTGTAAAACTTTATCATCCTGTATGTTGCTATATCAAATAGTTCCATTTCCTCTCCAATATATAGAGGAACTCTAGAATATCATTTAACATAAAATGCTTATTTGATAAGCTTTATATGTTGCTATAAATAATATTTTCATAGGTGAATAAAATACATATCTTGTACGATATGTTACATATATAAATGTGTGTCTGTGTGTATATATATATGTATATATAAATTTATCCTCACTCTTTATTTCCTTCATTTAAGGAAAATACACAATTCCTGGAAGAACAATGATTTGAACCTTACACATCACCAAAAAATTATGAAATTTATGTTTATTTCTAGAAGACATTTAAAATATTCTGTTGATAAGGTTTTCAGAGAGAATTAATTCAATTAGAATCTAGTTATAATATTTTACATATATTACTCTACTAATACCACAACACAAAAGAAATTAGTGATTAAAGTAGTTAAGTAAGCATTGATAATTTAATCTTCAAAATCACTAAATAAAATTTTTTTATCAATTAAAAGATGAAGACACACAATCCTATTTCAGGAGCAAAGCAACCAACAGTAACAGTGACTATCATGCATTGAACACAGGATAAGTGATTTTGGCAGGCTCATCTTTCCTTCAGAAAGAACTTCACCACAAAAGGATTTAAAAGAGAATCAAAAGCTCATTTTTCCTTAGGAACATTGCTATTCTCCAGTCCACATCACTACCTGGCTTACCATAACAAGAAGCCTAAAGGACAGATATCAATTATAGAGAAATGTCAACATTCTTTAAAAAATAGAATCAAATAATTATTACTGAAGATCAAAGAAATCCTTCATTACATTTTTGTTTTGAATTTCTACATATATAGTAAGCTAAATTCTCTCTCTCTATATATGTATACATGTATATATGTAATTGAAACTGTTTTCTTTCTGAAATCTTTTCATACAATGCTTTCTTTTGATCCAGTCACTTGGGCACTTGCTATATGGCATAAATTTAAGGAATATTTTATATTCTCATTATGAGGAAAGTAATTTTGCACATTATTGAATTGGAAATCACTCATCTAAAGAGAGATCATCTGTGCATTAGCCAGCATAAATTTATTTTATAGCCTTCGTTATACATGAGGGAGTGAAGTGATCATGGCTAGTATCATTAAACAGATGGCAGTGAATTTTTTCTCTCTTCTCTGTAACTCAGAAGGAGCGTCCTTTCTTATTCTACTTCAAAATTAAGTTTAACCTAAAGCATAATGAAGGGTCAATTTCATGTTTTTTTGTTTGTTTTTAATTAGACTGTGGAACTTTACTGATAACCATCATTTTGTTTGCCAATAATAAGTCAGATGATTTTTTAAAATACATCTAAAATCAATCATGTTGACAAGGCCTCAAAAAAACTCACAACTAAATGAATTATATATTAAACAATACCATACCTTTCCAATACATAAGCAATCTATGGCTGATTTCAACCCTAGAAGATCAACAGGAAGAGTGAATAGAACATAACTAGGTGTAAGGAAGAATCATTCCAACTTTTAACCACTTGACAAAGGTTGAAGGAATAACATTGAATCCCTAAAAGCCACGGTTACACAGTGAGCCAGCAGCCACTTACCATCTTTTCCATTGACTCTTTCAGAATACCTTACATTACGTAGGCTGGGGACTGTGCAGGAGAGCTAAAAGGTTTAATACTGAACCAGGATATCGCTGAAAAACTTTGAGGGCATAAATTTAAATAAAGAACAAATGAACATAAAATAAAAAACTAAATCAATATATTCAGAGATGGAAATTAATAGTTTTAGTATTGGATATGAATTGGTAAAATCTCTGATTAATGGCATTTTAAAAAATACTACCAGAATTAGTTAAAATAAAACAAATATATTTACTTGGAGGGCTACAAAGTATGGATACTTAGTAGTAATCAGTATTAAAATTACAATTACCCTTTACATTACTTAATGTATTTTGTGTTCTCTAATATTGCACTTTTCACATGAATTAAATATTATTCAAAATGTTAATGTAATTCTAGGTCTTAGGTCACAGATTAGCATTTTGATAATTAATTAAGTTCATTAAATAGCTATAAAACTATTAAGACATTGTTCTCAAAATGTTTGACAATAAATATTTTCTGTGACATTTTCTGTATTTTCTATGACATTGTCCTTTTCTAAGTTTACTGATTAATTGGAATAATTTATAGTTTATTGTTATTTTTACTTTTATCTTTAATTATGGCCCATACTTCATCTCTAATATTGCTTATTTCTTTTTATGTACCATCATTGTGGTTTTTCTAACCTATTAACTTCAAGGGTAATAGTTTAAATCTTGTTTCTTTGATTTTTATTTATTTTATAATTTTTACTTTTTCTCTACTTTCATTAAGTTCTCTATTATACTTTTTCAAAATTGACTTTAGCTCATTAATTTTAATTTTCTTCTTATTTAATATGTACACTTATGGCTTAAATTTTCCTCTAAATACTTACTTTTCTGTCTTCTACAAGTTTTTACATGGAATGATTTCAAAGCCCATTGGTTGAAAATATTTTCTAATTTCCATTAAAATTTCTTATGTAAATCAGCTGTTACTGAGAAATATTGTAATTTAAATTTATAAATTTATATACATATAGATGTTTAAAGTTTTTTTTTTTTTTAATTGAGGTGTATATTTGTGTTTGCAGTCAGGGAATTCATACACTATTGATTGATCAATATCTGCTGAGACTTGTTTATTAGCTTGTAGTTGTAAATTTACCTAAGCATTGTACTGGGCTGAACAGATGGTAGATTGTATGTTTTCTCATATATATACACACACAATATACAATATATAGTATATTTTCTGATATATATCTATATATAGATATATATATCAGGAAATATATAAATATATGTATATATTTATGATATATATATTTATGTATACACACTCAGTCTAAATTCATTCATGTTGACCTTACTGTCCTTCTTAATTTTGGTTTCCAGTTATATTAATTTATAAAAGAGGCTTGTTAAATTATTATAAAATTTGATTGCAAATGTAGAAATATAATGGAAATAAAAAAATTCCTGCAACTAAGAAAATTTATACAGTCCTTTAAAATGAGATCTTCCTTAAAAAGTAGAGTAAAAGATCATTTCTACATTTAAAAAATTTAGTTTCTTTTAATAAAAAAGACCAGGATATATAATCACTGGGATACATTGTGGGCTAGAAGAAACTTAATTATATGTAATCAGAGAATACTTTTCTTAATTTGAAAGATATGAAATTGTCATGAAAAGTATACTCACCAGAATAAATAAATAAATATTAATTTAAAGTTAATGCTTAAGGGGTAGAATGTATACAAAGACATAATTCTTAAAGTATTATTGCACAACTATAAGTAAATGAATAAATGAATTATATTTTTATATAATTCAGATCAAAGTCCAATGTCTATCCATGATAAAAAATTCCCAGTATTCTAGAAATAGAAGTGAACTTCCTCAACTTAACAAAGCATTTCTACAAAATTCCACAGCTAACATCATACTCAATGGTGAGAAACTTGCAGCTTTCCCAGGAAGATGAGATAAACGGAGGGATGTTCCCTCTCACCACTGCCTTTCAATTTCATGCTAGAATTCCTAGCTAGCACAGCAAGACAAGACTAGAAGTAAAAGGTATACAAACTGGAAAGAAAAACATTAAAAGTGTCTTTATTCACAGATGATATAATCATCTTTGAAGAAAATCCTCAAGAATCAACACAAAAAAATACATGAAACTAATAAGTAAACACACCAGGTTTTCTGAATAAAAGGTAAATATACAAGAGTCTATTTCTTTCATATATGCTAGCAATAAACAAGTGAATTGATATTGATTTTTTGGATTAAACTCTCAAAAGCACAGGCAAAGCAAACAAAAATAGAAAAACGGTATTATATGAAATTAAAATGTTTCTGAACAGCAAGAAGCAATCAACAGACTGTAGAGACAACCTACAGAATGGGAGAAAGTATTCACAAGCTATGCAACTGACAAAGGGTTACTATCCAAACTACATAAAGAACCCAAACAACTCAATATCAAAAAATAACAACACTCTGATGAAATGGGTAAAATATCTGAACAGACATTTCTCAAAAATAACATACAAATGGCTACAAGTATATGATAAAATATCAACATCAATAATCAAATACATGAAAATTATTACCACAAGGAGACATCACCTCATCCCAGTTAGAATAGCTATTATCAAAAAGATTTTAAAAAAACAAATGTACATGAGGATGTGGAAAAAGGCAAACTTTCATATGCTGTTATTGAGAATGTAAATTAGTAGAGCCACTATGGTCAACAGTATGGAGACTCTTCATAAAACTAAAAATAGAACTATCATGTGATCCAACAATCCCACTACACACACATATATAGTAAATATACATAGTAATGAATATATCAAAGAGATATTAGCACTCCCATATTTATTGCAGCACTATTCACAATTGTCAAGATATGAAATCAATCTATGTGTCCATTAACGGATAAATAGATTTTAAAATGTGGCATATACACACAATGGAATACCATTCTGCCATAAAAAAGAATGAAATTCTGCCATTTGTGACAACATGGATGAACATAGAGAACATTATGTTAAACGGAATAAGTCAAGCAATGAAGGACAAATGTCACGTGTTCTCACTCAGAGGTGAAATCTAAAAAAGTTTATCTCATAGATTTCACCTCTGAGTGAAATCCATATTGTCACAAATGGCAGATCTTTAACTCAAAATGGATGATAGACCTAAATGTGAAACACAAAACTAAAAAAATCCTAGATGATAACACAGTATAAAATATAGTTGACCTTGTGTTTGGCAATTATTTTTTAGGTATGACACCAAAGGCCTCATTCATGACAGAAAAATTGATAAGTTGAATTTTAGTAAAAGTAAAAATTTCCACTTTGCAAAAGACATATGAAGAGAATAAAGATAAGCCAAAAACTGGGAAAGAATATTTATAAAATACATATCTGTTAAAGAACTATTCTTCAAAATATACGAAGGACTCTTAAACCTCAACAATAAGAAAACAAACAAACAATTAAAAAATGAGCAAAAGACCTCAATAGCCCCCTCACCAAAGAAGATTTACAGATGACAAACATATGGAAAGAAAACTGGAAAACAGAAAAATGCACTCTGAAATTAATTACTACCACATACCTCTGGTAATGTCCAAAATCTAGAACAGTAACAATAAGTGCAGGTGAGGATATTGAACAATAGGAAGTCTCATTCATTGTTGGAGGAAATGCAAAACGGTACAACCACCTTGGAAGACAATTTGGCATTTTCTTACAAAACTAACTATTCTCTTCATATTCAATCAAGCAATTATGCCACTTAGTATTTACTCAAAGGAGGTGAAAGCTTCCTGCATACAAATCTTTAGCAGCTTTATTCATAATTTCCAAATCTTAGATGCAACCAATATCCTTCAGTAGGTAAATGGACAAACAAACTTCAGTACATCTGGTGATGGATTGTTATTCAACACTAAAAATAAATGAGTTTTCAAGGCATAGAGGAAACCTAAATGCATATTATAAAATGAAAGAATCCAATCTGAAAAGCTATGTGTTGTATGATTGTAACTGTATGACATTCTGAAAAAGTCAGAATTATAGCAACGTTGAAAACGAATTGTAGTTTTCAGAGATTGTTAGGTGTGAAGAATGAATAGACAAGCACAAAAGATTATTGAAGCAGTAAAATTACCCTGTATAATACTATAATGGTGCATATATGTCACTGTACTTTGTCCACACTCATAGAATATACAACAAAATAAGTGAACCTTAATGTAAACCATGAACTTTGAGTAATAATAATGTGTTAATGTAAGTTCGTCAATTGTAAAAATGTACCATTCTGGTGGGGGATAATGGGGAAGACTATGCATATACGGAGGCACTTGGTTTATAGGAAATTTCTGTACCATCCTCTGAATTTTGCTGGGAAATCAACTATTCTAAAACATAAACTCTACTTTAAAAAAAAAAAAGCATGAAATTGTGCTGATGAATGCATAAACTGAAAATCAAAATCTACCAAAACCTCATATACAGAAGCCTTTAATACAAAGAAAATCAACAACAGGGTAAAGATCTGGACTATACTTGTTGGCTTCTCCTATAGCAACTAACAGGATGACTGAAAATACATATGTGCCACTAAATTAGGAAAACACTGTTTTGTCATAGCATGGTAGCAGATATTCAATTGAGGCCATTTTAAAACTGTTCAACCAATCAATAACAACTTGGTGCAATGAATTTGCCTTCATGAAACAAGAAATCAGTTTTAGCTTCTACCTTCTCTACCTTCTTAAAATTAGATAAGAAGATAAGGATGTATTATTTCAATAAACAGCCTTACAGTAAGGCTTTATAATACCACCCAAATTACCACAGTTTTATATATGATGGATAACTTTATTGTTCCTGAAAATCCACAAGTCTTTTAATTTTTTGCTGCTATGGAAAAGCATTAGCTCTAAAAAAAAAAGCCATTATGAGATTATTTTTGCAACTCTGCTCAAAAATACCATATCTAAGGAGAATGTCTTCTCTTCACTAACAATAATAATTCTGGTTTAGTGTTTTTATTATATTAACAATTATACATTAGCAGTCTCATCATCTGTTGAGATTCTATTCCATTTAATATTTTAGCATCTTTTAAGACTTAATTCGTATATGTCAAAGAATGTTAAGATTACCTCTAAGTATCTGAAATAAAAAGACAACCCAAAGCTATTACTGATTATCATAAAAGACAACGATATTCATCAAGTACAGTCTCTCTGAGTAGAACAGAATACTAATATTATGTAGAACCTTGATACAGAGTTATTGGCAGGTGTTCAAAATTTTAAGTGTTTTGACATCACATACAGAAATTCAGATACTCAGAAGAAACTGTTGTTGATTGTGTGGCAATGAGAAACATATATGTTGGAGTTCATTTCATAAATTTGTCGATAATTTGAAAACCTTGAATAAATTAATTGATTAAATAATTGAATGTAAATTAAACAAAATAACACAAAAGAGATTTTTAAATCTTCAAATGGCACTAAGCCCAAATTATTTTACAGGTGAATTCTGCCATATATTTAAGAAACTTTAACTCAATGCTATACTAGTAGCAACAGCTACATGGGTATGGAGAATAGAACACAATGTTTCTTATATATTCTATTTCAAAAATAATTAAATCTTGATATGAAACTAGTAAATATAGTCCTAAAAAAATAATAGACCAGGGTAATCTACAAATGTTAATAATACAAACCTCAAATAGAAATAACAAAACATAAATCAGATCTTTAAAATAGCATTATATCAGGTCAACATGGTTTCTTGTTTGGAATAAAATGCTAATTAGGAGATATTCCTATATTAGAAAATCTAGCAATATAGCTTGCATATTAAGAGACTAAAAGAACAAAAATAAATTAATTTTTTCATAGATACGGAAGTTGTATTGGTTGAAGTTAAATACCTAGTTTGTTTGTACATATAATTCCTAATAAAATTAGAATACAATATTTCCTTGCATTTTAATATGCATATAAATGCATAATATGCATTATACATTTGTCCAAACTCATAGCATGTACAACATAGCAGGTAAATATTATATATTATATGTTAATATAGAACATATATAATAAAATACATGATAAAATAGTAAGTACCCCCTTCACACCTGATTTTTAACATTAATTGGATTTAGCTAACAACATAGACAAGAGAAAATTATAATTGGTTTTGGTAGACAGAACAATGGCCCCACAAAAATGTTTATAGTCTAATCTCTGAAACAAATGAATATGTTATAGCACGTACATAGCAAGGAGATGTAAGGCTGAAAACACAAATAAGTTTGATATTTTACTGACCTTAAAATAATGATATTATTCTAGATTATCTTGATGGGTTCATTGCAATCAGAAGACTTTTTTGTTTTGTTTTGCTTTTTAATGTGAAAGAAGGAGGCAGAATAACTAATGTCAGAGTGATGCAAACAATGAGCCAAAGAATTGGGCAGTCTCTGGAAGCTGGAGAAGACAAGAAGATGGATTATTTCCTAGAGTTCCCGCAAATGGAACACACAGCTGGCAACACCTTAGTTTGGCCCAATAAGAACATTTTGAATGTCTGACCTTCAGAAATGTAAGATAATAAGTTTTGTTTTGCTTATTTAAGCCACAAAATTTGTGGAAATTTATTACTGCATTTACTAATAAAAACTAGTAAAGTGCATAAAATCCTAAAGCAGTTGAAAGGTTTTATTATCTACAGATAGTATACACAGAAGGAAATGTATAATTGGAAAACCTGAGGGTATTGGAAATTTTTCAAGAAGTAAAAACATTTACAAAAGAAGCTAGAGAGAATTAATATGTGAAAATCATTTTTTTGCTTAGAAAATATATAGAAATAAAATTATACTTAAAAATAATAAAATAGAAAGAAATAATTTTAAAATTAGCTTGAAATATTTATGTAAAATTTTTAAAGATTGACTTACATTCTTGGTTTTTGTTTTTAAGAAGGAGTCTCCTTCTGTCTCCCTGGCTGTAGTGGGGCAGTAGTCTGATCTCGCCTGCCTCCCTGGTTCCAGCGATTCTCTTGCCTCAGCCTCCTGAGTAGCTGGGACTGCAGGCACACCACCATGCCCAGCTAATTTTTGTATTTTTAGCAGAACAGGCTTTGAAACTCCTGGTCTCAAGCGGATCTGCCCCTCCTGAGCCTCCTAAAGTGCTAACTTGCATTCTTAACCATGCATTGATGAGATTAAAAACACAAATACTCAGATAAAAATTTAATTCACAAATATTAATTAGTACACTATATTAATTTGTATATGTTCCCTAATTAAAAATATGCAAAACTGAGGCTGGGCACAGTGGCTCATGCCTGAAATCCTGGCACTTTGGGAGGCCCAGAGGCCAAGGAGGTGGATTGCTCGAGCCCAGGAATTCCAGACCAGTCTGGGCAACAAGGTGAAACCCTCTCTCTACAAAAAATTAGCGGGGGCATGATGGTGTGTACCTGTGGTGCCAGCTACTTGGTAGACTAAGGCAGGAGGATTGCTTGAGACAGGGATATCGAGGCTGCAGTGAGCCATGTTCAGATCACTGCACTCCAGCCTAGGTGACAGAGTGAGACCCTGTCTCAAAGAATAATAATAATAATAATAATAGTAATAATAAATAAGCAAAGCTAATGTAAACAATCAAAGTATATAAACAAAGTTTAACAAGTGATTCTGAAAAGAATGAGATGATGGTAGTTTTTTCAGATGTTAGAAATAAGCCATATTTGATATTGCCGTAATATGGCTCTGTAAATGCAGTAGAGGAAAGAAACTAATATAAAAACTCAGGAAGACAATCAGGTATGGCAAATAATACACAATAAATCTTTGCAATTGCAAATGATTTGACATAATTGTCAAAAACATAAGAATTTACTTTTCATAATCTTTTCTCAAAATTAACCTTGTTAAAGTCTCAACTCAACATGCGTAATAAAGGGATAGTGTGAGTTTCATAATTTATGACAAAGTATTTTATAAACTATAGTAATTTTTAAATGGCCTGAGCAGTGCTAATGGTGAAAAATGTTAGCTGAAAAAATATTTCTTTAATTATGTGCTATTTCAGAAACTTGCTGTGTAGAGAAATATGAGACTTTCTGGTAATTGTCATTTTCCAGATTAAGTTTCTATGAAAGCTAGATAAAATTTCCCAGTCCAGTCAATACTAATTAACATTTCAATTGGCTCATGACACATTTGGGGGGTAAAAAGTTCCACTTAAAAAATCTAATGGCTTTTTTGTTTTGTTTTGTTTTTTAGGCACTTTTTTCAAGCTTTTCTACATTATTAATTATACTATTTGCATAATTTGAAAGCATCTATGAAGTTAACACTTTACAGACGTACTTTAAACACATTTCATTTTTATTGACTTGCTCATATGTCTTTTCCACTAACATCTGCAGTGATACCATTTTGTGTACAACTGAGAAGCAATATTCAAATAAGAAAAATTAAATTGCAGAGAGAGTACATTTGATAGAAGCATAATAGTTATTAGTAAATTATTCAGTAAAACTTGTCCCATAGGAACTACATTTAAGCTCTGCAGCATACTTTCCATCAAAAAAACATGACAATCTTAATGAATCAAATCTAAAAGTCATTTTCTCCTCAGGTGAGTAGGTTAATTATCTATGCAATTAGTTAATTGCAAAAAACTTCTGTTATTGCTACCTACTTAAAAAGGATTGTTGACATGGTCTTTTAGATACATATTTTATGAAAAATGCTATCTGTAACAAATTTTGTTCTTTCTGCCTCTGAACAATTTTTAAAATATTGATAAATTTCTCAATTCATAAAGATGAAATGTAAATGTTTTAAACAGGAATTTTCAATCTTCTGTCATTTTGTACTTCCACATATTAGATCTCACCTATTTGCTTAAGCAAAGTCTGTATATGATACTATATTATTTACAAAGTGTTCTAAAGTAATTTTATTTCCAAATCAATTTCCTTTTTAATAAGATTGAGGAAAATAGACCTCTTAAGAAATCTTTTATCTGTAGCAAGTTAGAAGATACACCACGTACAGACAATGCTACGGAGCAATTGATTGGGAAAAGTCAAAATGTTCTTGTGTTTTATTTATTTTTGCCTGTCTTTTGCAAATTATTGTTTTGAGTGTTACTTCTCATTAATTTGTATTATTTTGAGTGTTACTTTGCAACCCAAGAAGATTGTTCCCGATAGCTTTCAGGCACCCAACAATAAGTTATTAGACCTTCACAAATAGTGGAGGAAAAAAGGTATATCTTTCTTATATCTAAGAAATAGCATACTGAAGTCAAATAGGTCAAAAAGTTGTTTGTTAAAATTTGATGTTATTGTACTACCAATGAAACAATAAACATACATACATTTTATGTATGTTTGTATATACACACACACATTATAATATATATGTTACAGTTCTTGCCTCAATATTTGAATATGTCTGTAAACATTGTGAAGCACTCGAAAGGGCAGACTCAACTCTATTTAACAAGAGGATTGAGGGTGAAATAAATTCCCAACAAATTGAAGTCAAAACAAGCAAGCAAACAAACAACAACAACAAAAAAAAAGCAATGCACCTCATAGTTCCTTGCAGAATCAGGGATTAATTAATAAACAGTCTCATCCCAAGATAAGGAACTTCATATTACTTGTCGAGTGAGATGTGAAAATCTGTGATTACTGTATTACCCTCATTCTTCCATTTTCTGGGAATGTCTTTCTACTGGTGTTTCCATGTTCCACCATTACACATTGGGGGTATATAGAGCAGATGTTTTGCCTCATATTTAGTGCACAGTTCCAAAGACAAACATAAACATACATGGTGAAGAGACAAGGGCAAACTCTTCTGCTTTCCGGGAATTTTGAACTCTTACTGTATAGGATTTAGGTCTTCCATAGGGAGCAAGTGAGTGTGTTCAGTGTGTCAGAAAGAAAGTGAACCAAATAATTTCTTGTGAAAATAAGGGACTGTGTTAGACCTTAATGGTTATTGTTAAATATTCAGTTCCTCTCACTTCTGAAAGGGCTACAAAATTTAGCAACTTTTTAGATTTAAATTAAAACAAAAAACCAAAAAGGATAGATTTTTTAAATATATCATACTGTTATACTAAAACTATGTTTTTCTGTAAAATTAAAATTTAACTAGGCATCCTATATTTTACCCAACAATTCCAGTCTGTGCCACATGACAGACTCTGCTACTAAGGCTCAAGAACAATCAAGAAAAGCCATTTGGCTAGTTTTACTAAAAGCTTTTGAAGGGAGATGATGCATGTCACCTCTAGATAAAACTATTTAATTGTCGCTATGCAAGTCTTTTTACATTCTCCTAGCTCCAGGATCCAAGAGATAGATCCAAGAGATCTTCTATCTCTAGGATCAATTATACTTGAATTAAAGTAGACTTAAATTCAAAAGAGATTATACTTGAATTAAAGTAGACTTAAATTCAAAAGAGATTATACTTGAATTAAAGTAGACTTAAA
>NW_012101798.1:3867823-3873412 GCF_000951045.1 Mandrillus leucophaeus
GAATTAAAGTAGACTTAAATTCAAAAGAGATTATACTTGAATTAAAGTAGACTTAAATTCAAAAGAGATTATACTTGAATTAAAGTAGACTTAAAAACAAGATGCTGGAATAAGATGGAAGCATCCTGTATTGCTAATTCACTGGCCTCTAAATGAGCAACAAATAAACATGGGCTGTTTGATATAACAGATATCAAATCATCACTATGACATCCAGATTTTTCTTTTTCCTTTTCTTTTACCAGAGCCTCCTACCATTTAATATTATCTTACTGAATCTCTTACCTCACTTGCTCTCCAACCATCCTGTACTTTTGCTACAGCATGCATAGAGACGCATAGGCCAGAGGCATAGTCTCAAGATTTTAAAAAAATGAATAAATAAACAAAAACAGCTATTATATCTTTGAGGTAGGAATGGAATTACACTGAGTTATAGTACTAGTCTAATTTCTATGCCCAAGCTCTCTTTCACTCAAATAAAATGATCGCTTCTTATGAGAAATTAGCTGCAGATCTAGAAAAGATTTATTCTTTTTGAAGAACATTAGCAGATTGAAAGATGAAGAAGTTAGAGAGATTATTTCATTATAGTAATCTCTACTTTTCTAGAGACAAAATATCTCTCTTTATCTTATTCATATAGATAGGCTAAATTCACTGTCAATGGGATCCAAGATACCTTGTGTCAACATGTCAGATTGAAATAAAAGCAGTGCAGCCCTTCAGCACTAGGTTGAGGAGACAGGATTTTAATAAATGTTGACATTGGGAAAATTCTGAATAGGCATAGAAGAAGTCATAATAAAGAAAATAAATTTGAGGAGGTAAAACAATAAATTGAGCATCTTTGGGGGAAGAGAAATTACAGGAAATCCAACAATGTTCATTTTGTCAAAAGCTGTTTTTTGTTTTGTTTTGTTTTGTTTGAAACTGAGTTGCTAATTAGGGGTGCAGACATAGTAATTTTTCATATTGAAAAGTTCCAGGGAAAAGCTACTCCATGCCAGTAATTCCTTGGAACAAGAGAAAGTCACCTCACCAATTGTGAGAACCCAGACGAGAAAGCAGCTGGCTTGCCTACTCCAGTACAGTAGAAGCACAGAAATGGTTAAAACCAGTCCCTAATAAGAATGGAAGCTAAGAGATGCATCAAACTTTGATCTTTCTCATTTTGCTAACATAATGACATAAAGAACTATTTGCAGAGACCAGTCAATTTTGTTTTGAAGTGACACTTACATGTGACATTTCAAAAATCAGATTAATTAAATGTGTTGAACTACCTACTGTGATATATGCCATCAACAAACTCATACAAAACAAAATCTGCTTATTTCTCCGATTAATATATTTGAATTAATTTGATCACAAATGTAAATAATCAAGTAAGTCATTTGAGATCTGTCCCTGTTCAGAATAAAAATTAGAGAGACTCAATTTTTTAAGCACTCATTCCTTAAAGTTGAGTGCAGTTGATAATGCAGAATTATCAATCAATATGGCATTCTGTAGAAACAATTTTGTTTTAATATTATTTGTCAAAGAACACACTCACAACCTGTTAAGGCAAAATCTATTTTGAGATTATAATTGATGTGTACTCATAATTTAATAGTATCCTTTTAAAAGAAAAGAGACAAACTCATTTACTTGTGTGTGTGCATATGTGCTTCATTCCATCTTACCCTGGTTCAAAATATGTACCCAAATACTTAGAGGCAATAGAGATATTTAAATCTATTAGTGTATTTTTGAAATATCATCTCGTTTCTCATTGAATTTATTTTTAAATAGAAAATTAATTGTAGACAGATTACTGGATTCCAAGACAAAATTTTCAGGTGCTACCTAAAGGAAATACTGTATATTATGAAAAACAACAACAACAAAATACAGTTAGAAAGTGAAAAGTTCTTTTAAATATTGATTCAAAGTAATGATAAAATATATTTTTTTAATTTTGAATATAAAATTGTAGTCTTATTACAACCAGAACCTTCAAAATATGACAGTTTTTATATCTTTTAATACCAATATCCATCTGATCAATATTGTTAATAATATAATGCCATTATTAAGAATATTGCGTATTTTCTGTACTTTGCCTTAATACAGAGTTAATTGAAACACATTTATTTAGATATGTTTGGTTGTAATATGTAAGCTGAAAGGCCAATACCTTTCATCTCACTACTTTTGTACAATTAACACATATTTAGTGAATTGGGTTGTATTTCCGAAAGTTCTAAATGTTGTGCATCATTATCATAAAACTGCAAATGATTAAATGCATTACATATTTAAATATTTTATTTAGTCATTTACTAGAAAACATTTATTGAATTATTATTATGCACCAGACTCTGTAGGGAAATTTTGAGGCATACAGTTTTAAGGTGTGAGAACAACCTATAGCTATAACTAATTTTATAATATCTTTCTATTTAAGCACATCAGCAGATTAGAAGACATTAAATTGTCTCATTAAAATTCATTATATGATTGCCCAACACACAGAAATACTAAAATTAGCCAAAAACCTGGGAAATTTAAAGGAAAAAAATTTGTTAAAATCTGAGTGGGTTTGTAATTTTTGAATTATTGATAGCAAATAATTAAAGATTATATATTTGACACAATTTAATAATAGTTTCTCAAAAAATACTGGACATGTATTAATTATACCACCATGTCCAAATAATATACAGGATTTTATGTGAGTAGCATGGCGATCATGTACAAAATCACCATAATGTAGATAGAAAAACTAATGTAAAGTGAATGAGAAAGAAGTTGAGTTATACACAATAAATTTGACAGGTCTTAGAAAATTAAAGACAAAGTGAATATATTCTAAGAATATAATATTCCTAGAAATTTAGGAAAAATTTTAAAGTATGTATAGAACATATTATCATTATCATATATTTTATTATATATATAAATTCACACACACACACACAAAAATACTAAAATGGTATGTGTAGTTAACGTTAGTATCAAGTTTTAAAGTTTATTTCTTATTTTGAATCATCTATTTTCTGCAATACAATATAACATAGGTCTAAAATTAGACTTTTTTTAATTTTTAGAATTTTTAATATTTAAAATGTATTTTATTTTTAAAGTTAACTGTTTTTGTAAGATTTAAAAGTTATATTAATAATAAGTATTTAAATATTGTTTTCTATACTGTCAAGCTTGATAACATTTACAGTTTTTTGTTTTTTTTTTTTGAGACGGAGTCATGCTCTGTTATCCAGGCTGGACTGCAATGGCACCATCTTGGCTCACTACAACCTCTGCCTCCCAGGGTAAGTGATTCTTCTGCCTCAGCCTCCCAAGTAGTTGGGATTACAGGCATCTGCCATCATGCCCAGCTAATTTTTGTATTTTTATAGAGATGGAGTTTCACCATGTTGGCTAGGCTGATCTTGAACTCCTGACCTTAGGTGATCTATCTGCCTCGGCCTCCCAAAGTGTTGGGATTACAGGTGTGAGCCATCACGCCCAGCCTACAATTGTTTTTTAAAACTGCAATCTTATTTGGCTCATTTCTATTTTGATTCCCAAAGATGAGCACCAATAAATGCCATTAATTTTCATGAATATACAAATATTGTTTATAACCATATCAACAGTTTGCTGAGGTAATGTTTCCTTCCTTGTTTGGTTCCATGTCCACAATATGTCTAAACACCTCTCACAGTGCCTGCCACATGATAGGTACTCAAAATGATTTGATGAAAGAATAATAATTACACCTAAGTTTAGACATGATAAATATAGAACAAATATTTTAAATTGTAACATATTTAATATGAGAAAAATATCTGAAACATATGGTTTAGAGATCTTATTTTGTTGTTGAATAAGAAAGAGATATTGACTACTGAGACCACTTAGAGCCTTTTCTTTAAAAAGAACATGAAGGTGAAGATTAAAAGAACAGGAAGAAAGTAAATAAACTGCAGCCATGTAAAGGTTATGTAATATAATGTGAACTTCTATTGTGATAGCAAACAACTATAAAAAGGCAATGTCAACTGAACTTTCTCGCCATTGTTTTGACAGTATGCATACCAATTTCATATTTTTTTCAATCAACATCTATCATTACAATTGCCAAGAATACCAGTTACCAGTTGCTAAGGTATTTCAGTCACGTGCCTTACAGTCTATTCGTGGAATATAGTAAACACGTAAGTAACATAATAAATATTTCAGGCAGTGATAAATTGCTTGGTGGAGGCAAAACAGCGTATAATTACAGAGATTAACTTTACTGAGGATGTGGCATTGCACTGATGTCTGAATGGTAATTCTGTTCTTATCAAGCTAAGATTTGAAGGAAATAGGTGTTCAGTCAATGGTAACAGTTACTGCAAAAGCCTTAAAGCTAGAGTAGATTCAGTGAACTAGAGAAGAAAGAAGGACTTTGTTTAAGAAGCAGAGTGAAGAAAATTACAAGGAAATTGCTGGTATTTAGTGAGTATGAGGGCATGGCTCACCATGTTAACACATTAACACAAATACAAGAGAGGAATAATTTACAGGTATATGACATATCCTTTTCATTTATACAATCTCCTTTTTCACTTTATAAAACAATTGCCATATAAATTTGTTGCACCTAACTAAACATTAATATATGGCAAACAACTGTAATGACAACCAGTTTTTAAGATCTAATATATTTTATTTTTATCAACTGACTGAAAGGTTAAAATTAGTTTTAATATATATACAATTGGAAAGTCAAGAAGAAAATTATCTATGCATATGTTGTTTCACACCATCTTAGAAAATATTAATTATATTCACCTGAAGAAAGTTTGTAAACTGTCTGCAGTGACTAAAAGATTATTGTATCACAAATGAACATTTCTAAATTTACTTTTAGTTTTTAAATGCACGGCAATACACAAATCCATTATCTTCTGAACTAGGGAGACCATTAGACTGTGGAAAAATTTTAAATGCCAAATATTAACCATCCTCAGATTTCAAGACGTTAATATACAATATCATGAATTTTTCATGCAAATCTATCCTTTTATCATATTTTAGTTCAGTGGTCTAGAAAATCTTCTACAAAATGCAGATGTTTTAATCAGGACTTCAAATAAACATTGTTGCAAGGATGTCGAAGGAGAAAATAGAAGTAGTGGCATAGACAGAGATAACACTTCACCAAAATTTGGGGTCAGTGGACTGATGTGCTTCTTAATGTTTTTAATGTTCTTCATCCTTTAATGTAAGCATTTCCTAATAATAATTATTAACATGATTTTGAAAAAAATCTTTTCCACTTTTAAAGAAATTTCTGGCCGGGCGCGGTGGCTCACGCCTGTAATCCCTGCACTTTGGGAGGCCGAGGCGGGTGGATCACAAGGTCAGGAGATCGAGACCATCCTGGCTAACACGGTGAAACCCCGTCTCTACTAAAATACAAAAAATTAGCCGGGCGCGGTGGCGGGCGCCTGTAGTCCCAGCTACTCGGGAGGCTGAGGCCGGAGAATGGCGGGAACCCGGGAGGTGGAGCTTGCAGTGAGCTGAGATCCGGCCACTGCACTCCAGCCTGGG
>NW_012101798.1:3874777-3881858 GCF_000951045.1 Mandrillus leucophaeus
GCCTATCATGGGGAGGGGGGAGGGGGGAGGGATTGCATTGGGAGTTATACCTGATGTAAATGACGAGTTGATGGGTGCTGACGAGTTGATGGGTGCAGCACAGCAACATGGCACAAGTATACATATGTAACAAACTTGTACGTTATGCACATGTACCCTAGAACTTAAAGTATAATAATAATAAAATAAAATAAAATAAAAAAGAAAAATAATTAATGCTTGATTCTTTCTATTTATCAGTTTTCAATGTGTGTGCGTGTGTACAATTAACTTATGAATTTAAATACATTTGATGAATTACAATTAATTATAATCACTATGCCTATTGCAGCTTCATATATCCCATCTTTGGCCAGGGGAAGTATCTACCTGCAAGGCAATATCTTGATAGTTTTGTTATCTTAGAAATGTCATATATTTTCTTTTCTATGTGATATTATAAGATACTTAAGATTGATACTCCATATTGATATTAGTTTAGTACTACAGAGGTTTTACTCATTTTATATAGTAGTTTCTCTTTCCTTTAAAACACAAAGAAACTCGGATTTTCAGAAAATTAGGAAAACAGGTTCAGAATACTGTCTATTTATTTGCTTTGACATGTTACACTCGTAAGTGTCATGATGTATCAATACGAATAGTAGCAATTATTATTAGTTTCTTAAAGGGATATTTTTGCACAACTGATGTTTAAAAGTCTACTACAAGTAAAATGCCATAATAGACATTGCATAATATACTCTATAATAGCCTCATTTGTTCTTGTTTTACAAAATCTATACATTTCTTAATCATTACCAGTTTTTATGTTGATGTTTCTTTAATAATTTTACCCATGGGAAGATAATTTTTGGCAGATTTCCCAGGGGTGATTCATGCAAATGTAACTCCCCACGTAAAGTTGACTCATGGATTCCACATGTGTACATCTCAGTGATGTACAGTAAGTCCTAAATATTCATGGGTTATGTGTTCATGGATTCAGTCATCCACGGACTGAAAATATTGGGGGATATGTCTATACTAAATATGTATAGACACTTTCTTCTTGTCATTATTTCCTAAATACATTATAACAGCTATTTATATACCATCTACATTGCCTGAGGTATTATAAGCCATCTAGAAATGATTTAAAGTATATGGGAGTATGTGTATAACTTACATGCAAATACTATGCCATTTTACATAAAAAGGACATAGACATCCATGGATTTTGATAGCAAGGGGCGTTCTGGAACCAATTCTCCATGAATATATAGGGGCAACTGCACATGCGTGTTGGCAACTTTTTTCCAGCCATATTTTCTTGAAAATCAACGTTTCAAGTAAATTCTTGACTCATTTTTTCATATGGCACAGAGTAATATTCTTGAAGTTTTTACTGTAACATAATTTTCTATCTTTCATAAAAATCTCAATCTTTTACACTAGGTATATAGGTTTTTTGTTTTTAAAAAAACTTTGATCTTGAAAATTAAAAATTGTTTCATGGTATCTATTGCATTGTATGCTAAAATGCATTGTCATATTTCAAATTTCAGGAAGTGTTTCATAATAGTTTTTGCATTGTACACTAAAAATGCAGTGCTATGTATGTTTCAAATCTGTTTAAAAAATTTAGGAGAGTTTTTGAAATTATGGTTTGTAATATTTGTTCTATTTTATTTTTTCAGTTCTCTACCTCAGAAATTTCTGTGAAGCATATGTTGGGTCCTTTTTGGATATCTTTAATATTTTTCACTTTCTTGAATGTTTTTAATATTCCTTTCTTCATTTCTTTTTACTTTTAAAATATCTTTTTTTATTTTACTTTGCTTTTCTCTTTTCTTCATTTTAGTCTTAGTTTCTGACGTTTTTTAAAAAATTTCCAATTATTCCTTGAATTCTTTAACGTTACAACTGAGTTTCTCTAATTCTGACATATATATCTATTTTCTCTGGTATCATTTACTTAAGCCTTTCAACTGATTTTGAAACAATTTTGATCTGTTCTGTGTTCCTGTCTTTCTGGCATTGTTTCATTGTCAGCAGTACAAAAAAGAAAAGCAATCCCTGACATCTTCAAGCTGGTTTGGTATTATCAGCAAACCCACAAGTGTTCTGAGAAGTTAACCTGACATTTGTCAGTAAGTTTTAGCCTACCTCTGTAGAATATAAACAATTTTACAAAGCCTCAACATCAGACAGAGCCACCTTTGACCATGATGCATCAAAATTAAAATAGTAAATAAGATCTTTCAATTATGACTAACACACATACACACATTCCAAACCATAAAAATTAACAAGTAACCCTCTACCTTGGCTACTATGAGTGACTGCTACTTCTTTAACAATTAGAGTTTTAAACTTACTGTAGTCTTACTTCTAGGTATTTATTAAGAAAGATTCTCCGCCGGGCATGGTGGCTCATGTCTGTAATCCCAGCACTTTGGGAGGCTGAGGCAGGAGGACCACAAGGTCAAGAGATCATGTTCATCATGGCCAACATGGTGAAACCCTGTCTCTACTGAAAATACAAAAGTTTTCTGGGCGAGGTGGCGGGCGCCTGTAGTCCCAGCTACTTGGGAGCCTGAGGCCGGAGAATCGCTTGAACCTGGGAGGCACTGGTTGCAGTGAGCCGAGGTCGCACCACTGCACTCCAGCTTGGCGACAGAGTGAGGCTTCCCCCCCAAAAAAAGAAAAAAAGAAAGAAGGAAGGAAGGGAAGGGAGGGAGGAAGAAAGGAAGGTAGGAAAGGAGGGAGGGAGGGAGGGAGGAAGGAAGGCGAGTTGGTTCTCATCATAAAATTACCCGTTTCTGACACTATCCAATTTCTAAATTCTAAAGTTCCACTTCAGTAAATGCTACATGAGCCCAAATACCACGAGTCCTTTCTAACATGCTCTTACTGAAACACCCTACAGTTTTCCATGATGTGTAGGCTCCCTTATTTTAATGAGCAATAGAGCAACTTGTTCAACAATAGGTGTGTGCCTGATTTGGGGCTTAAAGACATTATCACTAAGGATGATGTTTAAATTGTCTTATTAATTGGAGTAACACCAGAGGTTCGTTGTCTCACGACCATGGAGAACAAGGACACAGACACACAAAGAGTGAGATTGACAGCAGAAGTTTAATAGGCGAAAGAAAAATAATAGCTCTCTGCTGCAGAGAGGGTCCTGGAAAAATGGGTTGCTGAGTCCAGGGTGAAATGCAGGGGCATTTATAGATGTCCTGGTGGGGAGGTGGTGTCTGATTTAGATAGGACACAAAAAAACTGGTTGGACCAGGTGTGCCATTTGCACAGGGTGTGAATCTCTGGCCATCACCACCCCTATCTTTTATTATGTAGGCAAGTTCTCTGCTTGAGCTGCACCATGTTGCTCATTTCTTTATTATCGTACACGTAGTAACAAAAGGGAAGATGGATCCTCCATGTTGGACTTGCCTCTCCCCAGGTAGCCTTTTTCTATTGACACAGCTACCAGCATTCCCCGCTGCAAGCTTCCAGCCTCTTTATTTATGTTTGCAGCTTGATTTTTCAGCCTACTATTTGTTAGAAAAGAAATTATTTTGGGGGCTGCTTTTTCTTAGAAGCAAAATTCCACCAACGAATTTTTTGCCCTATCTGCCTAAGTAATATATTTCTACCTCCTGTGTCAATATTGTGGTCCTTGGTCTTTCATTTTCTTAGTGAAAATAAAATGAAAAAAATGATAAAAGTGTGATTTTTATGATTTGGGCTCGTGTGTGTGCGTGTGTGTTTCAGACATAATAAGGATATGTGTTCTGACGGCAATAATTTCTGATGTTAAAGTGTAATGGTAGGGTTTTTATTTTAACTTTTAACAGGAAGTGTAGTTTAGAATACCTTTTTAAAACTTTAAGGAGGTTCTTAATTCTGTTGTTTTGTCTCAGCGCTCAAAAATATGATGGTTTGCCTTCTGAAGTTCTTACCTGTATCCCCATGACTCACCTTTATCTAGATTTGCTTATTTCTTCATATGTGGTGTCTCAGTCATTCTTAATTTTGTGTCTACTCTCAGAAGTTTACCTTAGCATAGGGCCATATCTTGGAAGGAGAAATCTGGTTTATGAAAATTAAGTTTAAAAACCTTCATGAACAATGTTGAATAAAAGTCAGATACTGGATCTTCAAGTTTCATTATGTCACAGATAAAACACCATCATTATTTCACCTTTTAATACGTAATTTGCTGAAGTTACTTCCTTTTCATATTTTGTCAAAACCATTTTATCATCAATTAGTTTTGAATTACATTGAATAATATGTTTGCATCTGTCAAGATAATTATATGGGTGTTTTTTCTTTTAGCTGTCAATTTTATGAACGATTGGAGATTTTCAAGTAGCAATCTGCATATGCATTCACAGATCTCCTTTGTAGTAATGTATTGCTGTTCTTAATAAAACCATATGTATTTACTAATTTTTTCATTTGTGTGTGAGAAAGATTGGAAATTTCTCTGCCTCTAATGTCTTGGTTAGGATTTGTTATCAAACATACGATGGACATATCAAAGGCATTCACACACAGGTGTTCTATGTTTTCTCCAGCCCCGGAATGACTATAATATTCCTTTCAAATTAAACTTAGACTTTTAAAAATAAACTTTTAAAAGACTCAATTATTTTTGGGTACACTTTTGAAAATTATTTTTCAATACATTTGACAATTTCATCAGTTATCAAATTTATCATCATAAAGTTTTTTTATAATGCTCTTTTACATTCTAATATTTTAAAAAACTATATTAATTAAAATTTACATAAAATAAAATGTACCAATTATAAGTATACAGTCTAATGGCTTTTCACAAATGTTTACACTCCTTTAGATTTACCACCATTAGATTCCAAATATAAAACTTTTTCACTGATCCTCTTTTATTTCTAAAGTCTATTTTTTTTTCATTCCTGGCCTAAAGAAGCCCCTGATCTCCTATTACAATAAATGAATTAGACTTAACTGTCCTAGCATTTAACAAATATTGTATCACTCAGTAATTCCTATTTTGTACATATTTGATTTCTCTTAGCATGCTTTTGAGGTTTATATGAGCTGCTACATTTATAATAATGGTTTATAATATTTGTGAGAAGTATTCCATTGAATGCATAAGCTATAATATATTTATCTATTCACCTAGTGATGGTCATTCAAATTGTTTTCAGTTTGCAGCCCTATGAATAAAACTTCCATAAAATTAATGTAGAAGATTTTGTGTAGATATGTATTTGATTTATCTTGTGTATATATATATGGATACAGTTTCTGGACCATATGATAAGCTTAATATTTAAGTTTATTAGAAGTGACATATGGTTTGCCAAAGTGGTTGTACAATTTTACATGTCCCTCAACAAATTATGAAAGTTCCCATTGCACAGCCTCCTAATATTTGGCATTATCTTTTTTAATTTTAGAATTTACAGGCTGTGTGATATCAAAGTTGCATGATATCTCATTGTGATATTATTTGATGACTAACAAGCCTTGACATCTGTTTATGCAATTATCAGAGATTCATGTGCCTTATATTTTCCTGAAGTGACTGTTGAAATACGTTGGCAATATTTAGAGGGTGTACGTTCTTTTATTGTGGAGTTGTAGGTGTTCTTTGTATATTTGGGACACATTCTGTGTCAGAAATATGCATTGCAAGTGACTTCTCCCAGCCTGTCACATATATTTTTCTTTTTTTTCCTAAATTTCAACTTTTATTTTAGATATAGGAGGTATATGTGCAGGTTTCTTATATGGGTATATTGCACCTAGGTGGTGAGCAAAGTATCCAATAGGCAGTTTTTCAATCCATGCTCCTTCCTGCTTCCTAGCTCTATTTGTTCCCAGTGTCTATAGTTCCCATATGCTCAATGTTTACCTCCCACTTATAAGTGAGAACATCTAATGTTTAGTTTTCTGTTCCTACATTAATTTACTTAGGGCAATGGCCTCCAGCTACGTCCCTGCTGCTACAAAGGAAGTGATCGCATTCAATTTTTAAGGCTGTGCAGTATTCCATGGAGTATATGTACCACATTTTCTTTATCTGATTCACCATTGATGGACATTGTTTACATGTCTTTGCTCTGGGGAATAATATGGCAATGACCATATAAGTGCATGTGTTTTTTTGTATACCAAAAGGAAAATAGATCATTATATTTTTGTTTTTTTAACAATGACTTTGGCAGGGTGAATTTTTCCTTTTGATGAAGTGCAATTCATCAGTTTTATTTTTCTTTAATGTTTCATGCTTTATGTACCCTACATATAAAATTTTGCTTACCAATTAGTGCGAATAATTTTTACTATACTTTTTAAAAGTGTATATTTGTATTCCTGTATTTTAGACCTGTAATTTCATATAATAAAAAATAATATCAATTTTACACAATCTGTTGCAGAGATAATAAAGTCTGTTTGGATTTTATTTTGTTACTTATAATGAGAATTGCAGTATTCTTTCACTGTTGATCAGTCTTGGAAGGAGTTATAAAGTTTATTTGTGTTTATGAAAAAGCTATTTTTAACATTGCTAATCTTTTCTGTCAATTGTTTGTTTCCTAATTCATTTATTTTTGCTCTTTATAATTTTCTTTCTTCTCTTTCCTTTGGGTTGATATTAATTACCATGATGTTATCAATGCTACTATTCTTATATATTTTTCTTTTTTTCTAATATATACATTGAAAGCTATCAAGTATCTTCTAAATTTTGTTTTATCTGCATCTTACTAGTTTAATATTTTTCTCAAATTATATTAGCTCATTTTCATGCTGCTGAAAAAGACATGTTGGGGACTGGGTATTTTATAAGGAAAAAGAAGTTTAATGGACTTACAGTTCCACATGGCTGGAGGGGCATCACAATCATGGTGGAAGGTAAAAGGCATATTTTACATGGCAACAGGGAAAAGAGAGAGCTTGTGCAGGGAAAGTCCCATTTTTAAAACTACCGAAGCCTGTAATCCCAGCACTTTGGGAGGCCGAGACGGGCGGATCACGAGGTCAGGAGATCCAGACTATCCTGGCGAACATGGTGAAACCCCGTCTCTACTAAAAA
>NW_012101798.1:3882021-3894537 GCF_000951045.1 Mandrillus leucophaeus
AATAAATAAATAAATAAAACCATCGAATCTCACAAATCTCATGCAACTTATTCACTATCATGAGAAAAGCACTGGAAAGACCCACCCCCATGATTGAATTACCTCCCACCAGGTTCCTCCCATGACATGTGGGAATTGGCGTAGTTACAAATCAAGATGAAATTTGGGTGGCAACACAACCAAACCATATCACATATCTACTTATATTTAAGAATATATTTTATAATTTATATTGTGATTTACATTTTGAATCATTAGTTCATTATAAGTAAAAATTTTTTAAAGTAGTTAGAAATTTTTAACTATGTTATTGACTATCTTAATCATCTTATGATAAAAAATTGATGCATTTAAAAAATATATTCACAGCTGATTCATAATGGTTTGTGCTCAGTTTTTAGAAATATTCCATGTGTACTTAAAAAAAAAATGTGAATTACCTTGATTGGGAGTAGATTTTGTTGACTTAGATTAATTATATAGCTTGTGCTTTCAGATCTATTATACTATTACCAATTATTTCTCTTTATTATATTAGCTATTAACAGTGGTGTATAAATGTCTCTCATTATTTGAATATGTATGTATATATAGATAGATGTGTGTCTATATGTAAAAGTGTGCCTATGTTTATATATGTGCATATATTTATATGTGTTTTTTAAATTACAAAATATGCCTCCATTATCTAGTGATTTCTTTATTTTTTCTTAAAATGTACTTTAATTATATTAGTATAGCTGTAATATCTTTTCTTGTTTTGTGTTTACATTATATTATATTGTATCCTTTTGCTTTTTAAGCTTTCCATGTCCTTATCTATAAGAAACTTATTTTTAAAGAAACATGAGGTTATGTTTCACATTTTGTTTTCTGAAAAATCATAGTATTTTTCTTGAACTATTTATTTTATTCATCAATTTTTCATATTCATTTTTCTTCATTTTAATTGCTCTACAAAATAATGATTCCATTTTCTCAGTGAACAATTTGTGAGTTATGCATATTTAAAATTGTATTGGCAATTTTTTAATAAGTATAGCAACATGAATATTTTAACAATATTAATTCTTCTAATCCATGAGCACAGGATATATTTCAATTTCTAATGTTTTCTTCAATTTATTTTATCAGCATTTTATAGTTTTCTGTATATAGAAATTTTACCTTTTTGGATAAATTTATAATTAATTTTTTATTAGTTAATGAAGAATTAATATTGTTGAAATAATCATACTACCCAAAGCGATCTACACATTTAATGATATCCTTATAAAAATGTATTTTCATTTTTTCACAGAAATAGAAACAAAATCCATGAATGTGTACAAAACCACAAAACATCCTGGATAGCCAAATCAAGGTAATCTTAAGCAAAAAGAAGAAGCTGAAGCCACCACACTCCCTGATTTTAGAATATGTTATAAAACTATTGTAATCAAAAGAATATGGTGCTGGCATAAAAACAAACATACTGACCAACTGAAGAGAACAGAACCCAGAAATAAACCTAGGCTTTTATGGCCAATTGAGTTTTGACAAAGATTCCAAGAACACGAAATGGGGAGAGGACCATTCCTTCAATAGATAGTGTTGTGACAACTGGATATCCACATGCAGAAGAAAGAAATTGGACCCTTAACTCACAATATATAAAATAACCAATACAAAATACACTAAAGACTCAAACATAAGACCTGAAACTGTAAAATTACTGAGAGAAAACATGGAAGAGAAAGTGACACAGTATGGGTCTGTGCATTAATGTTTTTAGATAGTACCCCAAAAGCACAATCTATGAAAGAAAAATAGACAAATGGAACTACATTAAACAAAAACGTTTCTGCACCTTAAGGAAGGAATTAGAATGAAGAGATGTCCCTCAGAGTGTGAGAAACTGTTTGTAAACTATGTATCTGATAAGGAGCTATTCCCTGATATCTAAAATATGCAAGGAACTCAAGTAAGAAAACAAATTATCCATTTAAAAAATGGGCCAGCCGGGCGCAGCGGCTCACGCCTGTCATCCCAGCACTTTGGGAGGTCGAGATGGGCGGATCACCAGGTCAGGAGATCCAGACCATCCTGGCGAACACGGTGAAACCCCGTCTCTACTAAAAATACAAAAAAATTAGCCGGCCTCGGTGGTGGGCGCCTGTAGTCCCAGCTACTCGGGAGGCTGAGGCAGGAGAATGGCGTGAACCCGGGAAATGGACCTTGTAGTGAGCCGAGATTGCATCACTGCACTCCAGCCTGGATGACAAAGCGAGACTCCGTCTCAAAAATAATAATAATAATAATACTAAATAAATACATAAATAAATAAAAAGTGGGCCAAAGACCTAAAGATACATTTCTCAAAAGAAGATAGATAAATGGCTAACATGTAGATGACAATATGTATAACATAACTAATCGTGAGTGGAATAGAAATTAAAATTACAATGTAATATCACTTCACACTTGTTAGGATGGCTATGATCAAAGAGAAAAAAGAGTTGGTAGGTTATAGAGAAAAGGAAATCCTTGTATACTGTTGGTGTGAATGTAAATATGTACAGGCATTTTGGAAAACAGTATGGAGGGCCCACCAAAAAAGAATTAGAGTTACCTTATGATTTGGCAATTCCACTTCTGGGTACATATCCAAAGGAATTGAAGTCAATAGGTTGAAGAGATACATGCGCTCTCATGTTCACTGCAGCATTATTCACAATTACCTAGATAGAGAATCAACCCAAATATCCATTGTCAGATGAATGGATTTTTAAAAAATGTGGTTTATACACATGATAAAATACTCTTCAACCTGATACAAGAAAATAAATTCTTTTTTTTGTGACATTATGGATGAACCTAAAGGAAAATGTGTCAAGTAAAATAAGCCAGAAACAGAAAGACAAATACTGCATAATCTCACCCATATGTGAATCTAAAATAGTCAAACTATAGATGTAGAGAGTAGAATGGTGGTTACCAGAGGATTGATGTAGGGAATAGTGAAGGAGGGGACCAGGAGATGTTGGTGAAAGTGTACAAAGTTATAGTTAGATAGGAGAAAAGTTTTTGAGATCTTTCGCATAGCAGGATACCTATAGGTAATAATAATGTGCTATATATTTCAAAATAAAGAGTAAGTTTCAAATGTCTGACCACAAAAAAATGACAAGCGAGGTGAAAGATATGTTAATTAACTTAATCACTATATATTGTTTACACTTATCAAAACATCACATTGTACTTATAAATGTATACAATTAAAATTTGTGAATTAAAATAATATTAATGAAAAATATTTCAACATGAGTATTAATAACAGTTTAAGGCAAATAAATACTTTTCCACTTTCCCAGCCATACTAAACCATTAGAATACTTACATTTTAGCAACTAAACAGTTTGAATAATTTTTATGAGTTTTTATTTCTAATATGTTTTCAACATCACCAGACAATTCTATTGCTTTTTTGGGCTGGCAATAAGCTTCCATTTTATCTCTGCCCTTCTAGCATGTTCAACTGAGAAGCTTTTGTATTTCTAGAACTTATTCTTACAGCTCTAAACCTTAATAATTATCTCTCAAGAATGCTGAAACTTCTCTTCTGTTTAATAGATTTTTCTGTTAGGTTATTTTAGCCTCTCATCCTGAACTGTTGCAAATGTTTTCAGGATAAAAGTAGCAGGTTTAGAGATTCCTCCAAGTCTCCAAAAGCTTTGCTGTTTTTTTTTTTTTTTTTTCTTTTACTGAGCAGAAGTCTTTTTCAGATGCAATGCCTTCTACCTGTGCATAGAACTACAAAAAAAAAAAAAAAAAAAGGACTTTCTGATGCTTAAAAACTGCCACTAAGATAAAAGGAGCTATACATGTAAATTTACTTTTCTGAGACTGCCCATTTTCTAGAGTTCTTAGCACCTCTAGTTTTTATTTTCTCATTTTTTTCTGCCATCACAAAGATGACCTCTCTATTTAATCTGTATTCTACTTCTCAGAAGAATTGATCTAGTTTCTCCCATCTACCTTCATCTCTATATTTAAAGTTTAAAATGTATTTTTTAATTAATTATTTTTCATTGAAAAGAAAACAGATTGATTACTTGAATTATTGTTTTAAAAACATCTTTCATATTGGCATAATTTAAAATGAGATAAGAATTAAATTCCAAAAGCACTAAAAACTTCAAAAGAAAAGTATTCATAGACAAGCATTAGGACTTGAAACTCTCCACAGCACAGGAAAGAATAGTTGTCTGTATTGGTCCTTCAGGGGACATACAGAGTAGAAGAGACAGATGTTTGCTGATCATCTAGAAATAAACATAATGGTGAATACTTTCACTGAAAACAGCCTGGAAAACAATTATTTCCCTTATTGTAGACATATGTAGAATTTTCTCATAACAAGTCCCAAGGAATTCCCAATTATCATTAAAATTAATCAAGTAGCACAAATTTTAGTGAATGTTTAATGTATGAGAGAAACATGGATTTTGATAATAGAGTGATGTGGGTTGGAGTCCCGACACCACCACCTGTTCTGATTTAGCTGAATATATTTGGTTTTTCAGTCTTGAGAAAGAACATCATAATTTGGGATCACTGTTCATAAAGAAGATAAGATGAGATATGTCATCAGGAAGAATGAAATTTGTGTAGTTGTCATATACTTGCTTTTTAAAAAATACCCATGCCTTTATTCCTCTTATGTTTTCCCTTCTTCATTGGTGCATAATAGTTGTACATATTTTGGAAGTACATGCGACAGTTTGATTCATACATGCATAAAATTTGTAATAACCAAATCAGGGTAATTGAGATATCCACTTCCTCAAACATTGTGTGTGTGTGTGTGTGTGTGTGTGTGTGTGTGTAACATTCTCAATTTTTTCTAGCTATTTTGAAGTATACCATACGTTATTATTAATAATAGTCACCCTACTGTACTATCAAACACTAGAACTAACTCCTATCTAGCCAGATTTTTGTACCCATTAACCAACTTCTCTTCATTTCCTCTCTCCTCTACCTTTCCTAGCCTCTGGTAATTATCATTCTATTCTTTATTGTCTATGAGAGGAGTCAAACTCCTCGGAAAATATTTGAAAGTATTCATTCTGAGCCAAATATGAGTGATCATGGCCTCGTGACACAGCCCTCAGAGAACCCTGAGAACATGTGCCCAATGTAGTCAGCCCACAGCTAGATTTTATACATATTAGGGGAACATAAAATATTAATCAATACATGTAAGATGTACACTAATTTTGTCTAAAAAGGCAGGACAACTATAAGCACAGAGGCTGAGTCAGAAGAATAGCATCTGGAGATAGAAAGCCTTCACTTCAGCCTCCAATTGGTCACAGGCCAAGTCTTTATTTGCATAGGGTGTAACTTTACTTCAGTCTCTGATTGGTTGCGAATCAAGTGTTCATTTACATAGGCTGTAACCAATAGGAAACCTCCTGAAGAATACTAAACTCCAGAAGATTTTGCAACCAGGCCTCTTGAACCACTTGCTCAAGCCCTCGAGTCCTTGAGCCTACCCTTGCACTGTGGAGTGTACTTTTGCTTCAATAAATCTATGCATTCATTGCTTTGTTTGTGAATTTTGTTCAACATTCCAAGAACCTGAACAACTCCTAGTCAAGATTCCCCATCCTCCACCAGGAACAGAGCTTCCAAGTTATAGGCAGATTCAAAGATGTTCTGATTGGTACTTGGTCGAAAGAGTTTATTTAAAAACCTGGAATCAATAGATAGGAAATGTCTGGGTTAAGATAAGAGCTTGTGGAGACTGAAGTTCAGATGAAGCCTCCAGTAGCAGGCTTTAGAAAGAATAGATTGTACAAGTTTCTTATCAGACTTAAAGAGGTTTCAGCCTCTTAGTTGAGTCTTTCCTGGATCAATAAAAAGGCCAGGAAAAGGGAAAGAGATTCTCTATAGTATGTAGATCTTTCTCCACAAGAGACAACTTTGCAGGGTGATTTCAAGACGTGGCAAAGAAGCATATTTGATGTTAAAATATTTTGATTTCCTTCCTTATCTCACATGTGCTGTTATGCCAGAGTCAGGTTGGAGCATGTTATATAGGGTTAAATAAAAACCCTCTGATGAGACTTTATGGTTTGTAGGGCATGACTCCCTGGGCCCCTTAGATAGGAATTTGGAAAAGAGAAGAAAAAGGTCAAAGTTTATCCTCATTACCAACATGAGATCTGCTTTATTTAGTTTCTACTTATGAGTAAGAACATACAATATCTGTCATTTTGTTCCTGGCTTATTTCACTGAAATATATTTTCTACCAACAAAGAAGAGTTGTAACCTTAATCAAAGCATAATATTCATTTTATTAGGCCAATGGAAGTTTAGAGTAAATTACTAATTTCCTGAAAATGTAGAGCCAAGGAATTGCATGCTTTTTCCCCCCCTTTATTTGTGTCATTTGAAGTATGCATTTAAAATACGTTATTAACCCCTTGTTCCTCATTGCCGAATATACAAATTTAAAATTAAATAATAGTTTTGTTTCTCAATTTTTTTACATGCATTGCAAAATGAAGTTAATGTCTGTTTCTTTTGTGCTCTAATTTATAAAGAACACTTGTTTTCAAAAATTGAAGCACACAATTAAAATTTTTTCACTTTAAGTATGCCTCTTAGATTCCCAGATTTATAGGTGCTTCCAGAGAATTTTTCTCCCTATAGTCAAACAGTTTTAGACCATACATAATTTATAGGCTTTTATTCATTTATTTTTAATTTATAAAATCCATTAAATAAAATCCTGGAAGCTCTGACAAAATAAGCAAACTGATATGTATTTGTCTCCTAGTTGTTGTATATATAATAATGAACCAAATAAACATAAACTAGTGCACTTGAAGTCTCATAGTGAAATAAAGATGAGGGAGGATATTGGAAAAAAAATCAGCTTACAGAAAAAAATAGTTACAAATTCTGCTAAGCACAATGAAAGAAAATACAGACACCAAGTTATGTCAATGGTAGTGGTATTTATAGTATATTTCAGTGATAGAGAAGACATTACTGAAAAAATGACACATAATTTGACGGATAGAGGATGAGTAGTAGGTAATCACTGGACGATTCTTTAAAAGGGATTTATGGGTAAATCAAATAGCATGATCAAAATTCCAGATTCATGAAAGTGTTTGGCATTTTAAAGGAACTCATATCTGGCTACAGTGTAGAAAGAAAGACCTAGCATTATATGAAATTAAATAGATCACAAAATATCTTGCAAGAAACGGCTGAATTTTTGAGAGAAAGAAATTTTTATATAGAAAATTATGGGACCACAGAAGTTATTTTTTTTTCCCCAGCAAAAATCTAAAACTATCCCAATAATGCAGCACTCAGAACATTTTCTACAAAATGTTCTTATAGTTGCAACTTGGGTTAGTTACAAAACATAGCCAGATTAATATTTGTAAATCTTTACATGTAAAATTAGCCAGTGCTAAGTGTTTACAAGATCCATATTATGAAAAAAAAATGCTTTATTTTGGTTATATTTGATAAAATGCCACTAAAGATTTATATTTTATAAGAATGTAGACATAATTATGAGATAATGAATACAAATGTTTCTAAGGATTATACTAAATTGTCATGGAGCATATGACGCTAATAGCAGTAAAACACTTTGCAATTTAATTGATGAATGTTAACTGTATTTTTAAATCGACAAGACTCAAAGAAAGCATTTGTGAACCAAAAGTATGTGAGAAAAGTCTCAATCAATTTAGAAAGTTCATTATGCCAAGGTTAAGGACGTGTACACAGGAGGCAGGTCTATGCCTTCTCCAGGGAGGATTTTTTGGGCTTCAATATTTAAAGGGGAAGGGTGGATATTAGGGGAAGGAAAAGAAATTTGTTTAATGTATGGGTAGGTAAGAGACAAACGGTTGCATCCTTTTGTTCCTTTTGAGTCTCTGTTCAGTCTTTCAATGAATATACAATTTACTTGTTGGATGGGTGGTAGAGGAATAGTTACTTATGCCTTCATCCGGCTCACTGAATTTGCAGATAACATAAACACATAGGACAAAATAAGCAACCTGATACGCATTTGTCTCAAGTGAGCAGAGGGATGACTTTGAATTCTGTTCTTTGTCTTCCTCTAACAAATTAGATTATAGACACTGTGTACAGAATGGAGTCTTTGAAATTGTGCAGATTTGGTTTTAGAATTCTAACTCTGTCAACTTCATAGATTTTTCTTTCAGATACCTCATTTACATAATTAGAACAAGAACATTTATGTCGTATGTCATAGACATTTTAGTATACAGGAGGTAAGAAATTATTAATATTAGTTTTGTGTTTATTGAGCAATGGTTATATAACAGGAACTATTCTATATACTCATTTAATCAACAGACTAAACTTATGAGAAAGATAACTGTAGTATTAGTATTACATGAATGAGGAAGCTAAGAATATGTCCAAGATCCCTTAGTTAATTCATGGTGGTTAAAGGATTTCAAGTTCAAGTTTTTAACAACATACGTTTGCCTTAATTAAAAAGAGATGATTGATATGTAGAGAAAACATTGCTGTGGAAGTGACATATAAACTGATGAAAAGTAGGAGGCAAAAGCTTGAAAATTCTTTAGAAAAGGCATATGGGGCTCTTACATTTTGCAGTCTCTCAAGACAGGGAGTGGTGATTATAGATATAAGAAATGTTAGTGCATATATGTTCTTATTATTATCACAGAGTTTATTGTAATACATTCTGGATAAAATTCGCTGAATGTATAAGTAAAATGTAGCTGAATATTTACTTCAACCATTTTCTTGGTTTGGTTGCCCTTGTTAGATATTCATTATGTCAGGTTTGATTCTATTTTACAACTAAAGATTATGGCATAACTCTAAGACTGAAATAGGCATGATTCTGATTTAGTTTCTAGCAACTGGAATATTTCCTGTTTTATATATTCCCTTTTGTCTTAACACTGCATATGAAACATGATTTTATTTATATTTAAATATGGACAAATTTTATTGACATGTAACATTTAATTAATTAATTAAACGCTAAAAATCTCGACCCCACACCTCCTTCTAGTTTCAATACTATCTAGTTTTAGCATGTTTACCGTGAAACAAATTGCCCACATATTCTAATGTGTTGTGTACAACTCTCAATCTATTGTAATATATGTACTAGCTTTATTATTTTTTGAAAAGCTACTCACTCGTGTAAATAATGGACAAAATTCTGTAAAAACAAAGTTCTTATCTTTCTGTTTTCCTTCACAGCATTGGAAAGTATCCATCTAGACATGAGAGGATGTGACTGAAGGAAGACAGCAATGTGGAAAGGAACATGGCCAATGATTAGGAAATTACAGCAATTCTAGAGCACAATCCATGATTAGTACCAAAGAACTATGGGTAAGTTTGTCCAGATAATCAGATCTCATATTTCCATTCATGTAATCTAATGCAATGTCTAAAGAGCTACATAGGCAGTTTGTCTAAACTAGTGGTTTCTAAGCCTGACAGATAGCATTCTCCCAGTTGTAATAGCTTTTCAGCCTCTGTGATCAGAAATGAATTTAGAGTAAGTGTTAAACAAGACCATTAACAGTATCAGCTGAAGGAGAGAATAAAGACAGACATTTAATTATGTGGCAGGTGCATCTGAATGGACTGACAGAGCACCATTAACTCTGATGAAGAGATCAAAATATATGTTAAAGCACAAGGATATAAGATTCATTTTCGATATGTTGATAGTAGGCTTCCAATAAGACAATCAAGTTGAAATTTTGATATATGAATCTAGTCTTCAAAAAACAAGATGTAGATAGAAATAAGCTTTATATATACTAAAAGAGCCTTTGCAGGGTAAGATATCATTGTGAGAGAGGGTCTACGTAGAGATAGTGGGAGGATAATGAGGAAATGCATGCTGATATAGTATATACCCTGTTGCCTCAGTTACAATAGAGAAAAACCAACATTGTAATATGATGAGTGCCAACATAAAACTATGTGTTTTTCAAAAATGACAACTAATTATAAAATGCATATGGAAATGCAAAGGACTAACAATAACAAAAATTATGAAAATAAAAAACAAAGTTGGATGATTCACACTGCATGATTTCAAGGCTTATTACAAAGTAACCAGTAAGATTATAAAATGTTGCTGTTAAAATAGACATACAGATTAATGGGAAAAAAAGACAGATCAAGAAAAAACCCTCAAATGTATAACCAATTAACTTTAAATAAAAACATAATGGCAATTCAAAAACAAACAGAAAATATAGTCAACTAATGGTTCTAGAATAATTAATATTCCTTTATCTGTAAGAAAAATGAAATCCCACTCTTGCCTAATATCACATAAAAAATTAGACTAAAATAAATCATAGATCTAATCATGAGCACTTAAATTACAAATATCTCAGAAAAGAAACATGAGAGAAAATCTCTGTGACCTTAAGTTTAACAGAGATTTCTTAAATAGTACACACAAATTTTATAAATTACATGAGTCCATCAAAATTTTTAAAACTAACTCTTTTAAACAAACTCATAAGAAAATAAAAAGGCACAACACAAGCTAATAGAAAATGTTTTAAAAGTACGTATCTAATAGATAATTTTATACAGATTCTAAACCTACATATGGCAAATAAATGCTTGAAACGATGGTCAACCTTATTAATCATCAGAGTAATAAAAATTAAACAACAATAAAATACCATTGGCATAACCGTTAGATGGCTAAAATTTATAAAGCTAACCATAAAAAGCATTGGTGAGGAATAATAGAAATTCGCATTTGTTTGTGGAGATACAAAATGATACAAACAGTTTGGAATGCAATTCTGCAGGTTCTTTTAGAGTTAAACATAAAGTTACCATTGGCCCAGCCACTCCACTCTTAGGTATCTATCTATGAGTAATGAAAAGATATATCCATAATAAAGACATGTTCTGGTAGATTCATAGAGGAATTTTTCATAATTGAGAAAAAGTAGGACCAATATAAATATCCACCAACTGGTGAATGAATAAACAAATAATGTATTAACATAAAATGGGATATCATCCCATAATAAAAAGGGACCATGGATATATGCAGGAACATCAGTGAATCACAAAAAGCATAATGCAGAGCAAAATAAAACATATAAAGAAGATGCCACACTCTAAAATTTAATTTATAACATATGATATAAAATGAAAACTGTAGTGAAAGAAATCTAGTCAATATGTGTCATTGGCAACAGGAAGGGACTAATTGCAAAAAAGCAGAAGGAAATTTTGAGGGTTATTGGAAATGAGCTACATAATGATTATGTGGTGACTATATAACTTGATACTCTGAAAAAACTTACCAAATTGTATCTACAATATTGCTGACAAATGAGAAAAACTAAAACTATGTGAATATTTGAGGAATCAATGGCAAGACATACCAGAAAATCTGTAGTATTAATATATCATGATATATAGCACCTATTGGCATATACATTACAAGATCTATTGTAACAGAAAGCAATATAAACCTATGAATGAGAGTTTTGTTTAGGATAGTAAAATGATGTTTGAGAAGGTTACATAAATAATATCATAAAATATATTATCTGCATCATTTATAGACAAGTTATTGCATGAATGTTCAAAAGGTAATTCATGAAGACCAACAGTATAACATTTAGGTGGTTGATATTATAAAATTAAAATGTATTATTATAAAGAAGATTTTTATATTTTATAAAAAAGATTATTATTTACCTTAAACCATGGAATGTATAGACATTATACATTGACATTTATGAAAACATTAATTGTTTTAATTTTGCTGCCATTTTTTTCTGAAAATAAGTGTCTGTTTATAGTATGCTACCAGCCTATCTATATTTAAGGGGTGGAAGAAAGCAATTGATACCTTCAGGTTAAAGTGTCATTTAAAAATGTCCATGAATATTCTGATGCTTTCTGAATCAAATGTTACTTTTAAAAAGTATGTTTAAAATTATATTAGAAATTATATAAATGATTTTAGGATTTTGTTGTAAAATTAATGTATGTGTATCACCTGCAAGATTTCTAATAGCTGTGCATTTAAAGTATTCAATATAGATTTATTTTTATTTTTAAATTTTATTTTAGGTTCAGGGATACATGTGTAGGTTTGTTATATAGGTAAATTACATGTCATGGGGATTTCATGTACAGATTCTTTCGTCACCCAGGTAATAAGTATAGTACCCAATCAGTAATTTCTCAATCTTCACTCTCCTACTACCCTCTACCCTCAAGTAAGTCCCAGTGTCTGTTGTTCTCTGTTTGTGTCCATACATACTCAATGTTTAGCTACCACTTATAAGAGAGAACATGTGACATTTTATTTACTGTTTCTGTGTTAGTTCACTTAGAGTAATGGCCTCCAGCTCCATCCATGTTGCTGAAAAGGATGTGACTTTGTTCTTTGTTATGGTCCCATGGTATTCCATGGTATATGT
>NW_012101798.1:3895047-3904476 GCF_000951045.1 Mandrillus leucophaeus
ACATGTACATGTGGCTTTATGCATTCCTTTGGGTATATACTCAGTTAATGGGATTGCAGGTTCAAATGGTAGTTCTGTATTGAATTCTTTCAGCAATCGTCAAACTCCTTTCCACAATGGTTGAAATAATTTATATTTCCACCAGCAGTGTATAAGCATTCCCTTTTCTCTGTGACCTTACTAGCATCTGTTATTTTTTGACTTCTTAGTAATAGCCATCATAATTTGTGTGAGACGTCATTTCACTGTGGTTTTGATTTGCGTTTCTGTAATGATTACTGATGAGCAGCTTCTTAGCTGCATGTATGGCTTTTTTTGATAAGTGTTTGTTCATATCCATTTTCAATTTTTTAATGTATTTCTTTGTTTTTTGCTTGTTAATTTAAAATTCCTTATATTCCTTATAAAATTCTTTATAAATTCCTTATAAATTCTGGATATTAGACCTTTATCAGATGCATAGTTTTCAAATAATTTTTTCTTATCTATAAGTTGTCTGTTTACCCTGTTGATAGTTTCTTATACCGTGCAGAAGCTCTTTATTTCATTTATGTTCAATTTGTCAATTTTTGTTTCTGTTTTAAATACTTTTGGAGGCTTCATGACAAAAACTTTGCTTAAGCCTATGTCCATAATGGTATTTCCTGGATTATCTTCCAGGGTTTTTATAGTTTTGGGCTTTACATTTAAGTATTTAAATAATCTTCAGCTTATTTTGTATACAGTGTAAGGAAAGGACCCAGTTTCAGTCTTTTGTATATTGCTATCCAGTTATTCCAACACTATTTGTTGAATAGGGAATCCTTACTCTTTTGCTTGGTCTTGTCAACTTTGTGGAAGATCAGAGAGTTGGAGGTGTGTGGCATTATCTCTGTGCTCTCTATTGTATTTCATTGGTGTATGTGTCCGTTTTTATACCATTTGCATACTATTTTGGTCATTGTAGCTTTGTAGAATAGTTTGAAGTTGAGTAATGTGATGCCTCCAGCTTTGTTGTTTGTGCTTAGAATTTCCTTGGCCATTCAGCCTCCTTTATGGTTCCACATAAATTTTAGAATCGCTTTTATTTTCTAATTCTGTGAAGAATGCCATGGTGGTATGATAGAAATAGCATTGAAATTGTAAATTACCTGGGACATTTTGGCCATTTTAACAATATTAATTCTTCCAATCACTTAGCATGGAATTTCTTTTTTTACTGTTTTGTGTCCTCTCTGGATTATTTAACAGGTGTTTTGTAAGTATCATGGTAAAGATTCTTTACCTCCCTGGTTTTCTGTATTCCTATATGTTTTAATCTTTCTATGGCTATTATCAATGGGATTACATTATTGATTTGGCTCACAGCTTGGATGCTGTTGGTGTACAGGAATGCTACAGATAAAGGAGATTTTGGGCAGCGACAATGGATTTTTTAAGTATATGATCAAATCAACATAGAAGAGAGATGATTTGACTTCCTCTCCTCCTGTCTGGATACATTTTATTTATTTATCTCACCTGATTGCTCTGGCTAAGGCTTCCAGTACTATGTGTAATCGTAGTGGTGAGAGGGGTCATGCCTGTCATGGTCTTGATTTCAAGGGGAATAATTCTAGCTTTTACCCATTCAGAATGATGATAGCTGTAGTTTATTTTTTGAAAATAGCTCATTATTTTGAAGTATGCTGCTTCAATTTATAGTTTGTCAAGGGTTTTTAACATGAAGCAGTACTGGATTTTATCAAAAGCCTTTTCTACATCAATTGAGATGATTCTATTTTTTTTTTATTTTGTTTCTATGTATGTGGTAAATCACTTTTACTTATTTGTATGTTGAACCAAACTTGCATTCCAGGAATAAAGTCTACTTGATTGTCACGGATTAGCTTTTTGATGTGTTGCTGGATTCAATTTGCTAGTGTTTTGTTGAGGATGTCTACATCTATGTTCATCAAGGACATTGGCATAAAGTTTTCTTTTTTGGCTTATCTCTGCCAGGTTTTGGTATCAAGATGATGCTGGCCTTATAGAATGAGGTAGGGAGGAGTTCCTCCTATTCCATTATTTGGAATAGTTTCCATAGAAATGGTACCAGCTCCTTATACATCTGGTAGAATTTTGCTGTGAAGCTGTCTGTTTCTGGGCTTTTTCTTATTGATAGGCCTTTTATTAAATATTCAATTTGGAACTTATTAATGGTCTGTTCAGGGATTCAGTTTCTTCCCTGTTCAACCTTGGGAGGTGTATGACTTCAGGAATTTATCAATTTATTCTAGATTTTCTGACTTGTGTAAATAGAAATGTTCATAGTAGTCACTGAGGAATTTTGTACATCTGTGAGGTCGGTGGTAATGTTCCCTTTTTCATTTCTGATTTTGTTTATTTTGATCTTCTCTCTCTTTCTAGAGCTAGTAGTCCATCTATCTTTCGAATAACCGACTCCTGTAGTGGTCAATCTTTCATATAATATTTTGAGTCTTAATTTCCTTCAATTCCATTCTACTTTTTATTATTTCACGTCTTCTGCTAGCTTTTGGGTGGGCTTGCTCTTGTTTCTCTAGTTCCTCTAGTTCTGATGTAAGGTTGTTAATTTGAGATCTTCCTAACACATTGATGTGGGCATTTAGTATTACAAACTTCCTTCTTAACATTGACTTTGCTGTGTACGAGATCCTGGTATGTCGTATTATTTTTCTCACCAGTTTTGAAAATTTATTGATCTCTGCCTTAATTTTATCATTTACCCAAAACTCATTCAGGAGCAGGTTGTTTAATTTCTCTTAAATTATATGGTTTTGAACTATTAAAATCTTCTAATAAATAATTCTACATTTTCTTTTAATAGCACATGGAAACATTATACAGTTAAATCAACTGGTTAAAAGGCAATATGAAACATTGGGCTAAAGATATTTTGAAATTCGAAGTTTTTTGGTGTTGAGAAAGATAGTACTTGCATATATCATCCATTATGGAACCCTCCCAGAAAAGTTTATGAAAGCTCCCAATAATTTCACACTAATTTTTCTGCTGCAAAGGATATAAATGTATACCCTAAATGAGTAAATAAATAACTGATATCATCTCATATGAGATTAGAGTTAGTTACCAACAGAACTATGAAAAAACACAAACCTTCAGCTTTTTGTGTTTCTGACTTTAGGACAAGACTCTATGAATAAGTGTAACACTGTCACAGGATCCTCAGGGTGTTGCTTTTCCAGCCAGATGCCTCTGTGGCTGGTGGCATCTTTGTGTGAGTCTTGCTTGGGTCTACTGGGCTTGTTCCACTCACTCAACCTGGCAGGCTGCACTCAGCTTGTGCTACCAGTCTAGATCCCATGTCTGCAAAGCAAAAGCCAGGTGCAGAGTGGCGAGGGGTGCATGAGCAAGTGAGAACTGGGTCTGGCCACTGCGCACAGCCAGGCACGCTAGCTGCTGAAGTAGGGCAGGCAGTTTCAGTCATAAGCACAGGCACCAGCTCTGTGCAAGCCTGCAGCTGGATCTGATGCACACCAAGTGGCTTCCACTGTGGGCACTCGCATCTGGATAAGGAGATCATGGTGGCACCAGGAAGCTTAGAGACACCAGAGACTGCAAAGCCCCAAAGAGGAGTCACAGCCCTGGCTGGAAGAGCCCATAGTTCTTAGGTCCTGGAAGGGTGGCAGCTCTTTTCTCCTTCTCATCACTCACAACATGGCGAGCAGGGGGGCATGTTTCAGTCCTGTTTGTGTGTATGGCTCTTTCAGTAATGCCACTGAGCATGTCCCAAGTTCTTGACCAACATCCAAGAAAAATGAGGTACATGGACAACTGGAGGGTGAGCAAGGTAAGGAAGTGCTTTATTGAGTGCCAATACAGCTCTCAGAAGACCTGAAGTGGGTAGCTCCTATCCACAGGCAAGTCATCTTGAAGAGTGTGCAGCCCTCAACAGAGAAGAGACCACAAATTGGTAGCTCCTATCCACAGGCAGGTCATCTCAAAGAGTGTGCAGCCCTGAGCAGAGAGGAGACCCCGAGTGGGTAGCTCTTACTCACATGGCAATTGTCCCAACATCTCTCTGCAAGTCTGGCTGAGTCTGGGGTTTTTATGGGTTTCAGAAGTTAGGAAGTACATGATGATTGGTCCATGGGTGGCCATGAGTGGGCCTGGAAAAGCACCATAAGTTCTCACTCCAGGCTGCAGACTCCAACTGGACCTGACAGCCCAGGCCCCATGCTTCAGGCCATCTCTGGCTTCAAGGTAGGTCTTCAATGGGGACCAACCCCTTCTACCCAGTAGCTTGACTGCTTCCTGCTACCATCAATCATGTTGTCCATGGAGCCCAAGTTGTTTGTGCCAAGGGATGCCTGCAGACCTGCAATGGAGCTGCCTTCAGGGGTCCCTCAGCCTCCCACCCATGCTCATAGGTGCCTAAAGTGTGGAGAGGGCTGAGGCAACAGAGGGCTGGCATGTCAATGCTGCCCCTGGTACACACACAGCTGGCCACATCACAACAGCACCCAAACTCAGCCACAACTTTGCTCCAAAATAGGAGTGGGTGCTGGGAGCAGGGAGAGGCCAGGCAGCAGGAGCAGGCACTTCTGAGCCTGCAGAGGCAGGGGGGCATTCTGGGACCCTGAGAGTGCAGGAATGCCCAGGTCTGCAGCTGCAACCAGGAGGGCAGGACTCCTCTGCACCACCAACTAGGAAGCAGCTCCTGCCTGTTCCTGGCTCTCGCTGGCTCCATGGAATGCACAGCCCTGGTGGCACCTCCCTCACTGTGGCCAGTGTCTTTGCAGTGGCAGCTCCAGAGAGCCCGCTGCTGCCATCAATACAAATGTATCTTTGTCTCTTAAGCACATAACAAGATATTTTACTTTACATTATTGTGACTTATCATGACCTATATGTAGTGATTTCATGATTAATTAATGTAATTGTAAATTTTGTATATCTGAGATAACATATTCCAAGTAGAATACAAGTAGTCTGAGACTATGTGACCACAAATAAGAACATTATCTTCACGTTTCCTTATAGTGTTTGTACAATATCCCTTTTTTCTTTCACTATTTAATGTTGGAAAATATGTACCTTGCTGTATCAGTTTTCAGTTTATTTTATATAAAAAAATAGATTTAAGATCGAAAACATTATTAAGTGATTTTCACTATCATATCAGTTTGACCTTTTCAGTATTCCATGTCTTGATTGAGTAGTCATTCAGTTCACTCCCTGAATGTTAGTGTAGACATGGGAGAACCAGTTAATCAGAATACATTGTTTCAAAGGTCACAGAGCATTTTTCAATATACTGCTTTACACTAAATATTAAAAAATACATAAAAAGTAAATGCTAATATTTGCTTCACTTTAATATGAGGAGGAAGGAAATATTTGAATACATATATACACTAAATGATAGTATAAGCATGTGTATATGTGTCCACATGTTTCTGTATATGCAGTCTGATTATATTAAACTGAATAGAAATATACATTGAAAGCTCTATGAATTATAAATTAAATAATATGTGAACTACTTTCTGTATTTAAAATATTCAAATATATTAAGTATATTTATAATAATGTAGTATTAATTACTACTGCATTATGTATTTCTCCTCATTTGCTAGAGACTATCATTCAACGAAACAAGGGGACCTAGACTACTGATGAATTTCAGTTTTAAAATGGGAATGTGAGTGGATAAGCCAAACTAGTAAACATTTTTAAGCATTCAGATATTGCTAATAAGAATTGTGGAACAAAGCTGACAATAATAAAAAAAAAAACATATAAAATCACATATTGAAGCTTGTATTTGTTCGTAGCATTTGTAATGAATTTTTAGGTTTGCTGTCTTGGAGATAATTGTTCATGACAGTCAGTGAGTTGGAAAGCTCAGAAAATTTTTTGGAAAGTACATCCAGGATAGGAAGAGACTCTGGAGAGGGAGACTAAGGGTATGAAGCCATATCTATATCTCATGTTGCATGGTTATTTTAGATAATAAACTTTATGGAGGCTAGCTAACTATTGACAGACTCTAGTGTTAGAAAAGAAAATACCTACCAAAACACAAACTGCTTTCATAGGCTTTTATTTTGTAATATTCTAGATTATCTTTATTATGAATGTTCTTTCAAGCACATGTTGATTTAGTGTTTATATGAGATTCCAGACTCTCTACAACTATTTCATACTGAATCCAGGTTATATTTTAAAAGATTAAACTATATTACAAAGAAAAAGTCTTTGTGGTAGTGTAGTAGTATACATTTTAGAAAAAAAAATCATGCAACTGTAACTGTCTCTTTGTTGCCATTGTGCTATATATAGAATGTGTATACTTTGGATATTTAAATTACACCAGTAATTCATGTACTTATAATAGGTTATTTGAATATTTATGCATTCATTATATATCTATTATTTTCCTCCATGAGTTTTGGAGTCTAATAAAACTGTCACAGTATTCTCAGCTGAAATGAATAAATAAGTGATTGCTCAAGATCTTTTTCATTCTGTAAATAAGTAAAGAACATTAAAATTTTTAAGATTTATCTTCACCCAAAAAGAAGCTGAAATTCATTGCTATCCTAATATGATGAGATTCTCAAGTTTGCTGTATCAAATTCATCAAGACTTGATCTAGTATCACTGAACTGTATGTCTGGAATTTGTTTTATATAAAAGAAAACTAAATAAATGAGTAAATTAAAACCCAAATGCTTTTATTTCTGCTAAGTGACCATTGCAAAATTAAAATATCAGACATTAAAATGAATTCAGTTTATTCACCTCTTCTTAGCAACTTAAATGTATCCAGAAATAATAAACTGTCAAGCACATTTAGAATAGGAGTGTAAAATATCTGATAATCTCCTCCATAAAAGCTTGAAGAACATTGAAAAAAATGTGTGAACATTAAATTTTTCAGAACTCCAGGAATTTCCCAAATACTGGTAATAATCCAAGAACCATTAATTGAATAAAAATGGCCAATTCTTTGTTAGAAAGCTGAATCTGGTAACATTGTAATAAGCCCTGTCTCCTATTTTTCCTCACCTCAGCTACATAGTAACCCTTGCAAACCGGAAACCTAACACAAGGGGGAAGAAGATGGGTTTGGAGCTCCCTGGAAGCTCTGTATCACAGAATAGAACTCCAGTTCTGTCTGGAGCTTCATTCACCGGGCTTATATTTCTTTTTTCTAACTTGGATACAGAGCTAATGGAAAAGCCTTATTTATAGAGCATTTATCAAACCAGTGGCAAGTGTTTAATATTTCATCAGCTTGAGGTGGCAATACCAGTTGGGGCAACAAAGAAATTGGTCAAAACACTTAAAAGAAAAATCTGGAGAATAAAATGTTCATGTAATCCCTGAAAAAGCTCTCAAATATTCCTAGGACTGTAGAAGTCAATGAATACTTGCAGAGAATACCTAGGAAGGCCCTAATCTCTCAACTCTGGTTGATTTAAAGCCCTATGTGACAAGAAAATAAAGGCCAAGACAGAGTTATAAACTGTCAGAGAATGAAAGTTTTGCCTTAAAACATACACAGAATCCCTTTGCAAACACTAGGTGACTTAGTGTTTCAAGATGAATAAGAAAATCTGTCCACTAAGTAAGCTAATCAATCAGAGGTTTCAGTAGCCACAAATGGAAAAAAAATACAGTCTTTACAGAATTATTGCAGGATGTTCAATATGCAAACTACAGTAATAGCAACAAGAAGAATAAACTGTAAGAATAACAAATCCTGGAAGGGATTTGATCTGATTTACAGATTTGCTACATTCAATTTGTTAAATATTCAGTTTTCAACACCAATAAGAAATTATTAGGCAACAAAAAAGAAATCAGGAAATTATGCTTCATATACAGGAAAGAAAAATTTACCCAACATGAAGAAAGCCAGGTTTTCTATTCATTATACTAATATTTTGAATCAGCCATAATAAGTATGCTCATAGAATTAAAAGAAAGCATAAGTACTAGAATAATGTTTCACCAAATAGAGAATAACAAAAAGATATAAATATAACCAAAACTATAGAGTTTAAATTTAAAATAATTACAATAAAAAATCATTAGACAGACTTAAGAGCAGGCTTAAGATTTCAGAAGTATCAGCAAAGTCAAAAAAAAAGTCACTCGAAGTTATCCAAACTGAGGAACAATAGTAAAATAATGTAGAAAAGCAAACAGAACCTCAGCAAACTGTGGAAAACCATCAATTGCACAAAATGTATGCAAAGTATTAAAAAGAGAGAAGGAACAAAAACAGTATTTGAAAAAATAATGGCCACAACATTTCTAAATTTGATGAAAATTATGACTATAAATATCAAAGAAGCTCAATGAACTTCAAGTAGTATAAACTCAAATAGATCCATCTCTAAACACACCAGAGTGAAACCATCAATAGTCAAAGGCAAAAAGAGAATCTTGAGAGCAAGAAGAGGCAAACAATCCATCACATACGAGGAATCACTAAAAATATTTATACCTGAAATCATGTAAGAAGTCATGGAATCTAGAAACTAATGGTATAACATATTAAAAATACTGAAAGGAAAAAAACCATCTACCTAGAATTGCATAGCTAGAAAAACTATAGTTTAAAAATAAAGGAGAAATAAGAAATTTCCAAAAAAGCAAAAACTGTGAAACTTTGTTGTTGGCAGACTTGCTTTTACAAAATACTAAAAGTAACTCTTCAAATTGAAATGAAAAGACACTAAACAGAAACTCAAATCCACACGACGAAATAAAGGACATAGGGACGTGTAAATAAACAGGTAATTAAAAATAAAGTATACACATATTTTGGTTCGTTTTACTGTTTGCCTTCATCTTATTTAAACGACAACTACATAAAAAATAATTACAAATGTTTTTATAGGCTTATACATGCATCAAATTACAATCTTTTTAAAGACAATAAGATGATGTGGGGGAGAGATCTGAACTATAATATGTAAATATTTTCAATACTATTGAGATTGTTAGTATTATTATGAACTTGATTGTTTTAAATTAAGATGTTAATTGTAATCCCCAGTGATACGACTAAGAAAATAATTCAAAAATATGCTAAAAGAAAGACAATGGGGCTGCGTATGGTGACTCATGCCTATAATCCCGGCACTTTGGGAGACTGAGATGGGCGAATCACTTGAGGCCAGGAGTTTGAGACCAGCCTGGACAATGGGCCAAAACCCTGTTTCCATTAAAAATACAAAAATTAGCCAGGCATGGCGATGCACATCTGTATCATCTACTCAGGAGTCTGAGGAACAAGAATAGCTTGAATCTGGGTGGCAAAGGTTGCAGTGAGCCGAGATTGGCCACTGCACTCCAGCCTGGCTGACAAAGTGACACTAAAACAAAACAAAAAAAGGGAATAAAAACAGTGAAGTGGGGAATATTTATTCTAAACAAAAGACATTTGGC
>NW_012101798.1:3904897-3911242 GCF_000951045.1 Mandrillus leucophaeus
TGCTTTTTTCAGGAACTCTTGCAAAGCAGGTCTGGTGATAACAAATACCCTCACTTTTTTGCATTTGCTTTTCTGAAAAGGATCTTACTTCTTTTTCACTTATGAAGCTTAGTTTGTCCAGATATGAAATAAATTCTAGGTTGGAAATTATTTTCTTTTAGAATGTTGAATATTGGCCCCGAATTTCTTCTGACTTGTGGGGTTTCTGCTGAGAGGTCCACTGTTAGTCTGATGGGCTTCCCTTTGTAGGTGACCTGAACTTTCTCTCGGGCTGTCCTTAACTTTTTTTCTTTCTTTTTGACCTCAGAGAATCTAACAATTATTTTCCTTGGGGATGATCTTCTTGTAGAATATCTTACCGAGGTTCTCTGCATTTGTTGAATTTTAGTGTTGGCCTGTCCTTCTAGGTAGCAAAGTTCTCCTGAATGATACGCTGATGTATGTTTTCCAGCTTGGTTCCATTCTCCCCATCTCTTTCAGATACCCCAATTAGTCATAGATTTGGTCGTTTTACATAATCCCGTATTTCTCCATGTGTTTTTTCATTCCTCTTCATTCTTTATTCTCTATTATTTTTCACTTGTCTTGTTTCAGAAAGATAGTTTTCAAGTTCTGAGATTCTCTCCTCTGCTTGGTCTATTCTGCTACTGATACTTGTGATTGCATTGTGAAGTTCTTGTAATGTATTTTTCAACTCTAACAAGTCAGTTATATTCCTCTCGAAACTGGCTATTTTGATGGTCAGCACCTGTATTGTTTTACCATAATTCTTAGCTTCTTTGAATTGCTTTGCAATATGCTCCTTTAGTTCCGGGAAGTTCATTGATACCCAACCTTCTGAAGCTTACTCCTATAGGTTCGGCCATCTCAGCCTAAGGCCAGCTCTGAGCCCCTGCTGGAAAAGTATTGTGGTCATTTGGAGGAAAAGGGGCACTCTGACATTTTGAGTTTTCAGCCTTTTTGTGATTCTTTCTCATCTTTCTGAGCTTATCTACCTTCAATCTTTGAGGTTGCTGATCATTGGAGAGTTTGTGTGTGTGTGTGTGTGTCGGCGGGGGGGTGGTTTCTGTTGTCGTGGTTATTGTTTTAGGTTCATTTGTTTTTCTTCTAACAGTCTGGTCACTCTTCCCTAGGGTTGTTGCAGTTTGCTGGGGGTCTGCTCCAGACCCTAGTTGCCTCAGTTTGTCCCATACCTGGAGGTATCACCAGTGAAGGGTGTGAAACAGCACAGATGACAGCATTCCCCTTCCTTTGCAAGTTCTGTCCCAGGAGGGGACTGATCTATTGCCTGCCTGAATGCACCTGTAGGAGATGGTTAGAGACCCCGGTTTAGAGGTCTTAGGAAGAACAGGGTCAGTAACTCACTTAAAATGGTATTCTGGCAGTTTTTTTTTTTTTTTTTTTGGGGGATAGCAACTTTGCTGTTTTGGGGATTCCTTCATCTTGCGAACAATTTGGATTCTCTAAGGCCCGCAGGTTGAACGGGCTGTGAAGCCCCAGTGGTCTAGGAGGTGGCCTTCCCTGTCCCTCAAACACTTCATCCCAGGGAGAAATATGAGCTCTGTCTGCCCCACAGAATACAGGTCAGGTGGCTGGAGGCCCCTACTGGGAGGACCTGGCTGGGAGAACCCACTCCACGAGAAGGAGTAAATCACTTAAAGGAGCAGTCTGTCCATGCTTCAAGAAAACAGGTGTATCGTGGTGGGGGAACTGTGTCATGGTAGGGAACCTCCTCTGCCCCTGTTGGGGAGGAGGTTGGTTGGAACAACTGAGTCATCCAACCAACCCAGGTGGCCACCATCCCCTGCCCCCAGGCACTCCTTCCCAGGGAGAGATCAGAGTTCTGTCCCTGATATGTGCAGGTGGACATGGCTGGAGGGCCTGGTTGGGAGGTTTCACCCAGTGTGCAGAAATGGATCGGGGTCCAACTTAAAGAAGCAATCTGGCCATGATCTGGTAAATCCACTGTACTGTGCTGATTGGGGGGCCTTTCCTTGTCTGGACCATTTGGACTCTCCAAATGCTGCAGGCTGGACAACTGAGTCAACCAAATGGCAGAGATGATACCCACGCCTCCCTCTGGGACTCCATCAGGTCTTAGGGAGGGTCCACACTGTTGCTGGTAGCTGGCTGGAATTTGAAAACAATGTGTCTTACCTTGTGAGGTGCTGTGGAATTGAGACCAGAAGAATGATGCTACTTGGATCCCTGGATTCCACCTATTTCCTAGGGATAAGTGCGGGCCTCCCGCCTTGCCTGAGTTGCAGACATGTTTCCTGAGGATCTCAGGGCCAGATAATGTAAAGTTCCTGAGTCTCCGTGCATGCTTGAGCAGCAGCTCTGCCAAGACTCCACACAGCTCTGCGTGTTGGACCAAATACTCTGGTGGGGTTGCTCACAAGGGTATCTCCTGATCCATGGGTTGCAAAGATGTGTGGGAGAAGCGTGGTTTCCTGGGTTTGCACAATCACTCACCACTTTCCTTGGCTCCATGTCACTCCTGGGTGTGCTATCTCTCCATCCTGCTTTTCTTCATTTTCTGTGGGTCAAGTTGTTTCCCTAGTCAGTCTCAATGCGAGAACGTGGATATTTCAGTTGAAGATACTGTATTCATTGAGCCATTTTGTTCCTGTCCTTGAGTGCTGCAGACTGCAACTGCTTCTAATGTCATTTTGGCCCCTCCCCTTCTATTTTTCTTTCTCCTTTTTGTACTTTTGTTCTTTTTGCATACTTGGTTATTTTTTTTGGTTTTTAAACACTTGGTTTGAGCATGTGTAGCATTCGTTTGAGGATCTAAATGATGTTATATTCTTCCCAAAAGAAGTGATATTTCCTTTTGGCCAGGAGTTATGGTAAGGTCACATTAACTTTTTTGAATCAATAATTGAATTGATTTAAATCTGAAGTTTAATGTTTGTTAGTGCTGTGCTTTTGAATGGATTACTACCCACTCTACAATGTGGCCCTTTTTGACATATCCTGAACTCTAATTTTTATTTTCTAAGCCCCAGGTGATGGTTGAAAGCCCTATTCAGACTTTCATGCCCCTGCATTCATGCTGGCAAATGCAAGGAGAAAAGCCACATAAATATTTTACACTCCCCCAGGTACACTCACTTCTACTCTAGTTTACCTTAACTCACCATATTCTCCCCGTTTAGTCTTCTGATATCTTCCCTATACTGATTTCACTTTCAAATATTCTTCATGTTTCCTAGCAGATTCTTCTAGGTGGTAAGACTGAAGTAAATAACCAAAAGCAAAACCAAAATCACACAAAAAATAAGTTCAAACCTGCTATGAGAGGAAATTGGTATATGAATATATCATTACATTAATATAATCAATAGACCATCAGAATAACATTTTATATTTCATTTATATTAAACTATCAGTCTTAAAATATGCCATTTGTAAAAATAAACAAATATTTTAAAATATATCTTAATGTTTAAGGTGAGCCAAGAAAATAGATAATTTTATATGCTTTTGGGAATTAAGCATTCTATATTCTTCAAGTTCTATGCCCAGAATTAAACTGTACTTTATATTGGACTGCCTTCATAAAAATAAGTACTCAAATATGTGCTATTATCTTAATGACATCATACTAGTATACTATAATGAATTCAATGGAATGATATACATTCATAAAGTCATATTTCTATGAAACTTTAAATGTAATCAGAACATTCTTATAGAGTGTTTATTGGGAAAAGAACTACCTAATGTGTATAATGTACACTACTCAGGTGATGGGCACACTAAAAATTCTAGATTTTACCATTGTAAAATTTATCCATGTAACCAAGAATCACTTGCACCCTTAAAGTTACTGAAATAAAAAAAGTTAAGAAGAAATTTATAATTGCAATAAACATAAAAATATGGCATATTACTCTAGAAATGACTATATAATAACATATTAAATAGTCTCCACTTAATATGTTCTCAAAATGTTAATAATCTCTTATCAATTTAGGCTATTCTACTGCAGTGAGAAGAATATTTTATTTGTTAAACAACTCTAATATATATCAGACCTTGGACAAGGAATATTAATATATATATTGATTTTTCAACAACTGAAATCAATATTAAACATATTAATAGATAATAAATAAGGTAAAATATGTTCTAGCAACTTAGAGTAAGGGCAAGCTGAAAAACATTGTGCCAAACGTTTATTCCATTTGAATCCTCAATGGTTTTATGTTACAAATTTATTTTAAAATTATATATTACCTAAACTGTATAATTTATTGTCTTAGATTTACACAGTAACTTTAATTTTGAGAACTCAAAGTCATATATATACATATATATGATTTTCTATAAAGACTAAACTCTTTCTTCAAATATTGTATTACATTTTTTCTTAGAAACAAATAAAGTACCATTTCCATTTCTTTCTGTTCTTAACAGGTGAAAATGACAGCAAAATCAATAAAGAGAATTGTAAGGTCAGTATGAAAAACATTCCCAGTTCAGATCTTAATTTCAAGAACAATTTGCCATGACATCTGTGTAGTGTCTTCATGGAAGTTTAGCAGATCTGACAGTTAATTAATTATAAAGCAAGACTAGAGACTGGACACAGTGCTAGCAGAGAAGAATTCATCTCTTATGTCAACATGTTTCAGTATATTCATTTTCTTAAGCCTGAAAGACATACCCCTAGTAAATCATTGTTTATCTTTAAGCTCTAAAAGGAAATCGAACATGACATAAACAATTACGAAGATATTCTCAGAGAAATGCATTCTCAAAAGAAACAAGAATAAATTAGAACTAGGTGACATCTAAGATTTCCCTGTTCTTTGTGTAAATTTTTCAAAATGTCTAAAATTACTTCTTCAAATATCATGAGAGAAATACAAAAATACCAATAAGAATCTAAGTACATATGTGTGTGTATATATGTATATAAAATAATGAATTAAATATGGATACAAAAACATAGATTATGATTTAAAAACACAAAGTTCAAGGAACTAGTATTATCAATTAAATAGAAAAACTTTATTGATAAGAATGTATTCTCTATTGTAAGTAATTCAGAATTGTTTATCATTTGTTAAAACTCTATATTTAAATATCTATGCATAAGTTAAAACAAAACAATAAACAAAAAATTGTTATGCTCAGTCCATTTTTTTAGTACTATATTCTATTAAAAATAAAGGCACATATTTCCAGTTTCCTGTCCATAGTGTAAGCAGGTTGGTAGTTGCCACTTTGTCTTAAAACTAAGTAAAAAGTGGAACTAACTAAAAACAAACAAAACAAAACAAAACAAAAAAGAAATGACTGTAGAGAAGGAAGGTCACAGGACAAACTGCTGGCACCAAAATTGGAGATACCAACAGTTGAATACAAAGAATCTCAACTTACTGGAATGAAACTGACCAGCAGAAACTTCCTTTGAAACTAGTGCCAGGGTAAGAATGCCTATACAGTAATCAGTAAATTGCTGGAGGTTCTGTGTGGACAAGTCTGGGGGATAAAATCTCTAGTCATGAGGAGACACCCAACTTTTCATGGTTTTCCCCCAAGAGCTCTACCAGTTTCTCACAGTGAATACCAGAAAAAAGTTTCCTCATGCTTCTGGCAGGGGGTAAAGAAGAAAATAACCATTTTGAAATCTGCTACAGCATGCTGTTTTTAACAAAGTCTGCCCTCAAGAGAAATCATTTAACCAGAGACAAATCTGATGAGGATTTATTAGTTCCTAAGTGACCTGGGAGGATGCGAAGACCCAGCTCTAGCAAACTCTAGCCTTCCATGTGAATGAAGAAAATATACAACTTCAGCCCACTCTAGCCACCCTGTCCTACTCAAGTTGGGTGGGAGAAACTGAGAAACACTAGTGAAGTTCACAGTCCAGAGGTTAAAGTTTATTAAGTGACTGAGACCTAATCAAAACGCTATGAAATGATTCACTTCCTTCCACATGTTATCACTACATTAGTAAAGACCAATTTACAATTTTCTTTTACTCAGTACAGCATGTCTGGCTAGCAAGAACAAACTCATGAGGCACACTGAAAGGCAAAAACACAGTTTGAAGAAACAGAACAAGCACTACAATTAGACTCAGGTACAGCAGGGATGTTGAAATTATCAGATTGAGTTTTTAAAACAACTATGATTACTATGCTAAGAACCTTAATTGATAACGTAAATAACATGCAAAAACAGAAGAGCAATGTAAGCAGAGAGATAGAAATTCTAAGAAGAAATAAAGACGTACTAGAAATAAAAAACAGTGTAAAAGAAATAAAAATGTCTTAGACGGGCTTACTAGTAGATTGAACAGAGCTGAAAAAGAATCTCTGAGGTTTA
>NW_012101798.1:3911292-3915434 GCF_000951045.1 Mandrillus leucophaeus
TGGAGGTTCTGTGTGGACAAGTCTGGGGGATAAAATCTCTAGTCATGAGGAGACACCCAACTTTTCATGGTTTTCCCCCAAGAGCTCTACCAGTTTCTCACAGTGAATACCAGAAAAAAGTTTCCTCATGCTTCTGGCAGGGGGTAAAGAAGAAAATAACCATTTTGAAATCTGCTACAGCATTCTGTTTTTAACAAAGTCTGCCCTCAAGAGAAATCATTTAACCAGAGACAAATCTGATGAGGATTTATTAGTTCCTAAGTGACCTGGGAGGATGCGAAGACCCAGCTCTAGCAAACTCTAGCCTTCCATGTGAATGAAGAAAATATACAACTTCAGCCCACTCTAGCCACCCTGTCCTACTCAAGTTGGGTGGGAGAAACTGAGAAACACTAGTGAAGTTCATAGTCCAGAGGTTAAAGTTTATTAAGTGACTGAGACCTAATCAAAACGCTATGAAATGATTCACTTCCTTCCACATGTTATCACTACATTAGTAAAGACCAACTTACAATTTTCTTTTACTCAGTACAGCATGTCTGGCTAGCAAGAACAAACTCATGAGGCACACTGAAAGGCAAAAACACAGTTTGAAGAAACAGAACAAGCACTACAATTAGACTCAGGTACAGCAGGGATGTTGAAATTATCAGATTGAGTTTTTAAAACAACTATGATTACTATGCTAAGAACCTTAATTGATAACGTAAATAACATGCAAAAACAGAAGAGCAATGTAAGCAGAGAGATAGAAATTCTAAGAAGAAATAAAGACGTACTAGAAATAAAAAACAGTGTAAAAGAAATAAAAAATGTCTTAGACGGGCTTACTAGTAGATTGAACAGAGCTGAAAAAGAATCTCTGAGGTTTAGAATATCTCAATAAAAACTATCCAAACTAAAAATCGAACAGAAAAAAGACAAAAACAACTCCCACCAAAACAGAATATTGAACAACTATGAAATAACTGAAGACATAGTATGTAATTAATTGAAATAGCAGAAAGAGAAAAAATAAAAAACAGAAGAAATATTTGAAGAAATAATGACTGAGAATGTAGAGAAATTAATGTCAGAAATCAAACCATTGATCCCGGAAGAGCAGAGAACACTAAGCAGAATAAATGCCCACCCCCACCAAAAAACAAAGAGAAAAGAAAAGAAAAAACACCACCTATGCATCTCATATTCAAACTTCAGAAAATCAAGATAAAGAAAAAAAATCTAAATGTAAGTCACAGTGAGGAAAAAAAGTCATACAATTAAAAAAGCAAGGCCAAGTGCAGTGGCTCACACCTGTAATCCCAGCAGTTTGGGGGGCCGAGGCAGGCGGATCACTTGAGGTCAAGAGTTTGAGACCAGCTAGGCCAACATGGAGAAACTCCATCTCTACTGAAAATACAAAAATTAGCCAGGCATGATGGCAGGCACTTGTAGTCCCAGCTACTCAGTAGACTGAGGCAGGAGAATCACTGGAACTTGGGAGGCAGAGGTTTCAGTGAGCTGAGATCGTGCTCTTACACTCCAGCCTGAGTGACAAGAACAAAACTCTGTCTTAAAAATAAAAATTAAAAAAAAAAGCATAAACAGGAATTACATTCAACTACTTCTGAGAAATTGTGTAAACAAAAAGAGAGCGGCGTGAACTACTTAAAAGGTTGAGAGAAAACCAAAACAAGAAAAGCCTACCAACCTAGGATTCTATAACCTGTGAAATAACTGTTTAAAAAATGAAGGTGAAATTGAAGATTTCCTCAGACAAACCATATTGAGGAAATTTTTGTGCTAGTAGATAGATTAGCCTTTCAAAAAATATTTTAAAATTTCTTTGGAGAGGGAGAAATAGCATGCATATATATAAAAATAATTGAATCTACACAAGGAATTTAAGAACATCAGAGAAGGAATAAAGGAATATAAAATAAAAAGTTGTATTTTTTTCTTAATTTATGGAACAGTAAAATATGTTCAAAATAGTAATAGCAACAATGTATATGATTATGTATGATTATGCCTCTCTCTCTCTATATGTGTGTGTGTGTGTGTGTATATATGCTTATGTCTAGATAAAAAGAATGACAGCAATAATATGAGAGACAAGAGAAATAAATTACAATTATTTTTATAAGATAATTACACTACCAATGAAGTGGCATACTGTTATTTGAAAGTTAACTTAGATTATTTATAAATGTATATTGCAAAATGTAGGGCAAATACTAAAAAAAGTTTCTTAAAAGACGAGCAAATGTAGAGATATTTTATCACCACCAGGCTGCCTTACAAGAGGAAGCACTAAACATGGAAAGGAAAAACTGATATCAGCCACTGCAAAAGCATACCAAATTGTAAAGACCATCGACACTATGAAGAAACTGCATCAACTAATGTACAAAATAACCTGCTAGCATCATAAGGACAGGATTAAATTCACACATAACAATATTAACCTTAAATATAAATGGGCTAAATCCCCCAATTAAAAGACACAGACTGGCAAATTGGACAAAGAGTCAAGACCTATCAGTGTGCTGTATTCAGGAGACCCATCTCACATGCAAAGACACACATAGGCTCAAAATAAACAGATGGAGGAATATTTACCAAGCAAATGGAAAGGAAAAACATCAGGGGGTGCAATCCTAGTCTTTGGTAACACAGACTTTAAACCAACAAAGAAAAAAAAAGACAAAGAGGGGCATTATATAAATGGTAAAGGGATCAATGCAACAAGGAGAGCTAACTATCCTAAATATATATGCACCCAATACAGGAGCATCCAGATTCATAAAGTAAGTTCTTAGAGATGTACAAAGAGACTTCGACTCTCACGCAATAATCGTGGGAGACTTTAACACCTCACTGTCAATATTAGACAGATCAACGAAACAGAAAATTAACAAGGGTATTCAGTTCTGGACCAAGTGGATGTAATAGACATCTACAGAACTCTCCACCCCAAATCAACAGAATATATATTCTTCTCAGTAACACGTCACACCTATTCTAAAATTGACCGTATACTTGGAAGTAAAACAATCCTCAGCAAATGCAAAAGAATGGAAATCATAATAAACAGTCTCTCGGACCACAGTGCCATCAAATTAGTACTCAAGATTAAGAAACTCACTCAAAACCACAAAACTACATGGAAACTGAACAACCTGTTCCTGAATGACTACTGGGTAAATAACAAAATTAAGGTAGATATAAATAAATTCTTTGAAACCAATGAGAACAAAGACACAACGTACTAGAATCTCTGGGACACAGCTAAAGCAGTGTTTAGAGGGAAATTTATAGCACTAAATGCCCACAGGAGAAAGCAGCAAAGATCTAAAATTGACACACTAACATCACAATTAAACAAACTAGAGAAGCAAGAGCAAACAAATTCAAAAGGTAGCAGAAGACAAGAAATAACTAAGATCAGACCATAACTGAAGGAGATAGAGACACAAAAAAACCCTTCAAAAAATCAATGAATCCAGGAGTCGGTTTTTTGAAACGATCAACAAAATTCATGGACTGCTAGCAATACTAATAAAGAAGAAAAGAAATAAGAATTGGATCAAATAGACACAGTAAAAAAATGATAAAGGGGATATCACTATTGATCCCACACTAATACAAACTACTATTAGAAAATACTATAAACAACTCTATGTAAATAAACTAGAAAATCTAGAAGAAATGGATAAATTCCTGGACACATACACCCTCCCAAGGCTAAACCAGGAAGAAGTCAAATCCCTGAATAGGCCAATAATACATTCTGAAATCGAGGCAGTAAATTAATAAACTACCAACCAAAAAAAAAAAAAAAAGTTCAGAATCAGATGGATTCACAGCTGAATTCTACCAGAGGTACAAGAGGAGTTGGTGCAATTCCTTCTGAAACTATTCCAAAGAATAGGAAAAGAGGGACACCTCCCTAACTCATTTTATGAGGCCAGCATCATCCTGATGCCAAAACCTGGCACAGACACAACAAAAAAAGTGAATTTCAGGCCAATATCCCTGATGAATATCTATGCAAAAATCCTCAATAAAATACAGACAAACTGAATATAGCAGCACATCAAAAAGCTTATCCACTACGATCAAGTTGGTTTCTTCCCTGGAATGCAATGCTGGTTCAA
>NW_012101798.1:3915484-3917158 GCF_000951045.1 Mandrillus leucophaeus
GAAGTCAAATCCCTGAATAGGCCAATAATACATTCTGAAATCGAGGCAGTAAATTAATAAACTACCAACCAAAAAAAAAAAAAAAAGTTCAGAATCAGATGGATTCACAGCTGAATTCTACCAGAGGTACAAGAGGAGTTGGTGCAATTCCTTCTGAAACTATTCCAAAGAATAGGAAAAGAGGGACACCTCCCTAACTCATTTTATGAGGCCAGCATCATCCTGATGCCAAAACCTGGCACAGACACAACAAAAAAAGTGAATTTCAGGCCAATATCCCTGATGAATATCTATGCAAAAATCCTCAATAAAATACAGACAAACTGAATATAGCAGCACATCAAAAAGCTTATCCACTACGATCAAGTCGGTTTCTTCCCTGGAATGCAATGCTGGTTCAACATATGCAAATCAATAAACGTAATTTATCACATAAACAGAACTAGTGACAAATACCGCATAATTATCGCAATAGAAGCAGAAATGGCCTTCAGTAAAATTCAACAACCTATAATGCTAAAAACTCTCAATAAATTAGGTACTGATGGAATGTTTCTTAAAATAGTGAGAGCTATTTATGGCAAACCCACAGAAAATATCATACTGAATAAGCAAAAGCTGGAAGTATTCCCTTTGAAAATTGGCACAAGACAAGGATGCCCTCTCTCACTGCTTCTATTCAACATAGTGTTGGAAGTCCTGGCCAGAACAATCAGGCAATAGAAAGAAATAAAGGATATTTAAATAGGAAGAGAGGAAGTCAAATTGTCTCTGTTTGCAGATAACATGATTGTATATTTAGAAAACCCCATCATCTCAGCCCAAAATCTCTTTAAGCTGATAAGCAATTTCAGCAGTCTCAGTATACAAAATCAATGTGCAAAAATCACAGGCATTCCTATATACCAATAATAGGCAAACAGAGAGCCAAATCATGAGTTAACTCCCATTCACAATTGCTACAAAGAGAATAAAATACCTAGGAATTCAACTTACAAGAGATGTGAAGGACCTCTTCGAAGAGAACTATGAACCACTGCTCTAGGAAATAAGAGAGGACAAAAACAAATGGAAAAACATTCCATGCTCATGTATAGAAAGAATCAATATCATGAAAATGGCCATACTGCCTAAAGTAATTTATAGAGTCAATATTATCTCCATCAAGCTACCATTGACTTTTATTACAGAATTAGAAAAAAACTACTTTTAATTTCATATGGAACCAAAAAATAACCTGTATAGTTGAGACAATCCTAAGCAAAAAGAACGAAGCTGGAAGTATCACGCTACCTGACTTCAAACTATACTATGAGGCTACAGTAACCAAAACAGCATGGTACTGGTACCAAAACAGATAAATAGACCAATGGAACACAACCGTCTGATCTTTGACAAACCTGACAAAAGCCATATTTTTTAATGTGTTTAATCTCACTGCTTATAACCTATTTTCCCCCATATAAACACCACTACAAAGCTGCTGAGTTTCTGATAATATGATATTTATAGCCCATGACATCTCACAATAATGTCAACTTCTATTTCACATGAAATTCACACAAATCTGTAGGTTAAACACAAAACTATAAATTACTAAAGTGGTTTGTCAATAAGAAAAAATTGCCCACTAAAACTCAGTAGCAGAAAGAAAAAGCAAGAGACAAAACCACT
>NW_012101798.1:3917455-3917824 GCF_000951045.1 Mandrillus leucophaeus
CACTTTTGGAGGGTGAGGCAGGTGGATCACTTGAGATCAGAAGTTCAAGACCAGCCTGGTCAACATGATGAAACCCCATCTTTACTAAAAATACAAAAATTAACCGGGTGTTGTGGTGGGTGCCTGTAATCCCAGCACTCAGGAGGCTGAGGCAGGAGAATCTCTTGAGCCTGGGAGGAGGAGGTTTCAGTGAGCCAAAGTCGTGCCACTGCACTCCAGCCTGGGAAACAGAGCAAGCGTCCATCTCAAAACAAACAAACAATCAAAACAAACACAAACCAGAAACTCAACAAATGTTTATTAAACATTGAGTTACTACAGAATATGTCATTAAAGAGCTGGAAGATAATTGAAAAAAAAAAAAAAAAA
>NW_012101798.1:3917941-3919486 GCF_000951045.1 Mandrillus leucophaeus
TGAACTTTTTAAAAAAACTTTTATCTCAGAGTTGCACTCTTAAGCACAAGTTGAAATGAAATTTAATATCATGAATTTATTCCCTCTTTACAAATAAAATTGAGGCTTGGGAATCTTCAGGTACTCAGAATGATTTATTTGTGTTAATTTGAGTAATTTACAGACAGATTTTTGCAATCCTCCTGTGGATAGATAGGTTAAGCATCATTTAGCACAAGGCACTGGAAAATAAGTAAAACCCGCAATTCACTTCTACTGTAACATTCTCCTCATTTGGCCTAGTGGATAGAAGACAATCAACATGTGTATCTTTGGAATAAAAAAACTTATGGTATTTATGTTTAACTCTTCTCCTGGGCTATGGTTGCCCATTGCTTAATCTCTTGCACCCTGGAGAGCTGTAAGAGCAAGGTTAGGGCTCAGAATATCAGGTTAGTATAGCAGATTTGGTGCCAGTGCAGCAGTGCCATTGTTAGATTAGGCTCTGAAATGTCAGAGTTATACAATGTATAACTGCTCATCCTGCTTAAACTCCATTATCCCTGTTCTTCTAACTTGCACAGATTTTTCTAATGTCCACAGTTCTTCCCTGAGAACATGGGTCAATGAAGTAATTTCTCCAATCTCTTTAATTGCTTTTCAGGATGAGAAGAAGGGAGATAACGTATGTTTAGCTCGACTCATTCACATCATTTTAAGCTATTGGTTTAATAAACGAAAAAAGAAAACTTTCCTCTTTCTAGGTCATCTTGACCAGCATAAAATTATTTTTGCTTCATGACACATATTGAGCCAAAATACACTTGCTATAAGAATGTTAAACATTAAAGTGACCTTGACTCTTCTTTCACTAAGGAAACCATCTGTATAGGAAAATTGCATATGTAGACTGAAATCAACTTCAACACCCTGTCTTTTCCTAAATTCAGATTTAGATAATCACAAATTTTGAAAACAAATGTTTTATGTTTTTAAAATTTGTTAATGACATCATTCTATGCGTCCACCTAAATATTTTCTAAACAGTATTCAGCCATTTTGTTTCATTTTAAACTCTGTACACCATATTTTATTGAGCATAAAGAACCCAAACTATTCTCACATAACAAAATGATATACAATCTATTCATATGCTAGCCCAGTTAACTTTGATTAATGAGAATAAAGAACCAAAAGTATTTCCAAATAGCAAAATAATACACAATCTATTTTTATGCTAACCCAATTAACTTTGGCTGGGAATATCTTTCGAGTATAAAAGAGTATAACCCTTAAACACACATGATGTTACCTTAAGTTTAACATGACCATGAACATGTTGCTATCAAATTATAAAGCCACTGGTCTATTTCCTCACAATCTCTTTGATTCTTATTATGAGATTCTTCTTGTATAAAATTCTGCCAGATGATTGAGGGCATCAAAAGGATGTCCAGCTTATAGTTTATAGTTTCCTGTTGACTCTTGTTGAGGAAAATGGTATATTTTGCCATGCAAAGTCATTCTATTGTTTCAGAAACTTAGATGTATCTTTTCCTACAAAAT
>NW_012101798.1:3920816-3944108 GCF_000951045.1 Mandrillus leucophaeus
CATTCTTCATGCCAATGTCAAATGTCAGAGTAATCATTATAAAATACATGCCTGTCCATATCATGTCTCTGCTCACATAATTCCATGACACAAATTTCCCATCAAACTGTGTACCCTTGCCAAATGTGTATGTTTCATTTCAGTTCATAACTCAGCATTTGATTCGCTCCTAATCCATACTCTAGTCATATTAAGCCATCTTTTTCATGCTTCACACCCCCACATGTTTTCTGTGTGTTCTTTCTAAAATGTATTTCTTCTCCTTCTGTCCCTTAACTTATACGCTTTCAGTCTCAGCTTAGTGATCCGCTCCTCCAGAAAGTCTAACTATGGTCATCGGTTGCTTAAAAACTGGGATACTTTCTGAGAAATGCATCACTAAGGGGATGCTATTTGGGGGCAAATATAGATTTTACTTACACACCTAGATAGTATGCTCTAATACACAGCTAAGCTATACGGTATGGTCTATTGCTCCTATGCTACAAACCTGTATAGCATGTTACTGTGTTACATACAGTAAGCAACTACAACACAATGGTAAGTATTTATGTATCTAAACATAGAAATGGTAAAATAAAAGTGTGTTATTAAGATTAAAAAATTGTACACATATACAGGGTACATACAATAAATGGAGCTTGCAGGACTGAACATTGCTCTGAGTGAATCAGTAAGTGAGAGGTAAGGGAATGTGAAATCCCAGGATATTATTGTACAGAACTGTAGGCTTTATAAACACTGTATACATAAGCAATAATAAATTTATTTTAAACATTTTAAAATAATAAATTAATCTTTGCTTCCTATAACATATTTACTGTACAAACTTTTTAATTTTTATAATTTTTAAACTTTTGAACTTTGTAATAACACGGCTTAAAACACAAACACATTGTACAGTTGTAAAATATTTTCTTTCTTTATATAATTATTCTATATTGTTTTTATATTTTTAAATTGTTTTTTTTTATTTTTGTTTTTTTGCTTCCTAAAATTTCTTGTTGAAAACGAAGACAAATTCACACACGTATGCCTAGGCCTGCACAGGGTCAAGACTGTCAATATCACCGTCGTCCACCTCCACATCTTGTACCACTAGATGGTCTTCAGAGACAATAACACACATGGAGATCTTATCTCCTATAATAACAGTGCCTTCTTCTGGAATACCTACTGAAGGACCTGACTGAGGATCTTGAGAGGATAAACTCTTGGCAGAATATGACCATTGTGGTTTGTTTGATTTCTTTCTTTGAATCATAGATTTGGTTGTAAGCAGATAATATGCCATGAATAGTCCTCTCTATTAATGAAAAACTTTCTGTGTTGGGGTCCATGTTTTCAAACTTTTAAGGAAGTTGGTGAGTACTGCAAAAACTTCTGCTAAACAATTTGCTGTGAATTTTATCAGGGGTTCTTATTTTTCTTCTATTGCAGTTTCCTTTTCTCTTACCTCTTGTTCAGCATTGCCTTCCTTTTCCAGTTCCAATAACTCCTCAATAGTCAGTTCCTCAGAAACCACCTATAGATGCTCCTCAGTGTCATCCTCATTCACACCTGAGTTAAAGTTGCTTGCCATTTCAACCACGGCCTTGTTGATTTTTGCAACCTCCTCATCCTTAGAAAATCCTTTGACATCATAGATAAACACCTAAGTGTCTTCTTTCAGATGCCATTTGTATACTCCTTGATGACATTAACCTAAGCCTAAGCAAGGTTTTTGATGTAGTCATAGATGTAGTAATCCTTTCAGAATTACATCAACATCTTCGCAGTGTCTTCTTCAATTGCAGAAATAGCCTGGGCAAAGATACTCCTCAGGTAGTAGAACTTAAATGCTGTTGTAACTCCTTGATATATTGGATGGATCAAAGAGGTGGTATCTAGAGGGAGAAACAACACTTAGATATTGGGATGAGATCACCAATTAAAGAAACATGTGCAGGAGCATTATTAACAGTAAGCAAACTCTTGAAAGGTATGTTTTTTCTCTAAACAATACTCTAATAGCCATTGAGGAAAACATCTTGGAAGAGAAACTGGGTCATCTCATGACTTCTTACGGCTCCTGTAGCTGGCAGTGTGTGTTTATTTGTATGCTTGAAGGCCCTAGTGTTTGCACAGTTCCAGATCACAAAGGGTTTGAACTTGTAGCCTGAAACCCTGCCCCCAAGCAAGGCTTTTATCCTGTCCTCAAAAGGCTTGAGACCTGACATTGACTTGGCCTCCTTATAGATGAATGCGTTTTTCAGCATCCATTTCCAGAATAGGGAGTGTTCATACACATTGAAGATTTGCTTTGGCAAGTAAATTTCCTCCACAGTTAGCTTATGTGGGGTTTCTAAATTCTCCAGCTGCCTTAACATTAGCACTCACAGACTCAGCACTCACTTTCACATTATGTAATGAATAATGGCTCTTGAATTGTTTAAACCACCCAGAGCTAGCAGTAAATTTAACATCTGACATCATAGTCGGATCCAGCTTTTTTTTTTTTTTTTTTTTCAACACCACAAACTTTTTGCTTTGGCCATGATACTCAGGGTGCTGACAGGGATATATTTCTGTGTCTGGTATTCAGTCCAGGTCATGAGAAGTTTCCCTGTATCTGATAGAGACCCTTTCAAATTTGTGTTATTCTTCTTACCTTCAGTGAAGAAGTTCTTTTAACAGTCTCTGTCACTGTGTTCTTATTTTTGAAGATTACAGCTATGGTGTAAGGGCGTGCACCTGACTAGTGAGCAATAACCATTCTTAATTTTCTATCTTCATAATTCTTAATCAATTTAATCTTATTTCCAGGTCAATCACTAGATGTGGCCTCAAACTAGTAATATTAGGGAGGATTTTGTACACTTAGGGACCATTATGAACAAAACAACAGAGATTAAATTTAGCACAAGAAAGAATAATTCAATCAAGAAATGCAGTAAACACAAAATGTGTGAGGCTGCAGCGGTATAATAGGACAAGCTTTCCAGTAAACATTTTGTAAAGTAGAATGAGTATGCTCTAAGATAATGATAAAAGTATAGTATAGTAAATACATAAACCAGTAACTTAGTGATTTATCATCAGTATCAAGTATTATGCACTGTACATAATTGTGTGCTCTATACTTGTATGACTTACAGCACAGTATGTTCATTTATACCAGAATTACCACTAACATGTGAGTAATGTGTTTCACAAGATGATATCTTGGCTACAACGTCAGTAGGTGATGGGAATTTTTCAGCTTCACTATAATCTTATGAGACTACCCTTGCATAGGCAGTTCATCCTTGACCAAAAGACAGTTATGCAGCAAATAACTTATATGTCAGACTACCTAGTACTCTCTCTGTCTTAGCTCTGACTACTCTAACAGAATACCATAGACTGAGTAGTTTAAACAACAGACATTTATTTCTCACAGTTCTGGAACCTGGGAAGTTCAAAATCATGGTATTGTTTTATTTAGTTTCTGGTGATGGCCCTCCTTTTGGCTTGCAGACTGCAACCTTTTCCTGTGACCTCACAAGGTATAGAAAGAGGGAGGGAGGGAGGAAAGAAGAGTGGGAGAGTGAGAGGGGGAGAGAAAGGGGAAGTGGTAGGGAAAAGAAAAGGGTGAGGGTGAGGGTGAGGGAGTGGGCAGCTGCACATGCCCTGGCATTTCTTCCTGTCCTCTTGTAAGGACACTAATTACATCATGGAGACCCCACTCATTACTTTACATAAACCTAATTACCTCCCAAAGGCCACCCATCTAAATACAAATACATTGGGTACTAGACTTCAACAGATGAATTAGGAAGGAACACAAATATTTGGCCCATAGCTGTCTTTGTGTACATTTTTTTATTATAATGTACTACATATTTCTTCTCACATAACATACAGGTATTTCACAGCCCACAAAATTTAAGGTACAAAATTTGTCTTTAGTTTGTCATGACTTAACTCACAGGAGAAAGTTAATTTAATCAACTTCAGTTAAAACATTCATTTCTGTAGTTTCTCAGTCATTAGGATTTACATTTAGCCAAGCTCAATATTTTATGTCCCTTCATTTACCTTATTCTTAGTGTAAGAACCAGGTAACAAAGAAAGTGAAGAAATTAGTCTCTATTCACCAATAATATCTGAGTCTTACTTGATTATACCATTTTCCCTACTGAGATGAAACATTTGCCTTTGCATCTTTATTCATCTAAATTCATCCCCACTGACCCCTCTGAAGCAGACATATTTGCAAATAACTTCTGGGTACTTGTGGCAACTGTGAAACAGCATTGTACCTATTATACCCTAACATCAACTCTCCTTCATCTTAAACCATATAGAAAATAAAAATAAAACCAAAATGATTGCTCCCATTTCCTATTGAGAGACTATTCCTTCTAGAATTATGCATGTTCACTTTTCATGATAGCATACAGGGCTGATTCCATTCTATTTTCCTGTGCTGTGGTGTCACCAGATGTTCTGATGCTTTTGCAAAACTTGTGGATCTACATTTGGAAAATGAAATATAGATTATAGATCCCTTTTAGACTTTGTCCTTTAAATTTTTATTGAGGTATTCTATGCTCATGTAAGAGGATTTGGCCCAAGGTGAATTTAATTATCTTTCTAACACCTAATGATTTTGCCTTTTCTCGGTTATCTTATCTACATTTGTCTTAATCGGCCCAAGTAAAAAAGCTTCAGCAGATGGGGAGAAAAGAAAGTTCATCCAGCATTAATAAAAATGTTTGCCTTTTTTTCATAGTTTATATTTTAAACTTGCAGGCCTCTTGAAGGCAATAGCTTTATTCTGTTCTTCCAGTCACAGGCCTTCCTGAGGCAATATATGCTTTGTTCCTTGTAGCAAAGGGGAAATCTTTGTGAAAATTATGTTTGTTGGGGTAAAGTAATAAGAAGAAATGCATTGATAGGGAAAACACCTGCTTCTCACAGCTTATATTGTGAGTTCTGTTGTCAAAAGATGACTAGTCCCTCCTTATTCTCTCCCTCATTCATAATCTGATTAGTGACTTTGGAAAAGTCACCTGATGTAAAACTGCAGTTGGACTTCTCAGCCCCTTCCTCAATCTTTCTTTACTGGAAAGGAGTGTGTCGCAAACTGGCTAAAATAAAGTGTTTTCTGTTTCTCCCAACATTAATTTTAAGGAAGCAGTTTTGTTCTGGTTCAGTGCTGGACTGGATGTATAATTCTATCCCGCTCTGTGGTTCAGCATGAGTCTACACATGGTAGGTTCTAAAAAAGAAATGCTGATGGCTGCACCACCATAGTTACAATTTTTAAAAACCCAGCTGTCTGAAAACAGGTGTGTGTGAGAGTGTGTGTATGTGTGTGGGTATATGGATAAACATGTATGTCTGTGTGCAGGTGTGTGTGTGTATATGTATTCCAGAAAGTGCTAGGTTTTCACTGGCAAGCAGATGTGTGTTACATTGAAGGAATTTTTAAGCATCTTAGAGACATAAAACACAGAGAATAAACATGTGCTCAACTTCGTAATTATTTTTTCTCTTTGTTCTTCCATTTGTTATTTCTATTCTGATTTATAATATTTGAAAATAGAGTTGTACTGGAAAATAAGGTTAAATAGGTTCAGTTTAACACCTCGCTAACCACATTGTACCAAATAACATAAATTATGATAACTCAATTCAGTCTTCCTAGTAAGATGCAGAGTTCCAGAATGGATTCCAAAGATAGGGATTTTTTTTTTTAATTAGCCAATTAGAACTAATCAACTCCAATTCAGATTAGCCTTTGCCAAAAGAGTGGCATTAATTTTATTTCCAATAATTAAAAAAAAAACTTGAAAAGAGTAGATTTAAATGACAGTATGGAAATAAAGCAGTATAAGTTATACAGAGAGATTTTTGTACCTCTTTTTTGATTTACCTTCTTTTAATTATCAAATTTATACAAATTCACTTTAAGAATTGCCATCAATATAGAACTATTGAGAAGATTGAGATGTAAAACAAGAAAATTTAAATGTCCCTTTCATGTAACTTTTGTTCAATAATACTACTTTATATTAGTCTGTTTTTACACTGCTATAAAGATCCTACCTGAGACTGGGCAATTTATAAATAAAAAAGTTTTAATCAACTCACAGTTCTGTATGGCTGGGGAAACCAAGAAATTTACAGTCATGGTGGAAGGCAAAGGGGAAGCAGGTACCTTCTTCACAAGGCAGCAGGAGAGAGAGTGCACAAAGGGGGAACTGCTAAACAGTTATAAAACCATCAGCTCTCATGAGCACTCACTCACTGTCATAAAAACAGAATAGGGCAAACCGTCCCCGTGGTCCCATCACCTCCTACCAGGTCTCTCCCCTGACACGTGGGGATTAAAATTTGATAAGAGATTTGAGTGTGACACAGAGCCAAACCATATCATACTTCCTCCGGTTGTAAACATTATTAAATTTATTTTTTGCAGAGACATCACCATACATTTATATGAGCATGAACACACAAATACACATGCACATACACACACTCTCTGCTTGAAATGTTTGTATTGCTTGTATGAGTGTTGGTGTATATATTTATATTATTTTCTTTTTATTTTACTTAAATAGTATTGTATTTTATATATCTTTGAAAACAATTATCTATTCTCATTACATAACATTTCATTGGAAAATTCTCTATATCTAATAATAGAATATTCTATAGTGATGTAAAATCAATTAGAATGATTACTACATTGATGCAAAATTAGTATAAAATATTTTTATATTATGAATAATCCTAAAATGAACATTCTTGTAAATATGCATTGTATATGTAACTGCATGTGTGTGTGTGTGTGTGTGTGTGTGTGTGTGTGTATCATCTGAGGGGAACTTAGACAAACAATTACCTGGACAAATTATATGCAATTTTTAATCTTATAATTTCTTTCAAATGGCATTTTTTAAAAGTTTTACTACTTTTCACTACCTAAGACAACATAAAAGTAGCTTTTTTCCAAACCCCAGAATGTACTGTTTTAAATCTATAGTTCTAAATACATTTGGCAAAACTGATGATGACATAATGTTCAAATTTACTTTCCCTAATTTTTAAGTATGTTTATCATATTTTTATATATATATATATTTTGAGACAGAGTCTTGCTCTGCTGCCCAGGCTGGAGTACAGTAACACAATCTCAGCTCACTGCAACCTCTGCCTCCCTGGCTCAAGCAATTCTCATGCCTTAGCCTCCTGAGTAACTGTGATTACAGGGATGTACCAGGACACACGGCTAATTTTTTCTTTTTTTGTATTTTTGGTAGAAACAAGGTTTCACCATGTCGACCCAGCTGGTCTTGAACTCCTGACCTCAAGTGATCTGCCTTCCTCATCCTCACAAAGTGCTGGGATTACAGGCGGAAGCCATTGCACCTGGCTCCAAATGCCATTTTTAACAGCTTTATTAAGGTAATAATAATAACACAATACATAATAAATGACACATATTTAAAGTGTTTTGAAAACAATGAGAACAAAGATAAAATGTACCAGAATCTCTGGGACACAGCTAAAGCACTGTTTAGGGGAAAATTTATAGCACTAAATACCCACAGGAGAAAGCAGGAAAGATCTAAAATCTACTTTTGAAAATATTCCATGTGTACTTGCTTGTTTTCAGTGTAGAGCAATACAATTACATTTTGCATATTTGTATTTTATTCTGCAGCATTGCTAAAATTTAGTTTTTTAAGTCTAGTGGCCCTTTAGGATCATCCATGGAATTTTCAAATTTGAAAATTATGTTTCTGAATAAAGACATTTTTTCTTAACGCTTTCCAATTTAGAGGTATATCTTTTTCTTGCCTTGTTCAACTTGCTGCAATCTCTATACAATGTTAAATAAAAGTGATGAGAGTAAAATCTTGCATTGTTCTTAACAATAGAGGTAAAACATTACTTTTCTACCATTAAGTATAATGCTAACTGTATTTTAAAGATTCCCTTCACCATGTTGAGAAATTTGTCTGCTGTTATTAGTTTAGTGAGAATTTTATTAGGGATGGAGGTGGAATTTATACAATACTTTTAGTGCATTCATAGATGTGACTCTAAGTGTTCACTTTTTTAGTCTATCAATATGAAGATTTACATTCATTGGTTCCAAAATGTTGAATCAATCTTACATTCCTGGGATAAACTTCATTTGGTTGTAATATTTTATCGATTTATATATTGTTGGTAAAGTTGTATTAAGAATTTTGTCATTTATGCTCATAACTTATATTGGTTTATAGTTTTCTTGAAATTACTTTTAGTGAGCTGTTTATACTATTTATATTTAATGTAAACATTAATATATTTTGTTTAAAATATATTGTTTATTTATTTTTTTTGGTTTTGCCCATCTGTTCTTTTCATCTTTCCCTCTTATTTTCCTCTTCTGGATTGAGAAATGTTTATTGATTTATTTTATTTATTTTTTGGATTTGTATCTGTAGTTTTCTGTTATGGTATTCTATTGACTGTCTTAAGTTATATGTTAATGTTTTGAAAATAATTTTAACTTTTAGATTCAGAGGGTACACGTGCAGGTTTGTTACATGGGTATACTACATGATGTGGAGGTTTAGTATACAAAATATTTCATTACCCAGGTAGTGAGCATGATACTCAGTATGACAGTTTTTCAAACATCACCCTCCATATTTCCTACCCTCTTTATTAGTCCCCAGTATCTCCTGTTGCCATCTTTATGTCCAAGAGTACCCAATGTTTAGCTCCAACTTATGAGTGATAACATGTGGTATTTGGTTTTCTGTTTCTAAGTTAATTCACTTAGGGTAATGGGCTCCAGCCACATCTTTGTTGCTGCAAAGGACATGACATACATTTTAACTTGTCACCGTATATTTTCAGGTAATGTTCATCTGCTTCATATGTAATATAAGCATTTTTTTTCTGGTAGCTTTCACTCTACAGTTGTAACACATTAGTTTTCCTGATTTTAGTTTCAGATAAATGATGAACTCATAGAATGAGTTGGACAGTACTGACATCTGTTCAATCTTTTGGAAAAAATACATACAGAATTGGTAGAATCCCCTCACAAATTTATCTGGACCTGAAGGCTACTTTGTGGGAATAATTTTTACTACAAATTTAAGTGCTTTATTTAATATGGGAACATACATGTTAATGTTTTCTTCTTGAGTGAGTTTTGGTAACTTGTCTATTTCAAACAATTTATCCTTTTCACTGCTGTTGAAATTGTGAGCATTAATTTATTTGTAATGTTGCCATATTATTCCCTTAGTACCTCTGACTTTTAAATGTAGCCCTTTTATTATGACTCTGAATGTAGTCCCTCTTGATAAATGTTAATGAACACTTAAAAAGAATGTATGTGGTGACATAGTAAGGGGGGGTGTTTTAGAAATGTAAATTACCTCAATTTGATTGACAGTATTGATTAAAGCTTCTACATTCTTAAAGATTGTCATGTATCTGTTCTATCAATTATTGAGAGAGAAATGTTTAAGCCATTGACCAAAATTATGAATTTCTACATTTTACTTCACATTCTTTTCAGCTTTTGCTTCATGTATTTTGAAGCTCTGGTCTGAGGTTTGTAATTATTTAAGATTTTATGCCCTCTTGGTGAATTGAAATATTTATCGTTAATAAATGACCTTCTATTCCCTGTTAGTATCCCTTGCTATGAAATTAATTTTGCCGAACATTTTAATTTTTAAAAACAGCTTTATTGATATATAATTTTTGTATCATACAATTCACCCATTTGAAGTGTGTAATCCAATAGTTTAAAGTATGCTCACAGCGTTGTCATGATCACCACAATCAATTTTAGAACATTTTTATCACATAAAAAAGAATCTCTACAACCATTAGCAGTCATTTGCCATTTCTCCCCACCACGTCATCTATTTCTCCTCTCACAAATCCCTGCCTCCAGGCAGTCACTTATGTACCTTCTGTCTTTATATTTATGCTTATTTGGGACAATGCTTTAAAATATTTCTCTTATCTAACTGTAATTATATATTACTTAAACAACATCTCTCCTCCCCTCTAACTACCTATTCATCTGGTTACCATCATTATAATTTCTACTTCTATGAAATCGGCATTTTTAGATGCCACATATGAGTGAGATCACATCGTATTTTGCTTTCTCTTCCTGGTTTATTTTACTTAACATAATACTCTCCAGGTTCATCCATGTTATTGCAAATGACAAGATTTTATTCTTTTTAACAGCTGAATAGTATTCCATTGTATTTGTATACCACATTTGCTTTATCCATTCATCTGTAAATAGATACTTAGGTGGATTTCATATCTTAGCTTTGTTAAAAGTGCTGCAAGAAACATAAGGGTACAGAGATCACTTTGACATACTGATTTCACTTTCTTTAGATATATGCCCAGTAGTAGGATTACTGTATCACATGGTAGTTCTATTTTAATATTTTCAGGAACCTCTATTCTGTTTTCCATAATGGCTATTTTAATTTACATTTACACCTTCTGTTCATATCTTTACCAACATTTGTTACCTTTTATATTTTTAATGATAGCTTTTCTAATAAGTGTGAGATTACATCTCACTGTATTATTGATTTGCATTTTTCTGATAATTAGTGATGTTGGGGATTTTTTCATATACCTGTTGGCCATTGGTATGAAATGCCTATTCAAGTATTTTGTCCATTTTTAAATTGGATAGTTTATTTTCTTGCTACTGAATTGTTTGGGTACTTTATAAATTTAAGATTTAACCTACTATCAGATGTACAGTTTGGAAATATTTTTTCCCATTTTGTAGGTTGTGCCTCCACTTTGTTGACCATTTCCTTTGCTCTGAAAAAGACTTCTGATTTGATGTAATATATTTTTTCTACTTTTGGCTTTGTAGACTTTCTTTTGTAGTAAATTCCAGTAAATTATTGCCTAAGCCTATGTTATAAAGAATTTCCCCTATGTTTTCTTCTAGTAGTTTTATATTTTCAGGTCTTGCATTTAAATCTTTAATCCGTTGAGTTGATATTTGTATATGGTGAGAGATAAGCATGCAATTCATCTGCATGTAGCTAGCCAGTTTTCCTAACACCATTTATTGAAAAGTTTGTCTTTTTCTCAGTGTATGTTCTTGGCACTTTTGTCATAAACTTGTTGGTTGTAAATGTGTTGATTTCTTTCTGGGTTTTCTACTCTGTTCTATTGGTCTAAGTGTTTTTATGCTAGTACCATGCTGTCTTGATTACTACAGCTTTATAGAATATTTTGAGTTCAAATAGTGTGATGCCTTCAGTTCTATTCTTTTGCTGAAGATTCTCTTAGCTATTCAGAGTCATTTGTGGTTCTGTATACATTTTTTCCATTTTCTGTATGATCTTTTTTTCCATTTCATTTATGTGAAAAATGTCATTAGAATTTTCATAGAAATTACACTGTAGATTGCTTTAAGCAGTATGAACATTTTTACAACATTAATTATAGTTCATGAAGATGTAATACCTCCCTGATTATTCGTATCTTCAATTTTTCCATCATTGTTTTATAGTTTTCATTGTAGACATCTTTCACTTCATCATTTAAAATTGTTAGTTATTTTATGTATTTGTCACTATCGAAATGGGATTGTTTTCCTGATTTCTTTTTCAGAGAGTTTGTTATTAACACATAGAAACACTATTGATTTTTGTATGTTTATTTTGTATCGTGGAACTGTATTGAATTTGTTTATTAGTTATAATAGCTTTTAACTGGAGTCTCTCAGGTTCTTTGTATATAATATATGTCATCTACAAACAGGGACAGCTTAACTTCCTCCTATTTAATTTAGATGACTTTTATTTCTTTATCTTGCCTAGTTACTCTGACTAGGACATTCAGTACAGTGTTGGGTAGAAGTAGTGAAAATGGACATTATTGTCTTGTTCCAGAGCTCAGAGGAAAAGCTTTGAATTTTTCCTTGTTCAGTGTGATGTTAGCTGTGGGTTTGTCATGTATAGACTTTATTGTGTTGAGGTACATTTCTTCTGTTCCTAATGTTTGAAGGTTTGTATTATAAAGGCATGTTGAATTGTGTCAAATACTTTCTCTGATTCTATTGAAATGATTATATAGCTTTGTCCTTCATTTTGTTAATGCTATGTATCATGTTTTTCGATCTGTGTATATTGAATTATCCTTGGATTCAGGGATGCATCTCATTTGATTATGGTGACTGACTTTCTCAATGTACTGTTGAATTTGGTTTGCTAATATTTTATTAGAATAATTTGTGGATCTGTGTTCACCAGAGATATTGACTTATAGTTTTTTGTTGTTTCTTTGTCAGATTTAGTACTTTTGTCTAATATTAATTTCGCTAATCTAGCTTTCTTTTGGCTAGTACTCGCATAGCATATCTTTTTCATCCTTTGAATTTAAATATATTTGTGCTTTTGCATTTAAATTTGCTTTCCTATATGTATCATGTAGTTGGCTTTTGCCTTTGTATCTACCATGACAATCATTGCTTTTTAATTGGACTCTTTATAACTTTATATTTAATGTAATTATTTACACATTTGGGTGTGATAACCTCGTGTTCTGTCTTCTATCAGGAAAATAACAACCATAACTTCAGTGTGAAAGAGAAAGTTAGAAGCAGTGTTAGAAAAGAGGTAGCTTAGCTGCCATGCTGATAACAGAACAAGACAGATGTTTGCTTATGTGGTTTTGATTTAAATAAACTATTTTATTTTATTATTTATTTAGTTTAGTTAGATTCAGGAGTATATCTACAGATTTACTCTATAGATAAATTACTTGTCTCAGGGGTTTGGTGTACATATTATGTTGTCAGCAGGTAATTAGCATACCACTCAATAGGTACTTTTTGATTCCAACCCTCCTCCCACCCACCACCCTCTAGTAGGCCTGGGTGTCTATTGTTCTCTTCTCTATGTCCATAAGCTAGGCATTGAATAATAAGAACCATCTATGCAAAACCCACAACCAATATCATACTGAATGGGCAAAAGACAGAAGTATTTATCTTGAGAACCAGAACAAAGTAAGGATGCCCACTCTTACCACTCTTGTTCAACATAGTACTGGAAGTCCTAGCCAGAGCAATTAGGCAAGAGAAAGAAAAAAAAAAGGCATCCAAATAGGAGGAGAGGAGGTCACACTATCTCTATTTGCTGATGACATAATTTTATACCCAGAAAACCCCATAGTTTTAGCCTAAAATCTCCTAAACTTGACAAACAACTTCAGCAATGTTTCTGGAGATGAAATCAATTTATTAAATCAGTAACATTTCTATGCACTGATAGTGCCAAATCAAGAATGCAATCCCATTCAAAATACCCACACTAAATAAATAAATAAATAAATAAATAAATAAAATATGTAGGAATACAGCTAAGTAGGCGGGTGAAAGATCTCTACAACAAGAATGACAAAAAACTTCTGAAAGAAATCAGAGATGACACAAACAAATGGAAAATCATTCTGTGCTCATATATAAGAAGAATCATATTTTAAAAATGACTATACTCCTAGAATAATTTAAAACTTCAGTGCTATTCCTATAAAATTATCAATGACATTCTTTTTGTAAAAATTTTATTATACTTTAAGTTCTAGGATACATGTGCACAACGTGCAGGTTTGTCACATAGGTATACAGGTGCCATGTTGGTTGGATGCATTCATCAACTCATCATTTACATTAAGTATTTCTCCTAATGCTATCCCTCCCCCTGCCCCCAACCCCCCAACAGACTCTGTGTGCGATGTTCCCCACCCTGTATCCGTGTGTTCTCGTTGTTCAACTCCCACCTTTGAGTGAGAACACGTGTTGTTTGGCTTTCTGTCCTTGTGATAGTTTACTTAGAACGATGGTTTCCAGCTTTGTCTATATCTCTGGAAAGGATATGAACTCATCCATTTTTATGGCTGCATAGTATTCCATGCTGTATATGTGCCATATTTTCTTAATCCAGTCTATCATTGATGGACATTTGGGTTGGTTCCAATCTTTGCTATTGTAAATAATGCCACAATAAACATAGGTGTGCATGTGTCTTTATAGTAGCATGATTTATAATCCTTTGGACATATATCTAGTAATGGGATTGCTGGGTCAAATGTTATTTCTAGTTCTAGATCATTGAGGAATCACCACACTGTCTTCCACAATAGTTGAACTAATTTACACTCCTACCAACAGTGTAAAAGCATTCCTATTTCTCCACATCTTCTACAGCATCTGTTGTTTCCTGACTTTTTAATGATCACCATTCTAAGTGGCATGAGATGGTATCTCATTGTGTTTTTGATTTGCATTTCTCTGAAGACCAGTGATGATGAGCATTTTTTCATATGTCTGTTGGCTGCATAAATGTCTTATTTTGAGACATGTCTGTTCATATCCTTTGCCCACTTTTTGATGGGGTTGTTTGCTTTTTTCTTGTAAATTTGTTTAAGTTCTTTGTAGATTCTGGATATTAGCTCTTTGTCAGGTGGGTAGATTGCAAAGATTTTCTCCCATTCTGTAGGTTGCCTGTTCACTCTTAGAATAGTCTCTTTTGCTATGCAGAAGCTCTTTCATTTAATTAGATCCCATTTGTCAATTTTGGCTTTTGTTTCCATTGCTTTTGGTGTTTTGGTTATGAAATCTTTGCCCATGCCTATGTCCTGAATAGTATTGCCTAGGTTTTCTTCTAGGGTTTTTATGCTGTTAGATCTTACATTTAAGTCTTTAATCCATCTTGAGTTAATTTTTGTATATGGCGTAAGGAAGGGATCGAGTTTCAGCTCTCTACATATAGCTAGCCAGTTTTTCCAGCACCATTTATTAAATAGGGAATCCTTTCCCAATTTCTTGTTTTTGTCAGGTTTTTCAAAGATCAGATGACTGTAGATGTGTGGCATTATTTTTTAAGGCCTCTATTCTGTTCCATTGGTCTATATATCTGTTTTGGTAACAGTATCATGCTGTTTTGGTTACTGTAGCCCTGTAGTATAGTTTACAGTCAGGTAGCGTGATGCCTTCAGCTTTGTTCTTTTTGCTTAGGATTGTACCAATGGCATTCTTTACAGAATTGGAACAAAAAAAACTATTCTAAAATTTGTAGGAACCAAAAATAGCCCAAATAGCCAGAGCAATATGAAGAAGAAAAAAAAAAAGCTGAAGGCACATTGCCTGACTTCAAGCTATATTGCAAAGCTATACTAAACAAAATAGAATAATACTGGTACAAAAACACAAAGACCAACGAAACATAATAGAGAACCCAGAAATAAATCCACACACCTACAACCATCTAGTCTTTGACAAAATTGACAAAAACAAGTGTATTAGTCTCTCCTTGCATTGCTATAAAGAAATACCTAAGACTGGGTAATTTATATAGAAAAGGGGTTTAATTGGCTCACAGTTCTGCAGGCTGTACAGAAATAGCTTCTGAGGAGGCCTTGGGAAATTCTGATTCATGGTGAAAGGTTAAGGGGAAGCCGGCACATTTTTCATGGCCAGGGGAGAAGGAAGAGAGAGGATGGAGGTACTACACATTTTAAATAACTAGATCTCATGAGAACTCACTCACTATACAGTACCAAGGGGAGCTGGTGGTAAACCATTTATGAGAACTCCACCCTCATGATCAAATCACCTCTCACCGGGCCCTACCTTCAACATTGGGGATTACAATTCTACATGGAATTTGGTTGGGGACATGGATCTAATTCATTTTGACCATCAATGGAGAAAGAACTCCTTTATTCAATAAATGGTGCTGGAAGAGCTGGCTAGCCATATGCAGAAGACTGAAGCTAGACCTCTTCCTTACACCACATTAAAAAATCAACTCAAGATCATTTAAAGACTTAAAGGTAAAACCTAAAACTATAAAAACCCTTGGGAAAAAACCTAGGAAATACCATTCTAGCTCTGACAAAGCTTTTAATACAGACAAGCCAAAAGCAATTGCAACAAAAACAAAAATTGGCTTGAGGCCAGGGGGTCGAGGCTGCAATGAATCATAATCATGACACTGCACTCCAGCCTGGACGACAGAGCAAGACCTGTCTCAAATGAAACAAAACAAAGTTGACAAATGGAATCTAATTAAACTGAAGAGCTTCTTCACAGCAAAAGAAACTATAAACAGAGTAAATAGACAATCCACACAATGGGAGAAAATATTTAAAAACTATGCATCTGACAAAGATCTAATATCCAGAATATGCAGGAAACAAACAAATTAACAAGCAAAAACCAAACAACTCCATTAAAAAGTGAGAAAAATATAGGAACACACACTTTTCAGAAGAAGAAATACACATGGCCAACAAGCATATGGAAAAGGACTCAAAATCACTAAACACTGAAGAAATGAAAATCAAAACCACAATGAGATACTGTCTTACACAAATCAGGATGGCTATTACTAAAAAGCCAAAATATAATGTGCTGGAGAGACTGTGGAGATAAGGTAATGTTTATACACTGCTGGCGGGAATTTACATCATTTCAGCCACTGTGGAAAGCAGTTTGGTGATTTCTCAAAGAACTTAAAAATGAACTACCATTCAACCCAGCAATCCCATTAGTGGGTATACCCAAAGGACTACAAATTGTTCTGCCATAAAGACACATGCATGTGTATATTCATCACACATCATTCACAATAACAAAAACATGTAATCAACCTAAATGTCTATCCATGGTAGACTGGATAAAGCAAATGTGGTACATCTACATCATGGAATACTACACAGCCATAAAAAGCATAAGATACTTTCCTTTGAAGCAATATAGATGTAGCTGGAGGTCATTAACCTAAGTGAACTAATGCAGGAACAGAAAACAAAACACTGTATATTCTCACTGTCAAGTGGAAGCTAAACACTGACTATAAATAAATTATTTAAAATTTTCTCTTTTGTTACATTGTTTTCTAAATTTAGTTCAACTCAAAATACTTCTTACATCTTTGAAATACTCTTGGGCACATTCAGTAAATACTAAGAATGCCAAAAAATGTAGAAAATAAGCTTCACTATCTTTCCAAGGTAAAATACCTCAGAATTATACATAACATTTTTTGTACACTTTCTGGTCTAGTATAATGTCATTGTCATACTATACAAATTTTTCCATTTTCATATATAATTTATATTATACATATTGTATTAGTAGTGTACTCAACATTAACAATGTGTTTGGATTCTGTTTCATTTACAATGTGTGTTGTCTCTCTAATTGTGTAAACTGACACACTGTTAAGTTCAAAGTATTATTTAATATATTTGTCATAATTACATTAAGTCAGGTTTCTGAATACATGCATGCCAAGGGAAATATTACATAGGCATTTAGCAAATTGGCAAAGATTTTAAAAATTCAAAATTCAGTACTTTCAATAGAATGAATTTCCTTAATTCATTTAATTTTAATAACAACATTATTTCCAACTTTGATTTGAAGATATGGATCAGGTATAGTTTAAATAACTTAGAGAAAAATATAAAACATGAAAGATGAAGTCTGGAACACAAAAATTTGTCACCTGCATTTCTTGTCATCAAAATCATATAACTAATAAGATAGCCACCAAGAACATATTTTTATGGGTTAAACATATATAGTAAAATGTAGGAAAAGCTTATATCCTTATACAAAATATAAACACACACATACTCATCCTGAAATATATTAAGCATTATTGATTTTATTTTTTTAGCACAACACTTATTTTGATATGAAAACAAATACTCCTTGTACTTACTTTGAGATTTTTAAAATAGTTTATTTATTGTCTGATGGTCTCTTTTATTTTTACACTACACGTCTTTTTACATGCGTGCTTGGATTTCCAATACTCTTTCCTATGAATATAAATCAAACATGTTAAATATGTCCCACAAAAATCTAAAGGTAGTTTCACTTCTAACTCTTTTCAATGACCCCTGCTTATTGATAGATACATAGTTGCTGACTTCACTATTTTAGTTCTGGCAGTCATAGTATAAATCCTTTTGAGAACATTTGCTTTAAGAGGGAAGAAAATCCCCTGTTCTTGGAATATGCTCTGTAGGTAAGATTCATGTTGTTCCTCTCTTTGATGACTTTCATAGTTGATCACATCTTTCAAGTTACCTCTTCTTTGAAGGTTAGCTTTTTAAAAACTTTTCTCTACTTCCTGAAACATAATTTATTACTGGAAACTTCAGATAAAATTGAAATTCTGTAACTCTAACTATAATGGAAAACTTTTGTTTATTTGCTACCTTTTGCCAGTATCTGCAAGGGCACTTTTTCTGTGCCTTTAATAAAATTTCTACAGGAAAATTCAAATGTCTGCCCTGTTATTCTTTAAAAACATGTTGTGTTTTCTTTTGTTCTTGGATATCTCAAATGTTTTACTTAAAATAGCACATGAAAAATTAGCTCTCTTTAACTCTCTTCACATCCTAAATACAATATGAGCAGTTCTGCCTTAGCCTTTTTGAAATCCAATTAAGATTAATCACACTATAATGTAAAGTTCATTTGAAAATATTGTCTTACATCAATTAGTAATGTACCATTATTATCTTGGTCTACTCAATTATGTTTCCCAATATAGAGTTCATACTATTAAGTGCATTATCTATGGAATTGAGGTGACTAATTTTCTTTCTTTACACCCTCAATCTCTTCCCTTTTTGCTGAGTATTACTGTAAAAACAATCTTTATTTTTATAAGTTTTTTAGTCATCACATTCTTGATTATAAACTTCTGAAGTGTATTTATGTAACAGATTGCATGTTTGAGACCCCAGATCACCAATGCCTTTCCTTCTACCTTCAGTGAATATGTGTTAAAGACTGGTTGTTTAATAGAGCTACTTGAAAGTTAAATGAACTTTTTTAATGTTTCTCTTTACATATTTATCAGGGTATTAATCATGAAATTTTTTTTTTATTATTCCAAACACACATATTGAGAATGTGACTGGCATGATGAAAACATAATCGTTGCTTTAACATAATTGACATTCTGAGCTTTGCTTTGAAGACACCTCAAATCTCTCTTTGAAAACATCAGTGTTAGAACCATGGAATAATAACTATATTGCCTCTGAAATTTTGGAAATTTAATTTTCTCTTTATTTACCATCTTTTTTATAGCTACTGCTTGTGTTTCAGTTTATTGGTTCATGGGTATGTTCAATTACTAAAGATTATTATTATTACATGAGGTAATAATGTATATCCATCAATGAGAACACAACAAATAACATAATATAATAAAATAAATAGGCATCAGTATACAAGGCAATTCAATGAACTGGAAAAGAATATGGATTTCAGCATATTTCAATCTAACTTTTAATCAGAAAAGTGCAGATGAAAACAAATGTGTGTCATATACAGTTTCAGTTTAATTATATCTCCAAAAGCTCAGGCTTTTTCGCCAAATGCTTATTAAAAACCAACCCGTGGCTATCTCACAGGTATCCCATCAGATGTTCTACTAATTCTGCTTGAAAAGAAAAGAGTCTCAGTAACTGGGAACAATATCTTTCTAACTCTACCTCTTTAAATCTCCACTGCCATTATCAGATTTAAAAAGCTTGTATCTCTTACTTACACCATTGCCTCTAAGTCAGGTTCCCCAAATCTCGTATCAGTATAACTGTTCTGCTATAGTTTTTTGCACGACAGAAAGAAATGTAGACTTTTATTTCTTAAGTTACATTCAGATAACATCACTACCAGTATTAACAGTTAAAAACCTTCATGCTCTCCAGCTACTTTCAAGGCATGCCCCAAACACCTTACCACTATTCCAGTTCCTCCATAATTTGCCTCTGCTTCCCTCCATAGGCACAATCTTATTTCCCTTTTTAACCTCTTGAATGCGTGGCTTTCTTTCTTTACTTCTAAACTTTGAAAGAATCTACTACTTCTGTTTAGAACACTCATCACCATCTACCTTTAACATTTCGTTTGAAATGTAATTTCTTCTGGGAGATTTTCACATTTTAGATGAGATCACAAACTACTGCCTTCATAGCATTTCTCTGAAGACAACGCTCACTACACTTTCTTATGATAGGTATAAAAATGTTTGACTTTCCTTTAAGAAGCGTTATGAGGGATGAAGTAAGCAGTACTCTTTGCTCATAGCTATATTCCCCACCAAACTTCCATATTTTCAGATTCATAATATAAAAGCAGGGTGTGGGGGTAAAGATGGCCAATTAGAAGCAGCTGCAGTGCATGGCACTCACTGAGAAGAAAGAAAGGGGTGAGGGAATACAGTACCTTCAACTGAAATATCCAGGTACTTACATTGGGAAAAATCAGGGAAACTACTCAACTCACAGAGACAAAGAAAAGCAAGGTGGGATAACAGCCCAACAGGGAGCAACATGGAACCAAGCGAACCTCCAGCCAAGGGAAGTGATGAGTGAATGTGTGACCCAGGGTGAAACCATGCTTCTCCCTCAGATCTTTGCAACCAGAGAATCAGGAGATCTCCTTGTGAGCTCACACCATCAGGGACTCGGGTCAGACACATAGAGCCGTGTGGAGTCTCAGCAGAGCAGCTACTCAGACTTGCACAGAGACCCAGGAGCTTTACATAATCCCTCCCTGGGATCCCTGGTAAAGGTGGCTATAACTCAGGCAAGGCAGGAGGTCCACATATAATACGCTAGGGAAGGGACTGAATCCAGGGGGCTGAGTTGTATCAGTCTGCGGGCCCCACTTCCACAGCACCTCACAAAATAAGACCCACTGGCTTCGAATTTCAACCAGCCACTGGCAACAAGGTAGAGCCTGCCATGAGATGGGATAGAGCCCCCAAGGGGGATGTGTGGGCCACTATTTGTTTGTCTCAATCATTCCAGTCTGCAGGCTTTGGAGGGTCCAAATGGTCTGGACGAGGAAGTGTCCCCACAGCACAGCACAGCTGCCTTGCCAGAATGTGGCCAAATTGCTTCTGTAAGTGGTGCCCTGATCCACTCCTCCTCACTGGGTGAGTCCTCCCAGCCAGGCCTCCAGCCACCCCCACCGGCTTGTATTCTATGGACTGAGATCTGATTTCTCCCTGGGACAGTGCCTGGGAGAGGGACAGGACTCTATCTTTACTGTTTGGGTAACTCGACCACTCCATCCTTCAGGCTTTAGAGAGTCCAAACTGATCGGAGGGTGTAGGGATCCTCAACACAAAACAGCTTCTCTAACAAAACCCAGCCAGACTCCTTCTTTAAGCAGGTTCTGGTCCCATTTTTCCTGCCTGGGAACTCCCAAATGGGGTCTCCAGTCACCTTCTACAGGTGAGTTTGGTGGTGCAACCGGTCAGTATCCCCCTGGGAGAGAGCTTCCAGAGGAAGTAGCAGGTCGCCATCTTCGCTGTTTCACAGCCTTCACTGAAGATATCTCCAGGTACTGAAAAAAACAAGGTGACTAGTGTCTGGAGTGAACCCCCAGGAAAATGCAGCAGCCTTATGGAAGAGTGGCCAGACTTTTAAAAGAAAAACAGGGAAACAAACAAACAAAAAAATAACAACAAACACAAAAACTCCATCCAAAGGTCAGAAACTTCAAGGATCAAAGGTAGATAAGCCCACAAAGTTGAGAAAAAATCAGTACAAGCATGCTAAAAATTCAGACAGCCAGAGTGTCACCTTTCCACCAAATGAATGCAACACCTCTCCAGCAATGGTTTGGAACTTGACTGAGGCTAAGATGGCTGAAATGACAGAAGTAGGCTTCAGGATGTGGATAACAATGAACTTTGCTAACCTAAAGGAGCACATTGTAACTTAATGCAAGGAAGCTAAGAATCACAATAAAACAATGCAGAAGCTGACAGCCAAAATACCCAGAATAGAGAGAAACAGAACCTACCAGATAGAGGTGAAAAGCACACTACAAAAATATCACAATGCAATCACAAGTATTAATAGCAGAACAGACCAAGTGGAGGAAAGAATATCAGAGCTTGAAGACTGTCTTTATGAAACAAGGTAGATGTAAATAGAGAAGGAAAAAGTATGCAAAGGAATGAACAAAATCTGTGAGAAATAAGGGATTAGTAAGAGACCAAATCTATGACTGATTGAGATACCTGAAAGAGACAGGCAGAATGGAATTAATTTGAGAAACATACTTCAGGAAATCATCTAGAGAACCTCCTTAACCTAGCTAGGCAGGCCAACATTTAAATTCAGGAAATGCAGAGGACTCCGGTAAGAAACTCCACAAGAAGATAATTCCCAAGATACATAACCATCAGATTCTCCAAGGTCTAAAACAAAGAAAAAATGTTAAGGGCAGCCAGAGAGAAAGGCCAGGTCATCTACAAATGGAAGCCCATCAGACTAACAGAGGACCTCTCAGCAGAAAACCTGCAAGCCAGAAGAGATTGGGGCCAATATTCAAAATTCTTAAAGAAGCTTAGTTTGGCCCAGAATTTCATATCTGGCCGAACTCAGCTTCATAAGAGTAGAAATAAGATCTTTTTCAGACAAGAAAGTGCTTAGGGAATATTCTGTCACCAGACCTGCCTTACAAGAGCTCCTGAAGAAAGCTCTAAATTTGGAATGGAAAAACTGTTATCAGCCATTACCAAAACACACTGAAGTATACAGACCAGTGACACTGTGAAGCAGCCACAAAAACAAGTCTGCAAAATAACCGGCTAGCATCATGATGACAGGATCAAATCCACACATAACAATAGTAACTTTAAATGTAACTAAGCTAAATGCCCCATTTAAAAGACAGAGATTGGCAGGCTAAAGAGCCAATACCAGTTGGTATGCTATCAAGAGACTCATCTCACATGCAAAGACCCACATAGTCTCAAATCAAGGGATGGAGGAAAATTTACCAAGCAAATGGAAAACAGAAAAAAAGCAGTGATCGCAATCCTCGTTTCTGACAAAACAGACTTTAAGCCACAAAAGATCAACAAAGACAAAGAAGTAATGGTAAAGGGTTCAATTCGACAAGAAGAGCTGACTATCCTAAATATATACACACCCAATACAAGAGCACCCAGATTTATAAAGCAAGTTCTTAGAGACTTTCAAAGAGACTTAAACTCCCACACAATAATAGTGGGAGACTTTAAAACCCCACTGTCAGTATTAGACAGACAATTGAGACAGAAAATTAACAAAGATATTGAGGACCTGAACTCAGATCCAGATCAAGTAAACTTTAGGTATCTACGGAACTCTCCACTCAAAAACAACATACTATACATTCTTCTCATCACCGCACAGCACTTACTCTAAAAC
>NW_012101798.1:3945243-3946530 GCF_000951045.1 Mandrillus leucophaeus
AAGGCATACATGTGGATAACCAACATATGAAAAAAAGCTCAACATCACTGATCATTAGATAAATGCAAATCAAAACCACAATGTAATACAATCTCACACCGGTCAGAATGGCTATTATTTAAAAGGTCAAAAAAGAAAAATATAAGCTGGAAAGGTTGTGGAGAAAAAGGAATCATTTTACACTGTTTGTAGGAGTGTACATTAGTTCAACCATTGTGGAAAACTGTAGTGATTCATCAAAGACCTATAGCCATTAATACCATTTTAGCCAGCAATCCCATTACTGGGTATAATCAAAGGAATATAAATCATTCTATTACAAAGACATATGCACATGCATATTCATTGCAGCACTATTCACAATAGCAAAGACATAGAATCAACCTAAATGCCCATCAATGATAGACTGGATAAAGCAAATGTGGTATATATACACCATGGAATACTATGCAGCCATAAAAAGAATCTGCAGATAGCAGATCAGGAAATTCTTTTGGAATATAATGCTTGGGCTGAGTTAGGAAGGGTGACCACAGGGAAATAGAGAGAAACACAAAATCCTGTACAAAGGTGTGAAGACAGGAAGAAGCCAGGTAAGTATGCAAAATTTGGAAATTTGAAGTATTCAAGGGCAGTGTGAAGAGCTTGAAAAGAGGCCTGTGATGAAATAAAATGATAAATTTAGGTAGAGACTGAATATGTAGTCTCTTCTAGGGATGTTAAAGAGTGTTGACTTTATGCTAAGGATAGCAGGAAGATGGTAAAGGATTTTAAGCTCTGAATTGGCAAACATGTTCAGATATACTATTTTAAAAGATTACTCTTGGCGGGGCTATAATCTAACACTTTGGGAGGCTGAGGCGGGTGGATCACCAGGTCAGGATTTCAAGACCAGCCTAGCCAAGATGGTGAAACCCCATCTCTACTAAAAATATAAAAATTAGCTGGGCACAGTGGCAGGCGCCTATAATCCCAGCTACTCGGGAGGCTAAGGCAGAGAACTTCTTGAACCCATGAGGCGGAGTTTGCAGTGAGCCGAGATCACACCACTGCACTCTAGCCTGGACGACAGAGCAAGACTCTGTTTAAAAAAAACAAACAAACAAACAAAAAAAAAACAAAAAACAGATTACTCTGGCTTTTTGTTGAACAATATATGATGTTTCTAGGTGTGGTAATTTTATGCTGTCACTCAGACTCTTGGTTGGCAGCAATGGTGACTGGTGAAAAAGTTGACAAATCTGCAAACATTTGAAAGGGCATACAGCAAAAAAAAAAAAAAAAAAA
>NW_012101798.1:3946580-3949130 GCF_000951045.1 Mandrillus leucophaeus
GCTAACCTAAAGGAGCACATTGTAACTTAATGCAAGGAAGCTAAGAATCACAATAAAACAATGCAGAAGCTGACAGCCAAAATACCCAGAATAGAGAGAAACAGAACCTACCAGATAGAGGTGAAAAGCACACTACAAAAATATCACAATGCAATCACAAGTATTAATAGCAGAACAGACCAAGTGGAGGAAAGAATATCAGAGCTTGAAGACTGTCTTTATGAAACAAGGTAGATGTAAATAGAGAAGGAAAAAGTATGCAAAGGAATGAACAAAATCTGTGAGAAATAAGGGATTAGTAAGAGACCAAATCTATGACTGATTGAGATACCTGAAAGAGACAGGCAGAATGGAATTAATTTGAGAAACATACTTCAGGAAATCATCTAGAGAACCTCCTTAACCTAGCTAGGCAGGCCAACATTTAAATTCAGGAAATGCAGAGGACTCCGGTAAGAAACTCCACAAGAAGATAATTCCCAAGATACATAACCATCAGATTCTCCAAGGTCTAAAACAAAGAAAAAATGTTAAGGGCAGCCAGAGAGAAAGGCCAGGTCATCTACAAATGGAAGCCCATCAGACTAACAGAGGACCTCTCAGCAGAAAACCTGCAAGCCAGAAGAGATTGGGGCCAATATTCAAAATTCTTAAAGAAGCTTAGTTTGGCCCAGAATTTCATATCTGGCCGAACTCAGCTTCATAAGAGTAGAAATAAGATCTTTTTCAGACAAGAAAGTGCTTAGGGAATATTCTGTCACCAGACCTGCCTTACAAGAGCTCCTGAAGAAAGCTCTAAATTTGGAATGGAAAAACTGTTATCAGCCATTACCAAAACACACTGAAGTATACAGACCAGTGACACTGTGAAGCAGCCACAAAAACAAGTCTGCAAAATAACCGGCTAGCATCATGATGACAGGATCAAATCCACACATAACAATAGTAACTTTAAATGTAACTAAGCTAAATGCCCCATTTAAAAGACAGAGATTGGCAGGCTAAAGAGCCAATACCAGTTGGTATGCTATCAAGAGACTCATCTCACATGCAAAGACCCACATAGTCTCAAATCAAGGGATGGAGGAAAATTTACCAAGCAAATGGAAAACAGAAAAAAAGCAGTGATCGCAATCCTCGTTTCTGACAAAACAGACTTTAAGCCACAAAAGATCAACAAAGACAAAGAAGTAATGGTAAAGGGTTCAATTCGACAAGAAGAGCTGACTATCCTAAATATATACACACCCAATACAAGAGCACCCAGATTTATAAAGCAAGTTCTTAGAGACTTTCAAAGAGACTTAAACTCCCACACAATAATAGTGGGAGACTTTAAAACCCCACTGTCAGTATTAGACAGACAATTGAGACAGAAAATTAACAAAGATATTGAGGACCTGAACTCAGATCCAGATCAAGTAAACTTTAGGTATCTACGGAACTCTCCACTCAAAAACAACATACTATACATTCTTCTCATCACCGCACAGCACTTACTCTAAAACTGACCACATAATCAGAAGTAAAACACTCCTCAGCAAATGCAAAAGAACAGAAATTGTAACAGTTTCTCAGACCACAGTGTGTTACAATTAGAATTCAAGATTCAGAAATTCATTCAAAACCATACAACTACATGGAAAGTGATCAGCCTGCTCCTGACCTGAATGACTTTGAGCTAAATAATGAAATTAAGGCAGAAATCAAAAAGTTCCTTGAAACTAATGAGAACAAATATACAGCATACCAGAATCTTGGAACACATCAAAAGCAGTGTTAAGTGGGAAATGTATAGCACAAAATGCCCACATCAAAAAGCTAGAAAGATCTCAAGTTAACAAACTAAGATTACAGCTAAAAGAACAGGAGAACCAAGAGCAATAAACCCCAAAGCTAGCCGAAGACAAGAAATAACCAAGATCAGAGCTGAACTCATGGAGATAGAGATACCAAAAATCCCTCAAAAGATCAATGAATCCAGCAGCTGATTTTTTTGAAAAATTTAATAAAATAGATGGAACACTAGCTAATCTAATGAATAAGACAGAGAGAAGATTCAAATAAACACAATCAAAAATTATAAAGGGGATGTTACCACTGACCCCACAGAAATAGAAACAATAATCAGAGAATACCATAAAAACCTTTATGCACATAAACTAGAAAAACTAGAAGAAATTGATAAGTTCCTGAACTTATATACCCTCCCAAGACTGGATCTAGTTAAACTAAAGAACTTCTGCATAGCAAAAGAAACTATAGACAGAGTTAACAGACAACTTACAGAATGGGAGAAAGTTTTCGGAATCTATCTATCTGACACAGGTCTAATATCAAGCATCTTCAAGGAACTTAAACAAATTTACAAAAAAAAAAAAACATTAAAAAGTGAGCAAAGGATGTGAACAAACACTTTTCAAAATAAGGCATACATGTGGATAACCAACATATGAAAAAAAGCTCAACATCACTGATCATTAGATAAATGCAAATCAAAACCACAATGTAATACAATCTCACACCGGTCAGAATGGCTATTATTTAAAA
>NW_012101798.1:3950170-3962478 GCF_000951045.1 Mandrillus leucophaeus
TCAGACTCTTGGTTGGCAGCAATGGTGACTGGTGAAAAAGTTGACAAATCTGCAAACATTTGAAAGGGCATACAGCAAAAAAAAAAAAAAAAAAAGAAAGGAAAAATAAGGAACAAGTCCTTTGTGGGAAAAGATGTAAGATATTCAGGAACTTCCTCATTTTTTGCAGCTGAGATCTAAAAGCAAACAAACACAAATGCAAATATTTCAAGGGCCCTGTAGCTGTGCAAATGAATGATCTGTATTGTTGACCTAAGACCAACAACAAAATCTAGATGTTGAGTGAGAAACTGGTTCAGGCATAGCAGGTGATTAAATCAGGCATCCTCGTCATATTCAGAGGAATAGAACAGAATGGCAGTTCACCCTTTACCACTGTAGTTGTACCCTTCAAAGGCAAAGTCTAGGTCAAGAGAATCATTGCAGTACAGAACAAAAAAGCATCTGATTGTGCAGGACATGCTTTCAACATAGAAACTGTGTGGGACCCACCTGAATCAATAGCAGGAGATGCATAGATTTTTAAATATGTGGACTATCATAGCCCTTTCAGGGTTTGTTTGGGTTGATTTTAGAAGCAGGACTGACAAACTTAGATTAGGTTGGCCTAATTTAAGATTCTTAGATCAGCACTCTTAGCAATAAAGAGGAAACTCAAGACATTAATCCTTGTCTTTCTACTAATTTGGTCATTTGATGGTGTAAGGATAAAATTTAAATATATACATATGAAACAGTATCATCTTCATGGTCACTAGCTAGTATATCTCCATAGTAATTAGTTCTGTGTGATTTAATTCTATGTGCTTTTATTTTGTAACTTTTATTATCTTATAGTTTGTAAAATTTCTACTGTAAACATATATTGATGCACTTGTTAAATCAAAGATAATCAATTATACCGTTAAGCAATGACTGCTTTATGTTGCTTGAATCTAATTTTCCTGCAGAGAAAAACTAGAAAACCTAGTGGGGAGTGGGGAACAGTGATGTCTGTCTGACAGTGTTGGAGGGTTATCAAGGCAGTGAGCTTTCTTAGAAGAAAATGAAAAGTTGAAGCAAGAGAGCTAAATTCAATTGGGGGAGCTGCTTTGTTCCTTGAGATAGTTATGAATTCTAAAGCAAAAATGTCATTGTAAAAGTTTAGACAAAAGCAGACTTACAAAAGCTGGAGGGAAAAAAAAAATGAAATTCACATGACACCAAGAATGAGGGTCCTGATAAATAGCCAAGGCTTTACTTAGGGCACTAAATGTTAGAAATAAAGGGAAAAAAGACAAAAAAAAACCTTCAAAAGGAATAAAGCTCAGCTTTGACTCAATTCTGCCTCCAGAAAAACTGCCTGCCAAATTAAAAACAAACAAACAAACAAACAAACAAAAAAAACTACGACAGGAAAAAGATAAAATCACCCAGAACCTTAATAGTTTTTGGCCTAATGTGTTTTTATGTATTTATTGATACATAATAGATGTATATATTTTGAAGGTACATGGGATAATTTGATGCATTTATATAATCAAGGCAGGGTAATTAAGCTATCAATCATCTTAAATATTTACCTTTTCTTTATGCTGGGAACATTTAAATTATTCTCTTCAAGCTATTTTGAAATGTACAATAGATTAATGTTAACTATAGTCACCTTATTGATCTATTGAACACCATGGCCTATATCTTTTATATAACTGTATATTCACATCAATTAATCAACTCCTTTATATCCCTTCCCTCTCCTAGCCCCACCTGGCCTCTGATAATCACAAATCTACTCTCTATCTTTATGAAATCCACATAAGAGTGAGAACATGTAATATTTCTCTTTCTGTGGCTGTCTTGTTTCACTGAATATAATGATCTCTAGTTGCATCCAAACTGCTGAAAATGACAGGATTTCATTTTTTCATGGCTGAATAGTATTCTATTGTGTGTGTGTGTGTATATACATATATATAATATATCTATAACATTTTCCTTATTCATTTATCCATTGATAGACATCAATGGATTGATTCCATATTTTGGGTATTAATTGTGCTGTAATAAACACAGAAGTGTAGCTATCCCTTTAATACACCAATTTTCTTTTTTGTAGGTATATATCCAGTAGTGTAATTGCTGCTGGATCATATGTAGTTTTATTTTTAGCTTTTAGAGGTTTTATTTTCGGCTTTTAGCTCCACACTGTTATTCATAGTGGCTGTACTAACTTACTTTCCCATCAACGGTGTATGTGGGGTCCCTTTTCTCCACATCCTGACCAACATGTGCTATTCCCTCTTTCTGACAAAAGTAATTCTAACTGGGGTGAGATTATCTCTTACCGTGGCTTTGGTTTGCATTTCTCTGATAATTAGTGATGTTGAACATTTTTTATGTACCTACTGGCCATTTGTATGTCTTCTTTTAAGAAATATCTATTCAGGTTTTTTGCCCATTTTTAAGCTGGATTTTTTTTGTATTGTTTGAGCTCTTTATACATTCTGGTTATTAATCTTTTTCAGATGGAGAGTTCGCAAATATTTTCTTCCACTCTGTGGATTATGTTTCCTTGTTGATTGTTTTCTTTGCTGTGCAGAAGACTTTTAGCATTATGTCATTACATATATGTATTTTTGCTTTTGTTGTCTGCTTTTGAGATCTTACACAAAAAGTCTTTGCCTGGATAAATGTCCTGGAATGTTTCTTCAACAATTTTTTTTCTGGTAGTTATGTGGTTTGGGGACTTAGATTCACATCTTTCATTCATGTGGATTTGATTTTTGTATATGGTGAGAGACAGGGATCCAATTTTATTATTCTGCACATGGTTATCCAGTTTTCTCAGCACCATTTATTGAAGAGATTCCTGTTTTCCTGTTGTGTGTCTTGGCGCCTTTGTCGATAAAAAGTTGGCTGTAAAATGTATGGATTTATATCTGGTTCTCTTTTTGGTCTCATTAGTCTATGTTTCTGTTTTTAAGACAGTGCCATGCTGATTTGAAAACTATAGTTTTGTAGCATATTTTGAAATCAGGTAGTGTCATGCATCTAGCTTTATTCTTTTTACTTAGGATTGCTTTGGCTATTCAGGGTCTTCTGTGGTTCCATATAAATTTTAGGATTGCTTTTACTATTCTGTGAAGACTGTCATTGGTATTTTGATAGGGATGGTATTGAATCTGTAAATTGTTTTTAACAATATTAAGTTTTTGGTTCATGAGCATAAACTATCTTTCCATGCTTGTATATACTCTTTAATTTGTTTCATCAATGTTTTATGGCTTTTTGTATAGATCTTTCATATATTTAGTTAAGTTGATTCCTAGTTATCTGATACTCTTTGTTGCTATTGTAAATAAAATTGTCCTTTGATTTCTTTTTCAAATTGTTTGCTGTTAGTGTATGTAAATGCTACTACTTTTGTATGTTGCTTCTATACCATGCAACTTTACTGAATTTGTTTATCAGTTTTTAAAGTTTTTTTGTGGAGTCTTTAGGCTTTACTAAATTTAAGCTCTTGTCATTTGCATCCAAGGCTGATTTGAGCTTGATTCCAATTTGGATGCCCTTTATTTCTTACTCTTGTTTAATTGCTCAGACAAGGACTTTCAGTATCATGTTGAGTAACAGTGGTGAATGTGGGCATCCTTCTCATGTTCCAGATCTTAGAGGAAAGGCTTTCAACTTTTCCCAATTTAGTATGCTGTTGGGTGTGGGTTTGTAATATATGGTCTTTATTATTTTGAGGTATGTTCCTTCTATAGCCAGTTTTTTGAGGGTTTTAAATCATAAAGCATTTTATCAAATGCTTTTTCAGCATCTATGGAAATGATCATATTGTTTTTTCTCAGTCCTGTTAGTATGATGTGTTACATTTATTGATTTGCATATGTTATAAAACATCCTACATCCCTGGAATGAATATCACTTGACCATGGTGAATGATCTTTTTAATGTGTTGTTGAATTCAGTTTGCTTGCATTTTGTTTAGCTCTTTATCTATGTTCACCAGTAATATTGGCCTGTAGCTTTCTTTTTTTGTTGTGTCCTTGATTTTGGTATCAGAAGAATGCTAGCCCCATAAATAACTTTTTAAACTTTCATTTATGTCATTGAAATTACAATGATTTTGTGTCCCTGAAAAGATACACATGGTTTTAACTATATTACTATCAAATATTTTGATCCATTTTCTTCAAAAACTTTAAGAATTTTTTAGTAATCAGCATTTTATTTCTTAAAATAAATAGGGAAATGCATATATTAAATATATGGCTAAAGTTATTAATTGTTTTATAATGGATCCATCACATTTCAACAGTGCAGTTATAGTCTCTGAAAGCCACTCACTCTTGTCATACCTTGTTGCAGATTTAGCTTAAAATCTTAGTTGAAAATATGGCTCATAAACTTTCACATATAATAAATCATGAATCATAAGCAATGTTTACCTTCGTTTCATGTAAAGTTTAACAGATACATTGGAGACTCTTATAAGGAAGTCCCTATATTTAAAAATAATAAGAGTTAAGGAAAAAGCAGAGGCTATAATTCCAGGCATAAAGAAAGAATAAAGTATAAGTGTGAAATGAAGAATAAAATGATTGGAAATGGGAATGTAAATGATGATGAGTGCCAGTAATTATGGACAGGAAAGATTTATAAGACTCAAGCTTTTTTGTATTTGTGGGGTTTTTTGTTTGTTTGTTTTTCACTTAAGAAATTGCTAATATATCTTTAATTCTTATTTTAATTGCTTTAGATTTGGGGACCAAAAAAACATTGAATTTCAGTTACTAGCTTAAAATAAACTTTATTGCCACTTTTTTATTTTTAAGACAGGTTCTTGGTGTGTTACTGAGACTGGAGGGCAGTGGCATGATCACAGCTCACTGCAACTTGGTCCTTCCAGGCCCAAGCAATTCTCCCACCTCAGCCTCCCATATAGCTGGGACTACAGGTGCTTGACAACATACCCAACCAGTTTTTGTTTTTTTTTCTAGAGACCAGGTCTTACTGTGTTCCCTAGGCTAGTCTCAAATTCCTCGTCTCAAATAATCCTCCTGCCTTAACCTCCCAAAGTAGAGGAATTATGTCACTTCTTCATCTCACATAGCATTATATGTATACAGTCTGATTTAAATATGTTTAGAAAAATGGTGAGTTTCTTTCTTTCATCTGAAATGGTCTTTTTTTTTTTTTTTTTGTAATTTACCTTTGCTATAAGTTTTACTGAGAGACTAAACGTTTATATATTTCCCAATATCTTCCATTCTAATAAGCTCTGCCTCCAGTTTATCTTCAGAATTTCCCCATTTTTTTTTTTATAACCTATTCCCAGGACGAATTGTCTAGCTGCACAAGAAGAATATTTTAACAACTCCTGTAAAATAACAGCTCCAATATTTAGAAATAAAAAACCTAGTTATGTTTGAATTAGTTATTAAAATATAATTGCATTAGTAGTTAAAATATTTCAGAGTGGAAAACCCCCCCTCATTGGATTCATACTGTTGCCACATATATTAAGGTGAAACTTTAATATTCTTTCTTTAAATGAATAAATAGTCCTTTTGTTGTTTTTTGTTCTCTCAGGAACAGAAGTGTTTGGAATCACTCTTTATTGATGTGAATAGCACAAGATGGGAGAATCACCTGTATTTACAGATAAAAAGACTCCTGTAATCCTTGGAGAGATTAATCTGCTAATTTAAATAAGAAAGCCCCAAGAGGATCCCAATGCTAAACCAAATTAGGCTCAGGATGACACTGACCTTAGATCCAAGGAGATAGTTGCCATATGATGCATCTCAATATCATATGCAACAAGGCCTCTGGGTAGTCAGGAGTCTGTGCTACTACTCTTCTGGCCATTTGCTGAATACTGTTCGAGTTTCAAAACAGTGTGAACAGCATAAAACATACTAAATCTTGTGAAGTGTTATAGATGTTACAGATTAATTTATTTTAGGAAGAATTTCCATAAATTATTAATCCCTTAATAAATAATAGATTTCTAAAGAAAATTACCATGCATTGCACTATAATCATGCCTATTTTATTACATATTTATAATCCATTTTAAAGAAATATGTATGAGATTTTATAATTCCAGAAAACCACATAATCTCAGTTTATAAATTTCTTGTGACTAAGTAAAATAAAGAATTTATTTTACAATGTAATAATCTGTAGTTTAAGGTCTTAAAAATTCAAACAATATAGATCAATATTTGCTGGCTATGTAGTTACCCTACTGGCCTCATAGAAATTGAATTTAACACAATTTTCCACAGAATCAAAAAAATTTTATATTCATAATCCATCTCAAATGTACAAGAAAAATTAAATGTAGTGAAAAGCAACACACACAATCTACAGAGAAAGTGAAAAATAGAAAAGGTGAGAATATCTGTTAAGAGGCCATGTTTTGAGGAAGTAAGCACTGCTAAAAGTTATTCCTCAATTGTTGAGCACATACGTATAAACTATTTTACTAGTTTAAACATTTGTGTGGCATTTGGTTCAACAAATAAAGTTTTAGCACATACTGTTTTTTCTCTATATCATTTGCTGGCTTTGAGTTACCAAGAATTTTTTGCATTATTCTTCAAAATTAGAGCCATTGTAGCGTAATATATGTGAAGCCAGTTAACTACACTGTTGGTTTTGAAAACTCTTAAATAATCCTTGAAAATGTAATGTCCCTTAATTGCTTTCATATCTATTCTTTTATTTATTCAGTTGTTTGTCCTTCTAATGTTTTGATGTATTTCCTCATTTTTCTTTTTATACTCCTCTTCCTTTCTTCGGACCTTAAAATTACACGTGTTCAGTACCTGTGCTTTCTATTATCTAAATATATTTTAATGCATTTATTGTCCCCTTCTTGTCTGCCTGCTACTATTTAAATATATAATTAAACTGTGGCTCCACTACAATTAATTTCTATGTTTTCTTTTCCCTTATTTCAGAGAAGTCAATTTTATCAAAGTCCTCAGTTGCCACTAAGTGCTCCAATTTTCCTATTTTGATTATTCAGCTTATAGAATTTGAGTTATAAAATTTTGTGCCTAGAATTGAGATTTCTAAATCATTTTAACCAGTTATTTAATTAAAAGATAAAATTATCTCCATTTAATTTTACAGACATTTTCTGCTCCGTGACTTTTGTGAGACTTTTCAGGCTTTTTGGGCATTTTTCATACTTCCAGAAAGTCCTCAACATACCAGTTTTTAATAAATGCATAGTTATAAGTAGAAGAAATTACAAATTACATAGTTTCACAGAAGAAAGATGAAAAAGAAATTGACTAACAAACACTAGGTAACCCAATTGTGTACAGCCAGAAACCTGATGCTTTCTTGTTGTTGTTGCTCTTGTTATTTTCACTTAGTTGGGATCCCTACTTCCTCCTTATGCCCCCAACAAAATATTCACCTTAGTTCCTAGTAAATCCAGTGTTATTTATTTATTATATTCATTGATAATTAGGAAAAATATTTTTTAGATCAATAAATATACATTTAAAAGTCTGACAGATTTAGAGATATTTTATCATATTTCAGTTGTGAAGCAAATAAACATCAGCCTCACATTTCCTAACAGCATCTGAATGTTCAAAAAAAAGTTGTAGCATAAAATATTTAAAAATATTTAAAGATAGGAGAGTGATTCACTAGAATGCAATGGAGAAACTAGAGAAACAAAATATTTCGCCTCAACCAGATATATTTTCTAACATCAAAAGACTGCTCTAAATAAGACATTTGGAAACCAATACTGTAATAAAATATTTAAAGGACAGAGAAATGCATCACCAAGTCAGAAGTTGCAGTCTTAAGAAAGAAGATAATAAGTTACACAGGAAATTGTTTCTTCATTTTTTTAAATAAAACAATAATAATAGGAAAAGGCAAAGAATAAAGGGATTGTAAATAAACTTCTGAAGACAAGAATAGTATGACTTGTTTTGAGGGACACCTTTATGCCAAAAATGATCTAAAATTCTAGTTTTAATTGAAACAGCAGTATTCAGATTATATGATTCCCAAAAAAGTCATTTCAAGTATAAAGAAACAAATAGGGCAGCATAACAAGAAAAGAAATTATCCAGTGATAACACTACCTATAGTAAACACAGGAGGCCAAAATAATATCATACAAATATATTCAAAACAGTAATATTTCTAGAAAAAAGTTATTACTTAATGATAAAGATGTCAATTTTTCTAAAGAAAATAAAAACCTTAAATGTTCAGGCATCACAAAACAGAGATCCAAAATGAATGAAGCAAAAAAACAAAACTCTGAAAGTAGAAATAAATAAATCCACATTATACTAAAGTATTTCAACTCTTATTTCTAAATAATTCATAGAACAAATAAAGAGGAAACCAATAAGCATATAGAAGACACGAAGAATACTATTAACTCACTTAATGAAGTTAACATTTGTAGAAGTCTCTCCAATAACAGCAAACTACACAAAACAGTTACCAAAATTGAACATTATTTGGAAAAAATATATAAGTACATTAATAAAAATTTAAATTACACAAATAAGATTTATATTTAATATATCTTCTATTTGAGGTATATATACCATTTAGAAGAAAACTGGTTATTGATTAGTTTTAACTCTAACATCAAATTTTTCTTTTTCATTTTGTCTCATATTCTTCACTCTTTATTTTTCTTTGGTTTCTTTCTTTTGTATTAATTAACTGTTTTGTCTAATTCTATTTTATCTCCCTTGTGGGATTATCAGCTCTACCACTTGTATATGTGTCTATGCATGTTGTTTTTTAAGTTGATATATTTATAACAATTTACCAACAAGTGCTATAGAATCACTCCAAATATAAGAATCTTAAAATAGTATATTTTCATTTTAGTCCTCCCAATTTTCATGCTTTTGTTTCATAGGTTGTATTTCTAGAATTCATATAAAACCCACAATGCATTACTATAATGCTTGATTTAAATAGTCCATAATATTTAAAAGGATTTTTAAAATAAGAAAAAGAGAACATTTCTGGTGCGCTTCATTTCTTTTTGCAAGTCTAGATTTGTACCTGGTATCATTGTCTTTCTGCTAGAAGGAACATATTTTTTAGTTAACATTTCCTTAAGTGGTAATTGTTAATGGTAAATTGTTTCAATTTCCATATGCCATAAAAAAGTATTTATTCTGCCATCCTTTTCAAAATACACGTTTGCTTAGTATATAATTCTAGGTTTAAAGTGTTTTCTAAAATACTTTAAAGTTCCACTCTCTTTCAACTAGCTTTGATTCTAACAAAAAAAATCTGCTGTAATATGTACTAATTTGTACATCTGTTCTTTTTTTTGCAGTCTGCTTTTAAGATTGGTTTTCAGAAATGTTTATTTTGATGTTTGCTGTAGTTTTCTTCATGTTTTTTGTTTGTTTGCTTATTTGGCGGCTAGTTGAGCTTCTAGAATTTATGGGTTTATAGTTTTCAACAAATTTGGAAATTTTTCACCCATATTTTTTCTTCCACCCCCTTTTATAATTTAGTTTACACTAGGCCACATTAATTTTGTTTATATAATATTAATTATCTGATAAAATATCTACTTTTAAAAATCTATTTAATTTCATCTTATGTTAAAAGAAAAGCCTTATTTGAGCAAAGAACAATTCATAAATTAGGCAGCACCCAGAACCATGAGAGGTGCAGAGAGCTCTGCTCAGCAAATGAGCAGTGAGTATAGACAGAATATGAAAGTAAAGAAGAGGAATAGCTTAATTAGCTACAGCTAGGTGTTGTCTTAGGTAGACATGATTTGATTAGTTGGCTGCCTGTGATGAGCTGATGCTCAGTTACTTGTGATTGGCTATTTGGCTATCTGTTGGAAGAAAAATACTCCTTTGTTAGGATTCATTTTGTTTTTTGACTATTGTAGGTTGTTATTGATTAAGTAGAAACTCAGAGTACAGAGATACCTTCAGGCCGATTTAATTTAACACTTGTTTCTATTTTTATACCTTCAATTACAATAAGACTTTCTTCTTCAGTTTTTAATATGCTCTTAATTCTATCCAGTGCATTTTTTGCATCTAAAACTTGGATTCTTCATGTGCACAATATAACTAGGATCTGTTTTATGTCTTCTACATTTTTCCTTTACATGCTATTCTTTTCTCTATCTTCTTGTACATAGAATATAATTATAATAATTATTTCAGCTGCATTGTTTACTAATTATCATATCCATGTTCAAACTGGATCTATTTGAATTTATATATCATTTTTTCCATATTGAGTTGCATTTTCTTCCTTTCGCATATTTTTTCATTGGAAACCAGATATTGTAATTTCATCTTATTGTGAGTTGGATAATTTTATATTCCTTTACCTATTCTCAAGCTTTGGCCTGAGACAGTTAAGTTACTTTCAAATGGCTCGATTCTTTTGAAACTAGCCTTGAATCTCTGTTAGATGAGACAAAAGACTCCTTTAGCCTTGGGTTAATTGTACCCTGTTACTGAGGTAATACTTTTCTGGGTAATTTTCTCAATCCTCTGGGTATATTGAAGTTGCCTGCTGTGGCTGGTGAGGAAGCCGGCTATTATTTCTAGCATTCTCTGTACTGAGTGTTGTCCTATCGGCTTCTTTTCAATAGTTATTTGCCCTGCAGTTTCCTCACATGTGTGCACTGATCAATATTTAAGCCTGAAACTGTCTACAGCGCTCCAGATCTTTCTCTTTCACTTTGCAACTTGTTTTCTCTGTAGTTCTACTCTCGCCCCTCTCTCTCAATTTCTTACCACAACCCTCTCTGTCTCCTACACTTCCTGTCACCTCTGCCCTGTGAATTCCAACTGCATTTGATGCCCCAAATCCTCTTTAACTCAGTCAGACCACTGAGCTCTGGATTTTTCCTCCCTGAGTTGCAGCCTGAGAACTTTCTTCAAGCAGAAAACCGGAGCAATATAGAGATTACCCATTTTTATTGTTTGTTTTGTTTCATTTTGGCTCCAAGGAATCTCTGCCTGGTGCTGCCTACTTTTGCTGTTCAATATCTGAAAACTGTTTACTGTGAGAATGTATATATAATCCCATTGCTCCATTCCATCATGGCCAGATGTGAAAGACTATACTACATATTAATCTGATGTAGTTTTAGACTTCTCAAAATTTATTTGATATTTCTAATTTTTCAGTCATCTTTCATTTCTATGCTGTAATTCCCTGAACATGAGTTCTTCATATCAAATGTATATAATCATAAGATCAGTTTTCATTATATTTTCCTCATGCTGCACAGCTAGATCACAAAGCAATTCTTGGTATTATGAGCATAAGCTTTTTAAAAAGTTAATTAGTTAATATTAATTTTTTAAAATTTTATATTTAGCTTTTTTACCCCATTTGGTATCTTTGCATATCACATTACTAAGGAACTGATTTTATATTTTTTATATAATAAGATATTTTTCTTTTTACTCTTCCCAAAGTGTTAACATTCTTTCCATTGCTTTATTTGCTTGTTCTTGTATAATTGCTATAGGAATTTTTAAACTATTTATTTAAAGTAGTGTTTCTCTCTTCCTTTTATTGAAGTGTTAATATGTGTATACAAAAGAGGTCACATAAGTGAACAGCTCAATGAATATTTGTAAACTGGATATGCTTCTTTTAGCTGCATCAAGAGTAAGAAAATGTGTCCTCACGTGAAAAGCAATTTTCCTGTTTTATACCAACCATTTACCCCTAGAATGAAGACTACCCCAATTTCTAATAAAATCGATTATCTTTTTTTGCTCTGTTAACATGAATAGAAAGGTACAAAATGCATTCTTTTGAGTTAGGGTTTCTTCCATCGGCATTATATTTTTGAGACATATCCCTATTATTGTGTGGAGTTTTGGTTTTTTTCATTATCAAAGTTGTATATTATCCATTATTATATAAACATATTGTAATTCTTTCATCCATTTCATCTGTTTATGTGCATTTGGGCCATTTCAGGGTTGTGCCTATTAGAAATAGTGCTAATGGTGGAGGATGGTGAACTATACCTGTAATCCCAATGCTGTGGGAGACTGAGGAAGGAGGATTGCTGTTCTCAGGAGTTGAAAGCTGCAGATAGCTATGATTATATCACTGTCCTCCAGCCTGGGCAACAGAGGGAGACCCTGTCTCACCAAAAAAAAAAAAAAAAAAAAAAAGAAAAAAGAAAAACCTTGCAGAACCTGGACCATAGTGCTAATGCCAGCAAGAACAGCACTTTTCTGTCAAATATACTACTATGTTGGTAGCTACTCAATCACATACACATACACACACACAAACAG
>NW_012101798.1:3962528-3989994 GCF_000951045.1 Mandrillus leucophaeus
CCAATGCTGTGGGAGACTGAGGAAGGAGGATTGCTGTTCTCAGGAGTTGAAAGCTGCAGATAGCTATGATTATATCACTGTCCTCCAGCCTGGGCGACATAGCGAGACTCTGTCTCACACACACACACCTCACCAAAAAAAAAAAAAAAAAAGACAAGAAAAGATAGAAAAAAATAGTGCTAATGCCAGCAAGAACAGCACTTTTCTGTCAAATATACTACTATGTTGGTAGCTACTCAATCACATACACATACACACACACAAACAGACACCCTCAGATTTGGCAAATACTGATAAATGGTATCTTAATTAAATCCCCATCAGCAATGTATGAAACTGCTAGTTCTTTCCATATCCTTGTTAACACTTGAAGTTACCTCTTTTTTCATTTTAGTCATTCAATTGTGTCTGTAGTAGTAGAGAACTATGATTTAACTGTGAATAACTAATGTAGTTCAGTATCATTTTATATTTAATAGTGTTGATAGCAAACTGGTTAGGACAATCACTCATTATTTTCTTTTTCTTTTTGAAAGAAGAATAAGTTATTTAAAGATCTTTATTCCTCTATATACATTTTCAATCTTTCAAGATATTTAGTAGAAAAACGTTTGTATTGCATGGACTCTATAGATTAAGTTGGAGAAATTATATCTGTATTCTGTTTTTATATATCGGTTATTACTTTCTAATTTGCTTTATTTCAAACATATAGAAAGTACACACGAAATATACAGAGAACATTTTAAAACAATACATATAGAAAATGTAACATCTCACAATTAATTCTGAGATTAAGCAAATTATTAGCATCCTGCCATACTTTTTCCCATTTTAAAAAACAATATCCTTAATGGATCATTAAAAAGTATACTTACATGTCTGTGTTCCCCTACTAGAACTTACACTTATTAATAGGCTCGATAATACGAAATTTTCCATATTTATTCATTTTTTATAAAACAGCAGCAATTTCATGTGACTCAACCTAGCAATATTTCCATCTATAGCACTTAAGATCATTTCTATCCTATAGTGATGCTCAATCCCTTGTATATTGAGTTCTCAATAAAAGCTAATCATCAAATTAAGATACAGGATAGCAGCATTCTTAAAAATATTTTTCACATTTATGTATCTCCACAAACAATTATCAAATGAACAATTAAATCATCTCTCCAGTTTCCATAAATTCTCCCAGGAATGTATAGCCTTGTTTTTCACAAAATAAATGAACTCAATTTTCCTCCTGTAAATTCCTGTGAATGAACTTATAATCTTATGTGTTTCAGTACTCTGAGCTCTGTGTTTATCACTGCTATCATAAAATGTGGGAAGCTGGATTTTAGCAACTCATGCTCTTTTTAATGTATTGAATATAGTATAATTTTGACTTAGAGTGACAACTATAAACCTTAATTGTATGTAAATTAATAATAGATATAATTTGCAGGAGAGTTTAGAAATCTTTCTTGAGTAGAATGGATTAAGTCTAGTTCGTGAATTTTTATATCTGTAGATTGGTTGTTTATTTAGACATCTTTCTCATGTACATACTGTTAGTTGACTGTGTTAAATTAATGGACATTATCAGGTATTTGAAATCCCAAAGGCAAGATGGCTGTGTAAAAGTAGAAAATAAAATTTATCTAAAAGTTTAGAATATTCAGCACGAGCCGTTGAAGCATTTTACAATAATCTCATCTGTTTCATACTTTATTGTTTTTAAATTTATGTTTAATTCTGATGTCTAATTCCTAAAATCGTATGTGTTATTTTCTCTTCAGACACTGTTTTACAACACCATAAATATTTCTGTTACATACAGAATAGTCATTCTAGCTGTATGTTTTATGTGGTAAGTTTCTGAATTTGAAAAGAAATGGATAAACATGCTTAAATATGGTGCTGTCAAAAATAGACATCTCATGTTTTCTATGGCATATGGAACAGGTTGCATTGAAACATTTATGTTTTTCAGATAACCAAAGCATATGAAAGCATTTAATTTATTTCACTTGGATGTTAAAAAAAAAGTTAAAAGACCATATGTATTTCTTTATTCCTTGAACTGAGATTGGATATAGAGCTCAATCTGGGTGGTAGTTAACAAAGGTGTCTACTTATGTACAAATTTATAAAACTACATAAATTAAGATTATTAAACTTCATATACCTTACTATTTGTTATACTTCAATAAAATTTTTAAAAATGTATACAGCAAGTACTGATCATATTGAAACACATCTACAAATTTCATGTTCTTTTTAGTTATTTAGAATAGATGGTTGCTGAGTATTTTCTAAAATATGTTGGATAATTTCACAGTGTTTCTGCATCTCTCAATCCACAAAGGAAACTATCATTTTTATATGAATAATATCATCTTAGAATTTAATTTTTTTAATGGCAAAGAAACTCTTACATGAGAAAACACATTTTAAAACACAGAATTTTATTGAGCCATATGGTATGGACTGAACCATGTTTCCCCTAAATTCATATGTTGAAGCCCTAAATCCCAATGTGACCATATTTGGCGAGAAAGTCTTTAAGGAGATAATAAAGGTTAAATGAGATTAAAAAAAAAAATGTTGAGGTCCTAATCTAATAGAAATAGGTGTCCTTATAAGAAGAGGAAGAAACACCAGGGCTATTCATATGCAGAGAAAAGAACATAGCAGGAAGGCAGCCATCTACAAGCTAAAAATAGAGCTGTCATGAGAAACTAAATCTGCTGAGACCTTGATCTTGGACGTACAGCCTCTAGCATTGTGAGAAAGCAGAAATATTGCTTAAGTCACTCAGTTAGTTGTACATGTTATGATAGCACTAGCAAATGTATCACTAACAACCTGAAGATTCATATAATATAGTACCCCTTCCTGTTTCTCTGTGTACATAGCACGTTTATGGTGCTTTGTGTTTACAGCATCTCAAACTTAGAAAAATTCTACTTCTTTTAAGAAATGTAGAAGACATTTGACAGTTTTGTCTTTCCATTTGAAAATAAACCTCCAAAAATGCAGAAATAGATTATATCATCTGTCATGCTATGTTGAATAAGATTGTCATCAAAACTTTGTACTGTGATTATCTTTTTAATGCAGAGACCATAACTTTCTAATTTTGATATCTTGCAAATCAACACAATGATTAATCTGCTAATTAATACATTAACTACACAAATACTTATTTGGTGAAAACCAAACAAAGCTAATTGGTTAAAACAAAATAAGATGAGTTGTGTTTTGGAAAGCATAATTCCATACTCAAAGTATTGAACTGGTTTACTTAAAAATATAAATCTCTGAACAAAGTGTATGGCTATAAATGATATGAAAGAAAAACTATACAACTGTATTCATTAAAAAGAAACATAATTTTTTAAAAGCAAAAAAATTAATATCAGGTTTAAACTATGACCAAATTTTAAATAAATAAATGAGTGCACCATTGATATATTTTAGACTTAAAAATCTCTGTTTCTTACATTTGATGTCAGAGTCCAAATTTTATAAATGTAATATAATACAATTTAAGAACTAGGATTCTGAGAATAAATTGTTACAACATTTTAGAAGTAAGTAACGAAGAAAGTGATTGAATTATTTTGAAAATGTTCCTACTTACATACTGGAACATACATCAATTTCTTAAACAGTAAAGTGCATTTAAAATAAGAATGTGTAACATGTTTCTATTATAATTATTTTATTGGTATGTATGTATGTATGTAGTACAAATAAATATTTTTTTAATTAGAAATTGTTTCTAAGTAAAATAATGTCAAAGTATACTTGAAAGTCTAAATTTTTATATACTGTACCAAAAGTTCAAGTATGAGTAAAGCATTAGATGTACAGAGTTTTAAAATTTTGAAAGTAATTCCAGGTCACTGGATTACGTAATGAATTTAATACTGCTGTTGCGTATTTTCAGCCCTCATGTTAACAAGTCTAATGATAAAGAAGAAAGTCAGAATTTTTTGCTTAGCTACTCACTATTTTGAAGTTTTTTATTATTGAGACATGAAAATATTGAAATGCCTGGATTTTACTATCAATATTTTATGAATGCTCTGGAGAAATTCTAACTCTGACATTGATCTATTTGTGAGGTGAAAAATATCATTTAAAAAAATTGGCACATTGGCAATTTGCAGCTGGCTCAGTTTCTTATGGCTTGATAGAGGTTGAAAAATTTGATAACAAATAATCATCAGCTCAGGAAAAAAAATGTAAAAATGAAGATTTAAAGGTTTCTTATAATGACAGGAGAAAACAGGAAAGGAAGATAATTGCATTGGTAATAGAAGTAAAAGAAAGGTAACAAGGAAACAATGGCAAATTTTTGGGCCAGCAAGGAGAGAATAAAGAGAAAAGATAAAAAAAAAAAAAGTCAGGATAATTTTTCCTGTTTTACATTTTTGTAATGACATTGTAATTTAAAAAGTTTTAGCTGACATATTTTTTGTAACTTCCTGATCCTAGGAGGAAAATAAAAAGGAATCTTTGGAAAACCAGTCCTTTTAAAGTACACTGGTACTTACCAGTATTTAAAGTAGACTATAATTTTTGTTGAAAATATTATTGTACCTCTAAAATCTTTGGACATTTATAACAAAATATTTTAATAGTGGTTGATTATCTCTTGATTTCCCCTGATAACAGAATTTTGACTGATTCCAATTTATTTGCTTGCATTTTTTCTGCCAAATTTTGCAAAGTTAGCATATTTAATTTTTCAATAACGATTCAAAGCAGCAAGTCAAAATTTTCATGCAAGAAATATTTATTTTACTCCTCAAGCACATAAAATCTTTTCAGGGCAGAAGAAAAAAGTTTGAGGTTGGAACTTCAGAAATATCTCCCTATGCAACACAAAATTGACTCATTGGGAGACACACTCCTTCCAAGGTAACTAATATAATTGTGCGCCCCAGCATGGGAAAGAGATCAAAAATCATAATGAAGGAGACTTCTCTGCTGCCAAAACTGGTTCTCACTAAAACAGGCCATAGAATTTCATCAGTAGCCTGGTGATACTCATTCATCTTCTATGCCTGTTACAATCTAGTACAACTCTAATACCTTTTATTCCAGGAACTAAATGTTCACATTCATTACCACCAACATATATAAAATAAGTGGTAAAAGGATATAAATAGCAAGAAAAAAATATGAATAGTGTCTTAGCCTGCTTGGGCTGCCAAAACAAAATATCAGAAACCAGGTAACTTAAGCAGAAATACATTTTCTCACAGTTCTGGATACTAGAAGTCTGAGATCACGGTGCCAAAATGGTTAGGTTCCAATGTGGGCTCTCTTCCTAGCTTGCAGATGTCTGTCATCTCTCTCTGTGTCCTCACCTGGCAGAGAGAAAGAGCAAGCAAGCTCTCTGGTGTCTCTGCTTATAAGAGCCCTAATTCCTCATGAAGGTCCCACTCTCATGACTTTACTGAACCTAAATTACCTCCCCAGTGCCATTTCCAAATAATAACACATTGGAGGTTAGGGTTTCAACATATGAATTTAGGTGAGGGTGGAAAGTACAATTCAGCCCATAGCACCTGAGAACTAAGACTGCTAAACCATCAAAACACAATGTCTTATGGAAATGAATACATTGATTTATGTGTGGAGTATTAGATATGAAAAAATGTGGGCCTATATTCATTCTCTTGGTAGCTGGACTCTGCATTCTTCAAAAGGTCATCCTAACATCCTGAAAGGCCAAGTGTTACTAAGAACCGGGAAAAACAAAAACAGAATAAAAGCAGTGAAATCCATGCTCATCAGCCCATTGATTCCCCTCTTGCAATGTAAATTCAATGCTTTGTTCTCATTAAAAAGTCTTTAATCCTGTAGCTTTCAACTTAAAACTGGTGTCAGCTTATCATGCAGAACTGTCTGTAAAGATGACTAAAATGTTGTCTTCCTCAGTTAACTGGTCATGGCAAACTCACCAGGAGGCCATGGTAGTGGGCTGAGGGTGTAGGGCAATGTATTGAGAATAGGCACTGTGGGAGCATGATCCATGAGCTAGGACATCTTTTGTGTGCTTTCAGGACAAACCTGAGGCTCTTGTCCTCTACAGTGTTTTTACTTGGTGGTACAGGATTACTGTCACACATTTCTGATTGGGTGGATTAGATAATACCCATTCACTGGCCAGCTTAATTTGTATGCTTATTTGTAGGCCAATGATGTTTAGTCTACCCTCAGGCCCAGAGGGATTTTCTCCATCTCTAAGGACCCACAACCTAATTCTCTTTGAGACCTGGCCACAGACTGTACGTACATACTAATATGCTACAGGAATTTTGAGTGTTGTTGGCTCTGCCAAGTCATATATGGCAGAGCTATATTCATTCACTACAGCGTGGGCCAGCTCTCAGGGCCTATGTGAGGTCCACATCCCCAATCTGAAATCTTGTAGCTTTAAAAGTTCATTGGCAAAAGAGAATGTATTCAATTTGTCATATCTTGCCTCCCAAGCCAAATGAGATGAGGCTAATGAGACTTGTGCCCCATTTTTAGTCCTAAAGAATGAAATGGGCATCAACTTTGCCTTTCACTTTAAAAGGGGAAATCCTAATACATGCCAAGTCAGAAGCACCAATAATCATGACTAAAGTAGAAAATCCCTGACATTTGATAGGTTTTATTTCTTTAAGCAAGCATGTGTCTTGCCAGATTTTAGAGTTTATCAACAATTTCTGCCTTATCATGTCTTAACAGCTTGTAGACATCAGTGTGGTGAGCCAGCATCATGTCTTTTGAGATATTCAGTAACTCTGGAATCACACACACTAAATTATGAGGAAAAACTGCAAAGGGGAAAGAGACAATAGAGGATTAGTGCTGTCATTACAAAGTTGAAAGCCAACTGCTGCTGGTGTTTTCTACTTATTGGTAGACAACAAAATCTTTTGGCAGTTTGAGAGCTGTATAATAGGTGCCAGGGGCAATGCTAATTGCTCCTATAAAGAGACTACATCTGGAACAACAATTGGGGTCATCATCAGATTTTATGTGCTTTGTTTCCCATTCCTGCCATGTTTCATCTGTACAGGCCAAACAGACACTCCACGGATCTATGATGGAAATAACCAACCTGAACCTCAGCACTTTCCCCAGGAATGCAGTATTGCATTTATTGTTCTTCTTTCATGAGGAGGGTCTGGTTTAAGAGCTAATCCTTGGCTCCTCCTAACCACAGAACCTTCTGTGAAATGATTCATGTTAAAAAACTCTCCCACTTGACTATAAGCACTACCTCCAGTGGTACACCATGCCATTATGCATCCTCAAAGTTAAGCATGTATTCAGAGCTAGTGATCTGTTACATCTGTAAATTATGCCAAGAAATGTCTAGTATATCACATTAATTTAGTATGGACTGTCAGGCCTCTGAGCCCAAGCTAAGCCATCGTTTCTCCCATGACCTGCACGTATGTGTCCAGATGGTCCGAAGTAAGTTAAGAATCACAAAAAAAGTGAAAATGGCTGGTTCCTGCCTTAACTGATGACATTCCACCATTGTGATTTGTTCCTGCCCCATCTTAACTGAACAATTAACCTTGTGAAATTCCTTCTCCTAGCTCAGAACCTCCCCCACTGAGTACCTTGTGACCCCCGCCCCTGCCAGTCAGAGAACAACTCCCTTTCACTGTAATTTCCCACTACCTACCCAAATCCTATAAAATGGCCCCACCCCAATCTCCCTTCACTGACTCTCTTTTTGGACTCAGCCCACTGGCACTCAGGTGATTAAAAAACTTTATTTTTCACACAAAGTCTGTTTGGTGGTCCCTTCACATGGACACGCGTGAAATTTGGTGTCATGACCCAGCTAGGGGGACCTCCTTTGGGAGATTAATCCCCTGTCCTCCTGCTCTTTGCTCCATGAGAAAGATCTACCTACAACCTTGGGTTCTCAGATCAACCAGCCCAACCCAATTGGTGTTCTCAGATCACCAATTTTAAATATGGTAAGCAGCCTCTTTTTACTCTCTTCTCCAACCTCTCTCACTTCCCTCAACCTCTTTCTCCTTTCAATCTTGTCACTATCCTTCAATCTCTACCTTCTCTTAATTTCAGTTCCTTTCCTTTTCTGGTAGAGACAGAGGAGATGCGCTTTATCTGTGAACCCAAAACTCCGGGGCTGGTCACTGACAGTCTTCCCTTGGTGTTTAATCACTACAGGAACGCCTGCTTGATTATTCACCCATGTTTCAGTGGTGTCTGATCACCACGGGGACACCTGTCTTGATCCTTCACCCTTAGTGACAAGCACCACTATTTTGGGGGGCAAGCACCCCCACCCCTTCTCTTCGTGTATCTACCCTCTCTTTTCTCTCTACTTTCCTGGGAGGCAAGCACCCCCCACCCCTTCTCTCCATGTTTCTACCCTCTCTTTTCTCTGGGCTTGCCTCCTTCACTATGGGCAACCTTCCACCCTCCATTCCTCCCTCTTCTCCCTTAGCCTGTGTTCTCAAAAACTTAAAACCTCTTCAACTCACACCTAAATGCTTTATTTTCTTCTGCAACACCACTTGGCCCCAATACAAACTTGATAATGGCTCTAAATGGCCAGAAAACAGCACTTTCGATTCCTCCATCCTACAAGACCTAGATAATTTTTGTGGAAAAATGGGTAAGTGGTCTGAGGTGCCTTACATCCACGCATTCTTCACACTTCATTCCCTCCCTAGTCTCTGTTCCCAATGTGATTCCTCCCAAATCCTCCTTCTTTCCCTCCTGCCTGTCCCCTCAGTCCCAACCCCAGGCGTTTCTGAGTCTTTCCAAACTTCCTTTTCTACAGACCCATCTGACATCTCCCCTCTTCCCCAGGCTGCTCCTCACCAGGCCAAACCAGGTCCCAATTCTTCCTCAGCTTCCATTCCTCCACCCCATAATCCTTCCATCACCTCCCCTCCTCACACCCAGTCTGGCTTACGGTTTGGTTCCATGACTAGATATTCCCCACCTGCCCAACAATTTCCTCTTAGAGAGGTGGTTGGAGCTGAAGGTGTAGTCAGAGTACATGTGCCTTTTTCTCTATCAGACTTCTCTTAGGCCAGTCAGTGTTTAGGCTCTTTCTCATCAGACCCTACTAAATATATACAGGAATTCCAGTATCTAACTCTGTCTTACAATTTAACCTGGAGTGACTTAAATGTCATCCTGAGTTCTACCCTCTCCCCAGATGAACGGGAAATAGTTTTTTCTCTGGCCCAATCTCACGCTGACAACTCCTGGCTCCAAGAGCCAGACCTCCAGGAAGGCATTAGAGCAGTTCTCTGAGAGGATCCCCAGTGGAACTATCAGGCAGATTCCCCAGGTATAGCTAGGCAAGATTGCATGACTTCCTGCCTAGTTGAAGGGCTTAAAAAGGCAACTTACAAAGATGTTAATTATGACAAACTTAAATAAACTACCAAAGGTAAAGACGAAAACCCAGCCCAGTTCATGGCTCATTTGACAACAACTCTGAGACGCTTTACAGCCCTAGACCCTGAAGGGTCAGAAGGCCGTCTCTTTCTAAATATGCATTTTATCATCCAGTCAGTTCCCAACATTAGAAAAAAGCTTCTAAAATTAGAATCCAGCCCTCAAACTCCACAATAGGAACTAGTACACCTTGTACAACATTCCAAGGTGTACAATAGGAATATTGTACACCTTGCCTTCAAGGTATACAGTAATAGAGAGGAGGCAGCCAGATGGCATCACATTTCTGAGTCACAATTACTTGCTTCTGCTGTGAGACAAAACCCAGCTGCACCTCCAGCACACAAGAACTTCAAAATGCCTAAGCTGCACACACCTAAGACACAGCAGTCAAGCATTCTTACAGGACTTTCCCCATCAGGATCTTGCTTCAAGTGCCAGAAATCTGGCTACTGGGCCAAGAAATGCCCACAGCCTGGGATTCCTCCCAAGCCGTGTCCCATCTGTGTAGGGACCCCCTGGAAATCAGACTGCCCAGCTCACCTGGCAGCCACTCCTAGAGCCCCTAAAGCTCCAGCCCAAGGGTATCTGACTGACTCCTTCCCAGATCTTCTCAGCTTAGTGGCTGAAGACTGATGCTGCCCGATCGCCTCAGAAGCCCCCTGGACCATCACAGATGCTGAGCTTCAGGTAACTCTCACAGTGGAGGATAAGTTCATCCCCCATTTAAACGATATGGGGGATACCCACTCCACATTACCTTCTTTTCAAGGGCCTATTTCCCTTGCCCCTATAACTGTTGTGGGTATTGAGAGCCAAGCTTCAAAACCCCTTAAAACTCCCCCTACTCTGGTGCCAACTTGGACAACATTCTTTTATGCACTGTTTTTTACTTCTTTCCACCTGCCTAGTTCCCTTATTAGGCCGAGACACTTTTACCAAATTATCATCTTTCCTGACCATTCCTGGACTACAGCCACATTTCGTTGCCACCCTTCTTCCCAACCCAAAGTCTCCTTCGCGTCTTCCTCTCGTATCCTCCTACCTTAACCCACAAGTATGGGACACCTCTACTCCCTCCCTGGCAACCAATCACCTGCCCATTACTATCCCATTAAAACCTAATCACCCTTACCCTGCTCAATGCCAGTATCCCATCCCACAACAGGCTTTAAAGGGATTGAAGCCTGTTATCACTCACCTGCTACAGCATGGGCTTCTAAAGCCTATAAACTCTCCTTACAATTCCCCCATTTTACCTGCCCAAAAACTGGACAAGTCTTGCAGGCTAGTTCAGGATCTACACCTTATCAACCAAATTGTTTTGCCTATCCACCCTGTAGTGTCCAACCTGTACACTCTTTAGTCCTCAATGTCTTCCTCCACAACTCACTATTCCGTTCTTGATCTTAAAGATGCTTTTTTCACTATTCCCCTGCACTCCTCATCCCAGCCTCTCTTTGCTTTTACCTGGACTGACCCTGACATCCAACAGTCCCAGCAGCTTCCCTGGGCTGTGCTGCCACAAGGTTTCAGGGACAGCCCTCATTACTTCAGCCAAGCTCTTTCTCATGATTTGCTTTCTTTCTACCCCACTGCTTCTCATTTTATTTAATATATTGATGACCTTCTACTTTGTAACCCCTCCTTTGAATCTTCTCAACAAGACACCCTCCTGCTCCTTCAACATTTACTCTCCAAAGGATATTGGGTATCCCCCTCCAAGTTCAAATTTTTTCTCCATCTGTTACCTACCTTGGCATAATTCTTCGTGAAAACACACATGCTCTCCCTGCCAATTGTGTCCAACTGATCTCTCAAACCTCAACCCCTTCTACAAAACAACAACTCCTTTCCTTCCTAGGCATGGTTGGATACTTTTGCTTTGGATACCTGGTTTTGGCATCCTAACAAAACCATTATATGAACTAACAAAAGGAAACCTAGCTGACCCCGTATATCCCAAATCCTTTCCCCACTCCTCTTTCCATTCCTTGAAGACAGCTTTAGAGAGTGCTTCTACACTGGCTCTCCCTGACTCATCACAACCCTTTTCATTACACACAGCCGAAGGGGAGGGCTGTGCAGTTGGAATTCTTACATAAGGACTGGGACCATGCCCTGTAGCTTTTTTGTCCAAACTACTTGACTTTACTGTTTTAGGCTGCCCATCATGTCTCCATGTGGCAGCTTCCATTGTCCTAATACTTTTAGAGGCCCTCAAAATCACAAACTATGCTCAGCTCACTCTTTGCAGCTCTCATGACTTCCAAAACCTATTTTTTACTTCCCACCTGACACATATACTTTCTGCTCCCTGGCTCCTTCAGCTATACTCACTCTTTGTTGAGTCTCCCACAATTACCATTGTTCCTAGCCTGAACTTCAATCCAGCCTCCCACATTATTCTGGATACCACACTTGACCCCCATGACTGTATCTCTGTAATCCACCTGACATTCACTCCATTTCCCCATATTTCCTTCTTTCCTGTTCCTCACCTTGATCACATTTGGTTTATTGATGGCAGCTCCACCAGGCATAATCGCCACTCACCAGCAAAGTCAGGCTATGCTATAGTATCTTCTACATCCATCATTGAGGCTACTGCTCTGTCCCCCTCCACTACCTCTCATCAAGCCAAACTCATTGCCTTAACTTGGGCCCTCACTCTTGCAGAGGGGCTATGCATCAATATATATACTGACTCTAAATATGCCTTCCATATCCTGCACCACCATGCTGTTATATGGGCAGAAAGAGGTTTCCTCTCTACACAAGGGTCCTCTATCATTAATGCCTCTTTAATAAAAACTCTTCTCAAGGCTGCTTTACTTACAAAGGAAGCTGGAGTCATTCACTGCCAGGGCCATCAAAAGGCATCAGATCCCATCGCTCTAGGCAATGCTTATGCTGACAAGGTAGCTAAAGAAGCAGCTAGCATTCTAACTTCTGTCCCTCATGGCCAGTTTTTCTCCTTCTCATCAGTCACTCCCACCTACTCCCCCACTGAAACTTCCACCTATCACTCTCTTCCCACACAAGGCAAATGGTTCTTAGACCGAGGAAAATATCTCCATCCAGCCTCACATGCCCATTGTATTCTGTCATCATTTCATAACCTCTTCCATGTAGGTTACAAGCCACTAGCCCCTCTCTTAGAACCTCTCATTTCCTTTCCATTGTGGAAATCTATCCTCAAAGAAATCACTTCCTAGTGTTCCATCTGCTATTCTACTACCCCTCAGGGATTGCTCAGGCCCCCTCCCTTCCCTACACATCAAGCTCTGGGATTTGCCCCTGCCCAGGACTGGCAAAATGACTTTACTCACATGCCCCAAGTCAGAAAACTAAAATACCTCTTAGTCTGGCTAGACATTTTCACTGGATGTGTAGAGGCCTTTCCCACAGGGTCTGAGAAGGCTACTGTGGTCATTTCTTCCCTTCTGTCAGACATAATTCCTCGGTTTGGCATTCCCACCTCTATACAGTCTGATAATGGACTGGCCTTTACTAGTCAAATCACCTAAGCAGTTTCTCAGGCTCTTGGTATTGAGTGGAACCTTCATACCTACCATCCTCAACCTTCAGGAAAGGTAGAACGGACTAATGGTCTTTTAAAGACACACCTCACCAAGCTCAGCCTTCAACTTGAAAAGGACTGGACAGTACTTTTACCTCTTGCCCTTCTCAGAATTAGAGACTGTCCTCAAGATGTTACCGGGTACAGTCCATTTGAAATTTTATATAGACGCATTTTCTTGCTTGGCCCCAAACTCGTCCCAGCCACAGCCCTCTAGGCAACTATCTTCCAGTCCTCTAGCAGGCTAGACAGGAAATTTGCCAGGCTGCTAATCATCTCTTGCCTACTCCAGATTCCCAGCCATATGAAGACACCCTAGTTGGACGATCAGTTCTTGTTAAGAATCTGACCCCTCAAACTCTACAACCTCGATGGAACAGACCTTACTTAGTCAACTATAGTACCCCAACTACCATCTGCCTGCAGGATCCTCCCCACTGGGTTCACTGTTTCAGAATAAAGCTGTGTCCGTCAGACAGCCAGCCTAATCCCTCCTCTTTCTCCTGGAAGTTGCAAGTACTCTCCCCTACTTTCCTTAAACTCACTTGCATTTCTGAAGAACAGTAATAACTTTTATGAGTCTAATACATCCCTTCATTATATTAGGTCTGTTGGTCCTTACCCTACTTTTTTCAACAGGACTTTATGCAGTCACCCCCACTACTTGGACTGAGCCCCAAAAACTAGTCATCCCCACTATCTTCTGTCTAGTCATACTCCTATTCACCATTCTTAACTACTCATAAATTCCCTATTCTTGTTTACATGGCTGGTTTACACTGTTTCCCCAAGCCATCACAGCCAATATCTCCTGGTGCTGGCAGGCGACCCTCCAATACTTTCACCCTGATGAAGTTCTATTCTTTACTTTTATACTCACTCTTATTCTCATTCCCATTCTTGTACCACCCTCTACCTCTCCCCAGCTATCTCCACCACACTATCAACCTTATTCACTCTCTCCTAGACATTTCTAATCCCTCCTTAGCAAACAATTGCTGGCTTTGCATTTCCCTTTCTTCCTGTGCCTATACAGCTGTCCCCGTCTTACATATAGACTGGGCAACAAAACTACACCTCCAAACTTCCTTTAACAGCCCTCACCTTTACCCTCCTAAAGAACTTCTTTACTTTCTAGACAGGTCTAGCAAGACCTCCCCAGACATTTCACATCAGCAAGCTGCCGCTCTCCTCTGCACTTACTTAAAAAACGTTTCTCCTTATATCAACTCTACTCCTCCGATATATGGACCCCTCACAACACAAACTACTATTCCTGTGGCTTCTCCTTTATGTATCTCTCAGCAAAGACCCACTGAAATTCCCCTGGGTAACCTTTCACCTTCTCGATGTTCCTTCACTCTTCATCTCCAAAGCCCAACTACACACATCACTGAAACAACTGGAGACTTCCAGCTCCGTATTACAGATAAGCCCTCTATCAATACTGGCAAACTTAAAAACATTAGCAGTAATTATTGCTTAGGAAGACACTTACCCTGTATTTCACTCCATCCTTGGCTACCTTCCCATTGCTCATCAGACTCTCTTCCCAGGCCCTCTTCTTGTTTGCTTACACCCAGCCCTGAAAATACAGTGAAAGATTGCTTGTAGACACTCAACGTTTTCTCATACACCATGAAAATCAAACCTCCCCCTCTACGCAGTCACCCCATCAGTCCCCATTACAATCTCTGATGGCTGTCGCCCTAGCTAGATCCCTAGGAGTCTGGTTACAAGACACCTCTTTCAGTACTCCTTCTCATCTTTTTGCTTTGCATTTCCAGTTTTGCCTCATACAAGGTCTCTTCTTTCTCTGTGCATCCTCTACCTACATGTGTCTACTTGCTAATTGGACAGGCACAGGCACACTAGTTTTCTTTATTTCCAAAATTCAGTTTGCAAATGGGACCAAAGAGCTCCCTCATGAGACCAACACGACAAAAAAAGTTATTCCACTAATTTCCTTGCTTGTCGGTTTAGGACTTTCTGCCTCCCCTATTGCTCTCAGTACTGGAATAGCAGGCATTTCAACCTCTGTCACGACATTCTGTAGCCTCTCTAATGACTTCTCTGCTAGCATCACAGACATATCACAATTTTTATCAGTCCTCCAGGCCCAAGTTGACTCTTTAGCTGCAGGTGTCCTCCAAAACTTCCGAGGCCTTGACTTACTCACCGCTGAAAAAGGAGGACTTTGTATATTTTTAAATGAAGAGTGTTGTTTTTACCTAAATCAATCTGGCCTGGTGTATGACAACATAAAAAAAACTCAAGGATAGAGCCCCAAAACTCGCCAACCAAGCAAGTAATCATGCTGAACCCCCTTGGGAACTCTCGAATTGGATGTCCTGGGTCCTCCCAATTCTTAGTCCTTTAATACCTATTTTTCTCCTTCTTTTATTTAGACCTTGTATCTTCCATTTAGTTTCTCAATTCATCCAAAATCATATCCAGGCCATCACCAATCATTCTATACAATAAATGCTCCTTCTAACAACCCCACAATATCACCCCATACCACAAAATCCTCCTTCAACTTGACCTCTCCCACTGTAGGTTTCCATGATGCCCCTAATTCTGCTCAAAGCAGCCCTGAGAAACATCACCCATTATCTCTCCATGCACCCCCCAAAAAAAAATTTTCGCTGCCCCTACACTTCAATACTGTTTTATGTTATTTTTCTTATTAATATAAGAATACAGGAATGTCAGGCCTCTGAGCCCAAGATAAGCCATTGTATCCCCTGTGACCTGCATGCATACGTCCAGATGGCCCAAAGCAAGTGAAGAATCACAAAAGAAGTGAAAATGGCCAGTTCCTGCCTTAACTGATGATATTCCTTCATTGTAATTTGTTCCTGTTCCACCTTAACTGAGTTATTAACCTTGTGAAATTCTTTCTCCTGGCTCAGAACCTCCCCCACTGAGCACCTTGTGACCCCCGTGCCTGCCCACCAGAGAACAACCCCCTTCCACTGTAATTTTCCACTACCTACCCAAATCCTATAAAACAGCTCCACCCTATCTCCCTTTGCTGACTCTCTTTTTGGACTCAGCCTGCCAGCACCCAGGTGATTAAAAAGCTTTATTGCTTTTTATAACAAAGCTTATTTGGTGGTCTCTACATACGGGTGTGCATGAAATGGACCACCTCTAACTCTAAGACTCTGTTATAGTCAAGCAACTGAATCAACTGTTGAAACCACTCCTGACGGCTCTAGGTGGCACGATACATTCAGAATTTCAAGTAAATATAGTCTTATTGATTAAAATGCCCTAATCCATTATTTTCTTCTCTTTCTGGAACAGTTAGGATAAATTCTCAAATAAACTGCTCAGGTTTTTTGCCAATATAAATGGTGAAAAATTTTTAATATGTGGTATCTCTATATTTATCTTGATCTTCTTTTTACTTGCCTCCTGAGACAAATGTATCAGAAATCTACTTATTGGCCTAGTGGCTATGAGGTAGTAGGAGTGTGCAGTAAAACAGACTGGCACTTCTGTCCAAAGCAATTATACCAGGTGAATAATTAAAAGGTCTCCACCAAAGGATGAACAGACCTCAAGGGGGAATCAGGGGTTTTGGACACACAGAACTCATTTCCAGATTAATCCACATAAATGACCCCATTCCAATTGTCAAGCTGTGCTCTTTCTCAACCAATGATTTAAACTTCACATGACAGACAAAGAAGCTTATGAATTTAATCATGTTTTAACTAAATAATATACAAGATAATACTGCATCTGATGGCTGGCTTTATTACCTTTGGTATGTATATATGTCTGCCTTGAGCTATGAATTGATAGCCCTGTGTTTGCAATTGTTTTTCTTTCAGCTTTTCAAAAGCAGCTAGCCCACCTGTCAGTTTTTAATGTTCTTCATCTTCATCATAATACTCTAACATGACAATCACTCTATTCACTGAAGCTGTGGCTTTTTTAGTACACTTTTATTTTTATTTTTATTACTTTATTTTTGCCACTGGTTTTCATGGGCTACACAACTGTCTTCCTCTAGGTATAACCACCAGGTCAATTCATTCTAAGCAGGCCAAGTAAGAAAATCCAGATTTCCATACTTGAGCCTCTGTTTCCTGCATCTATCTCTGGTATCATCTAAGTCAAGTACTACAGGAAACAGAAGGCACTCTACATTGGTAGTTATAAACAGAAACTTCCACAAATTATGAGAACTGAAAGAGCAAGTTCTTGGATACCAGTAAGGAATAATTACCAGATACCATAGCACTTTCTGAAAACCACTGAGAATTGGACTCATAACTTCAAGCATAAACCCTGAAATGAAATTTAAGGAATATAAAATTAGATTTAACAAGCTGCCACAGCTGGTTTAGCGGCCTCTCAACACATTGGAAGCTGAATGCAAAGTCTTGAATAGTGGCTGCTAGAAATCTTCACAAGTCTACAACTCAGTTTGCCACCCAAAAATAATAATATTTTTAATTGTTCATGAATTCTAATTATAAGCAGACATTTATTATTTACATGATGCAGATGAGGAATTGTGTGAGATAATGGAAACATGACATCAGAGAGGTTTTCTCTAATCATTCTATCTAAGGTAGTACCTGATTCCTTTCAAAAGATATAACTGACAATACACAGGAGCATGTGTGAAATTAGAAATCCAGTATTTCAATGAACAAAAACTAACATAAACAACTTCTAGATTAAGCATTTGCTCCAAACCAAACAATATTTTGAGTAAATTAGAAACATCCCTCTCATTCACTTCTCACAAGTGGAAGACTAAAATGAAGCAGAGGTTGTAATTATCACCTTTACATTCGAGGGGGTAATTACCCTCTTTACAGCAGAAGATGAACTTCGAGAAATGAAAGCACTTTCCTAAGATTATACTGTCCAGAAGGATAATATTACTGTTCTACTACCTTCTTTGTACTCATTGCTACTTGAAAATATCTTATATTTTATTAATTATTGTCTTTCACCTTCTAAGAAGATGCAAATTTTGTGAGATCAAGAATATTAGAACCTGGTTGTACCATTTATTTTTGAAGCTGAGAAAAGTACCTGCCCAATAAATAGAAGCTTAATAAATAAACTGGACAGAAAGATTTTCATGTATGGAATTTAGAGACTTGTGGGTCATACTTAGAGGTGTCAGATAGTCAAAACACAACAAAATAAGTCTCATTAGAGTTGAAGTAAAGGACACTATGAACACATAGGGTAGATACCAACCATGTAGAGGTAAATTGTCTTCCAATGAACTAAATAACATTGCTGTAAGCTTGAAAAAGCCAGGATAGCAAACATGATGAGTGAGAAATAGAAAGCAGCTTAATATCACCAAACTGAAAAAGTAATGGTTTCGGATGGAACAAGTTTAAGAATGCAAATATGAGCAAAGGAAGAAAGTTCTTTAAAAATGTTAAATATTTGGTTTAATTTCACACTAGAAATTTTAAAACTTGCTGTAAATTAAAGGCTGGAAAGACCATATTTTCATTTCAGGGGAAAAAAAAAGCTTGAGTCAAAATGTGGAGGATAAGATGAGGGCAAGAATGAATTTAGGAAGACCATTTAAGTAGCTATTGTAATAATCCAGTGTGATGTCATGATGGCTTATAATAATATGATGAATCTGCCAATAGAGCAGATTTGATAGATTTTAGAGCTGTGTAGGTACAGTTACCAATCTTCAATGATTGATTTGAGATAAAGATGAGAAAAAATTGATCAAGTATAAGCTTCTTTCTTGGACACTTGTGTCAGGGTTGATTGCATTCAACAAGGCCAGTAACAGGTTTGGATAGATGAGATACCACCTTTGCACTCGGACATGTTGAATTTGAGATGTTTATGGAATATATAATGTCTAGTTTAATGCTCATGCATGGAGAAAGATATCTGGTTTGGAACTTTCATTCATCCTGATAAGGCAGCCTTCTTGTTTTATAAAATGACACTTTATCAAATATGTCACTCATATGTCTATTTGAAACATAGGATACTTAATTAGGGCATTAATTTGTCATATACTTCAGATAGTTGTACTTATAAATGTAAACTTTATGGAAAGTTTTAGGAAATGACAATTAAAAACAACATATTCTCTCAACTCGAAAACCTCCACAGAGTAGTAAAATAGAAAAAGGTTTATTATTGAATAAGCATTAAACTAGGATGTGATGAGCATCATAATCTGCTGAGAGATTACAAAGAAAAAAATTTTACCCATTTACGTAGCCAAGCACATAAAAGCCTTTACATGCATGTTCTCAAGATAAACAATAACTACTTTTCAAGTAAGAGGACTTGACAGAACCATTAGTCATGCATAATTTATCCTAGATTTACCTGGCAATTAGAGTGGCCATCTGTGATAGCTCATTGGCTTTATCCAGAGGAAAACAATACTTTCATATTTTTGTGATGGAATAGGGGAAAACAATACTTTCATATCTTTGTGTTGGAATGTAGTTTCACAACTTGGAGCAAGGTGCTCAATGAAGCTGGGCTCCTGCCCTCCCATAGAAACGGGGAGATAGGGGTGCTATCGTCTTGATTTTTACATTTTAGGCAAATGATTCCTAGGTCTTTGAGAAAGATAACTCTGTGTTCTACAGCTGACAAAGGGCCTATCTAGTTTTCTAAGAGATTTATATACATTTCAAAGAGAAGAGAAAATACTTACAATTACAAGTTTTCTTTCCCCTTTTTTTTTTTTTTTTGTCTGAGATGGAGTTTCGCTCTTGTTGCCCAGGCTGGGGTGCAATGGCGCTATCTCGGCTCATCGCAAGCTCGCCTCGCCATTCTCCTGCCTCAGCCCTCCCTAGTAGCTGGGATTACAGGCATATGCCACCACGCCCAGCTAATTTTTTGTATTTTTGGTAGAGACGGGGTTTCTCCATGTTGGTCAGACTGGTCTCAAACTCCCCACCTCAGGTGATCCGCCCGCCTCCGCCTCCCATAGTGCTGGGATTACAGGCGTGAGTCACCGTGCCTGGCAATTATAGGTTTTCTAAAGTAAATGGTCTAAGAAAATGGGGAGGGAGAGAAATCTTTTATTGTTAAATAGAATTAAGCCTCTTATTTTTCACTTATATTTGTTCTTACAGTATTCAAACAGACATAGAGAAACGGGAGAGTTCATCAGTGATCTTTGGCTTGTTGTTTCTTTATTAAAAATATGGGTAAAACACACATAGACACGAGTAACCAAACAAACAGATGAAAACAAGAACATCCAAAATAATATAACTTGGTTCTAACCAAGTTCTAGTAAGTTATTCTAATAATTTGATTATCATCAGAATGACTCCACTCTTCCATCATTACTCCTGTCGCTAGCTGAATCAGTGATTAATTAATTCAGTGATTGTTAGATTCATTGTTGATTTTTTCTTTCCTTTTTTTTTTTTTTTAACTGCCTTTTAGATCTTTATATACTTTTTTTTCAATCTGGATCCAAACCTCTGAATAAAATTTAAGGTTCAGTTGAATATGTTAAATATTTGTTCTGCCAATTCTACAATAATCTATTATTGTTTTCCTGTTATCAGCAACTGGAAAGGCCTACTGATCCTCGTTTACACTGACATATTGGAAATTTTAATGTAAACCATATGACCTTCAGCATTTTTCTTCGTGATCAATATTTCAAAAATTCATCTCATCTGTGTAAGAATATGGATACTAAAATGTGATATATTAAAATTTACTAGATATATTCTAAAGGAAAACTGATATATATTTATAAAACAATATGCAGTGAATAAACTATATGAGTTATGTATATATTTTTTATGAAGACAGAAATTATAGACATTCAAAAGTTTGCTTATAATCATAGAAATTTTTGTACATCTAATTATTCATGGAAAAATCAAACTCTGTAAAACATTTTAAAGAGGATTATTCAGAGCCAATACAGTGACCAAAACCCAGGGAAACAGTGTCAAGGAGTCCTGAGAAAGTGTGCCTGGTGCAATTGGTTTATAGTTTGGTTTTATATATTTCAGGGAGACATGGGTTACAGGAAGAGACGTAAATCAATACATGGAAAGTATACACTGGCTTTGCCCAAAAAAAGGTGGGACATCTTGAAGCAGAAGTTTCTAAGTCATAGATAGATTCAGAGATTCTTTAATCTGTAAGTAAAGGAACTAAACTTTATCTAAAAGCTTGGGATTAGCAGAAAGGAATGTTTAATCCTTTTCCTTTTTTCCTTAAAGACTTGTGGCTGCAGAATTTACCCTGAGATAACTTTGCCATGAAATATCCTGCGTTCTATTTATTTTTGCATTACTTGAGTATATTGACTTTGGAAACAAAAGGCATCATTCTATTTATAGGATTCTGATTTTAGTAGTGGTATTTCCGTTTACAAAATATAATAATTATCAGTCACTGAAAATGTCAAATCCTAGAAAATGTAGCGTTCCTATGTGTGATGTTAACATCATTCTTGAACAGTTGTGGGCCAAAGATTCATTTGATGAATCTAGTTTTTCTGAGATAGACAATTCTGATGTTTGTTCTGTTGAGAAATAACTCCAAGAACAGTTTCTATATTTTATTTTCACATTGAAAATCAGTCAGATTGACTTCATCATCAAACAAAGTGTTTATTTAAACTTAAATCAGCACTGGCAGGAAGCTGCACTTTTTTTTTTTTTCTCTAAGCAGGAAAAGGGTAAGATTAGGATGCTATGTCAGAATCAGCCACAAATGACCTGTTTAGCAAGATTATTGGCCTGCATATGTGACTGAACACTTGTCTTGCATAGCCTTAGATCTTGTTTATATTTGGTATCTTATTACCACAAGAAATCTGCTTTGTCAATCTTATGACATCTATTTTAATATTAACGCTAGACAATTGTTGTGCCTAAACTCAAAAGCAGAAGAGAATATAATGAGGCATATCTGATCTCCCTTCCCATTATGGCCAGGAACTCACTTCTTAAGGTTTCTCTGGGGTCTCTTTGGTGAAGAGGGGATTTTTTCCATTGATGGGGGATCTTAGAATTTTAGTTTCAGTTTACATTATAGAATCCTTCTTTGTATTTATCTCTAAAATTATTGCAAAGTCTAATAAAATGATGAGTTTGTATTTGGAAACTTGCAAATCACAAAAGTGATATGTTTTGAAATAATATTTAAAGTACAACTACTAAGAAAAAGTAGAATATATTTTCACTGGAATTTATTTTTAAATATAAATTAAAATATGATTATAACATTTTTTCCAAGTTATTTTTTCCCAAAAAAAGACACTTGTTTGGTTTTGTTTTGCCCAAGTCTACAATTTAAACAATCTGCTACTTGATAATATTTCCTTCTGATTGAAAATTCCTTTTAATGGTTTTGATCTTAGTAATCCTAATGTTCCAAAAAATTTGAAATTAATGTTCATCGAAAGCAAGGAATAATTATACTGTTCCATCTTTTTTTAAATTTTAAACAATAAAACTGACAGAATATATTATCATTTTGTACACTCCCAATATTAATACTTTAATATCTGTTTAAACTCTAATTGTTTCTAACACATTATTCTTATTCTTATTGCAAAATAGTAACATTCTTTAATTATATAATCTTACACATATACAAGAGGCTGAAGTGAAATATATACAAATTATTTTCTACATTTAACTTTTTCTTTTGTGATTTTGTCAAGTTAAACAAAAATATCATTAATCAGAAATAAAAAAGTTTTAAAAATGTTTATACTAAATGCATGCTGAATTTTGTAGGATAATTTGTGTGCATGTATTCAAATTACCATGTAATAATTTTCTATTATTCTATAAATACAGTATACTACCATTTTATATGAAAATAAATATATTTCATTTTATACAAAATATATGTAAGTATATATTATATCTATATAATTTTATAAATAAAATTATTATATTATCAACATTATTTTTATTGAAATATAGGTATATTGACATATGCATAATTACATATGTAAATATTGTATATATGCATATTACATACATATATGTAAATATATAAATATATTTAAAATAAATGCATGCAGCATATATTTACATATATTTTATGAAATGAAATAGGTATTAATACATAAAATATATATATATAGATACATATCTATAATATATTAAAACAGCCTCGATTTCCTGGAATAGATTCCATTTCGTTATAGTGTATATGATTTTATGTGTTGTTAAATTTAGTTTAGTGGCATTTTCTTAAGGGGTTTTACGTCTTATATCCATGATGAATATTAGTCCTTACTTTTCTAAACATGACTTTATCCAACATTAGCATCAGGGTAATATTGGCCTTATAGGTGAGATGGGAAGTGTTCCTCCTTTATTGTCTGGACAAATTTGTGAAAGGTGATTTTTCTTTTCAATTCAATTTTGGTATTTTGCTTCTCTGAGATTTTTTTCATTTCATCTAAATTGACTATTTTATTGGAATAACATTATTTGTAATCCCTTATAATTTCTTATTTTATTTTATTTTTTTTTGAGATGGAGTCTCGCTCTGTCGCCCAGGTTGGAGTGCAGTGGCGCGATCTCGGCTCACTGCAAGCTCCGCCTCCCGGGTTCAGGCCATTCTCCTGCCTCAGCCTCCGGAGTAGCTGGGACTACAGGCGCCCACAACCGCGCCCGGCTAATTTTTTGTATTTTTAGTAGAGACGGGGTTTCACCGTGGTCTGGATCTCCTGACCTTGTGATCCGCCCGCCTCGGCCTCCCAAAGTGCTGGGATTACAGGCGTGAGCCACCGCGCCCGGCCTTAATCCCCTATAATTTCTACAGTCCTATAAATTCATAGTGATTTTTTAAATCTGTATTTTCTTTCATTTTCTTCATCATTCTAGATAAAATTTATCAACCTTGTTCATATTTTAAATGAACCAACTTTGTTTCCATTGCTTTCTCCATTGATTTTCTATTTATTTCATTGATTTTTGCTTTAATCTTTATTACTTTCTTGTCTTGGCTTGATTTGGTTTAGTTTGCTCTTCTTTTTTAGTTTCTTAAAATAAAACTTGCTTAGTGATTTAAACTTTCTTTTATTTTTTTGATAAAGGAATTAAAACTATAGATTTTCTATTTGTAGTCTTTAGATGAAGTGTTTTATGATTGTCAATTAGGTCAAGCTGGTTGATAGTGTTGTTCAAGTATTCTACAGAACTATTAATTGTCTGTCTAATCTATCTATTACTTATTGAATATGGAACATTCAAATCTTTTAGTTTGGCTGCTAAATTATCTAGTTCTTTGAAATATCCCAATTTCTTATCTAAGCATATTGGGGCTCCTTTGTGAAGTATATATTCATTCTAATGAGTACCATTCCTGATATATTTACTCGTTTATCATTACAGAATGTCCTTCTTTGTCTCCAGTAATATTTTTTGTCTTAAAATTCATTTTGTCTGATATTGGTATAGTAACTCAAACTCTATTATTATTAGTGTTTGTAAGGTAATTTGCTGCATGCTTTTACTTTAAACTTTTTAGTTTTAATGTCATATAAGCTTTGTCTTTTATAGACAGTATGCAATGGGTTCTGCATATTTCCTTAATTTAGAAATTTCTATCCATTGATGGGGTGTTTAGTGTACTCACATTTAATGATATTATTGATACAGTCACATTTATATTTGTTATTTTGCTATTTGTTTTCTGTTTTTATCATGTTTTTATTATTCCTCTGTTCTTCCTTTACTGAATTATTAAAAACATACTTTAGTATACAATTTTCATATTTCTGTTATTTTTTCAAATTTTTTGAATTATTTTCTATTTGGTTGTCCTAGGTACTAAAAAATGCATCTTAACTTATACTTCAAGATAATAGAAACTTAATTCTGGTAAAACATAAAAAGCTTACACCCATATATGACATCTTTCAAGAAATTCATAAAAAAATGCATATTATGAAAAAACTATTCATGAATTTCAAAGTATTTCTGAACCACAATAAACTTGTACTAACTTGTTGTAATATGTCTGAACAGGATCTAGTTTGGAGGCAATAAGAAGGGTCAGACATTAGTTTGAAAAGCGCTCCCATCAGAGCAACATGAATTCAGTTAATGTAGAAACAAACTTCAAATGTATAATGAAACTCAGGTGAAAGAATGGTGAAATCATTGATGCTTTACAAAAAGTTTATGGGGAGCATTTACTCCCATTGTATCTTAGGAGTAACTAACTTGTTTTTGATTTTACAGGTTCATAAATGGAAGGGACTTGCTTGTCTCAGATGAGACTTCGGACTTGCACTTTTAAGCTAATGCTGGAATGAGTTAACATTTTGGGGAACTATTTAGAAGGCCATGAGTGTGGCTTTCAAATTTGAGAAGGACATGAAATTTGGGAGGGCCAGGAGCAGAATGATATGGTTAGGCTTTGTGTCCCCAGTCAAATCTTATGTTGAATTGTGATTGCCAGTGTTGAAGGTGAGGCCTGGTGGGAGGTGATTGAATCATGGGGGTGGTTTCTAATGGTTTAGCATCATCCTCCTAGTGCTGCATAGTGGCAGAGTTCTCATGAGATCTGGTTGTTTGAAAGAGTAGCATATCCCCCTTTTCTCTCGCTTCCTCCTGCTACCGCCATCTAAGATGTGCTTGCTTTCTCTTTGCCTTCTGCCTGATTGTGAATTTCCTGAGTCCTCCCTAGACATGCCTCCTGCAAAGCCTGCAGAACTGTGAGTCAATTCTTTTTGACTCTTTTATTTATAAATTACCCAGTCGCAAGTAGTTCTTTATGGTAGCATGAGAACGAACTAACACAATCCCTAATCTTCGATCTGCTGGCACCTTGATCTTGGAATTTTCAGCCTCGAGAACTGTAGGAAATAAATTTCTGTTGTTTAAATTACCCAGTCCATGGCATTTGTTATGGCAGCCTCAGCAGAGTAGACAGATACCAAGTTAAAAAGTAAAATTCTGGCCTGCACACGGTAGTTCACGCCTGTAATCCCAGCACTTTGGGAGGCCTAGGCGGGCGGATCATGAGGTTAGGAGATCAAGACCATCCTAGCTAAAACGGTGAAACCCTGTCTCTATTAAAAATACAAAAAATGAGCCGAGCGGGGTGGCGGGAGCCTGTAGTCCCAGCTACTCGCAAGGCTGAGGCAGGAGAATGGTGTGAACCCAGGAGGCGGAGCTTGCTGTGAGCCAAGATTGCGCCAGTGCACTCCAGCCTGGGAGACAGCGAGACTCCGTCTCAGAAAAATAAAAATAAAAATAAAAATAAATTTTGAATGAATGAGACCTCTTTATTTATCTACAATATTTTTCTATATCCAATTATATTATTTCTGCCCTTTACAAAATGTGTAACTGTAAATTTTTACTGTGATGTACAGTCTTTGAGGAGATAATATTATCCACACTATGATATTCTTAGTCAAAATCTTTAATAATTTGAAAAATCAAACCTCATTGAATGAATTTTATATTAATAGAAGAGATAAAAAATTTAAAAACATTTTTATTTTTACCAGATCAAAAAATGAGAAAGCAGAGCATTGGTATACATGAGCGTTACCTTGCTCCTAGTTGTCTAGCATCAGTGAAAATACTTCTTACTTATTTCCAACATTTTCCAAGTAGGAGGAAGGCAATTAGCCAATCACACTACAACACAACGAACTTAAATATTGATAACATGAAAATGTGAGCGTCCTAGAAACATAATAATTACACCAATAAAGAGTGCTTGGAAAGTTTCATAAACCTAAATCCAGAGTCTCCATTAACATGTTAATATTAAGTTAACAACGAAGGCAAAGCTTTTTATTAGTCATAAAAAGTTGGCCAGACGTGGTGGCTCGTGCCTGTAATCCCAGCACTTTGGGAGGCGGATCACCTGAGGTCCGGAGCTCCAGACCAGCCTGGCCAACATGGTGAAACTCCGTCTCTACTAAAAATACAAAAATTAGCCAGGCGTGGTGTTGGGCGCCTGTAATTACCCAGGTACTCGGGAGGCTGAGGCAAGAGAATGTTTTGAACCCAGGAATGGAGGTTGCCGTGAGCCGAAAATGCGCCATTGCACTCCATCCTAGGCAACAAGATGAAAATCCATCTCAAAAAAAGAAAAAAGTAAAAGAGAAGAAATGGCTTGAAATTTTGGAAAAAAAAAAAAAAATCTTATAGAAAACACCAATACTAATTACCAAAATTTATGAACATTTATAGTAACTGCTGTTATAAGTGCTCTCTCTATAGTGTCCTAACAAACTAACATAAAGAAAATATTGATTTGTTATGGCCAAATAGTATTCTATTGTACAACATGGTGACTATAGTTAAAATTCCATTGTATTCTTAGGATATGCTAAGAGAGTAGATGTAAGGAGTTCTCATCTCATCACAGATGTAAGGTACTGAATATGTTAACTAGCTATATTTAGTCTCATTCCACTAT
>NW_012101798.1:3990044-4004152 GCF_000951045.1 Mandrillus leucophaeus
TGCAACCTCTGCCTCCCAGGTTCAAGCGATTCTCCTGCCTCAGTCTCCTGAGTAGCTGGGATTACAGGCATGCGCCACCATGCCCGGCTAATTTTTTTGTATTTTTAGTAGATACTGGGTTTCTCCATGTTAGACAGGCTGGTCTTGAACTCCCGACCTCAGGTGATCTGCCCGCCTTGGTCTCCCAAAGTGCTGGGATTACAGGCGTGAGCCACCACACTCGGCCTGAGATATTCTTAATGTCCTAAGATATGATCAGTTCTTTACATCTTCCAAATGTTTATATTAAATATATATATTTAAAACAAAATGCCATACGTGTCAAATACATAATTTAAATAAATAATTAATTAAATGAGAGAAAATATCTATCTCTCTAAGAGTTATGACTATAATACTGTATATAGATCAGGATATTGTGGGTTAGTGAGGCTAAGAAAATTACCCAAATTCACCCATTTAGTAATTGATGGAACTTTGACTCAAAATAAGCAATCTAGCTTAAGAAATGGAATCAATAATATGTTTAAGTATGGCATATTTAAAGAGTATTGACTGTATTTGCTGCCTTGATGTACTATAAAAATATTTCCCAAAGTGGGCTTTATAATTACTTTTGTCAAACAAACAAAAAACAAACAAAATTTCAATGCTGTAATACAGTGTGATCTCTGAATCACTGAAGATCTAGCCATAAGAGATCTTTTTCTTTTAATCTATATCACATCTTAAGCTTATTTCATCAATGATTTCTATAAAGAAACACTGCTGGAAAGATTCTAGTCATAATACACAGAAGAATGCAACATAAATTTTTATACAATAATTTTATATAATTTTTATAAGATTATTGTTGCATTCTTTGGAGTATTACGAATTAATACTCCAAATTCTTATACAATTCTAATACAACAATTGAATATATAGATTGATAGTTTTAAACATCTCAAAAAATATAAATAAAATAAAATTACTCCATATTTGCACATGTCTATAATTTTACAACTTAATAATTACATAATATAATTTATTTTACATGTTAAACAAAATATGTTAAAACACACGATCTTTTTTTATATTCTTTTAATGAAGGCAAATATGGGATCTAAGTGAGGACTCTGGCTTACATTGAAAGCATCACAATGTAAAGTTGAAACCATGGAGTCCAAGACTTCTACCATTCATTAGCTATGTAACTTTGTTTGGTGTAGCAGAAGTCTGCAAAAATGGCCACAATAGCTCCTTGTTTCCTATGTGCACATTCCCTTGGAATGTAGCTATAGCACTCCTGCATAATAAGGTGTAATCTATATGACCACCCCATATATCTGGATTTGCATTTTGATTTGCTGGGAAAAAGAGAATATAAAATATGTGATGTTACTAAGCTTCAGAGCCTAAGCTTCAAAAGCCTTAGTTTCTACTCTTAATCTCTAGTAACACTTCTGTAAATCACCTTGTAGAAAATCTAGAACTGGCTAGCTAGAAATGAACATCCCTGTTGAGAAGAACAAAGGAGGTGCAGGTGATAGCCAGAATCAACTAACAGTTATATATGCATACCCACGTGGGACAAGTCAGCCCCAGGAGAGCTGCCAAGGGTCTGAAGTTGCATGAGTGACCCCAGGTAAAACTAGCAGAACCTTCCAGATAAGTCCAAGTCCTAACATACAGAATTATAGGCAAATACATAGTTGACTTTTTAAGTTTAAGGTCATCTGTAAGTGTAGTGTTTTGCGGCTATAGATAACTAAAAAAAGGCAAATTACTTAAATTATCTGGGTTTAGCTTTCTACCTATAAAGTTGGAGAAATAATAGTCTGTACCTCATAGGTTGGTTTGGGGTTAATATTTCTATAAGTCTTTAATCAGTGCCTGGCACATAGCAAATATTCTATATGTGATTGTGAAATACATAAATAAAACAGAAAACATATGAGAAATGTAGGCAAAATAGAAAACTATTGACAGGCCAGGCATGGTGGCTCACACCTGTAATCCTAGCACTTAGGGAAGCCGAGGCAGGTGGATCTCTTGAGACCAGGAGTTCGAGACCAGCCTGGCCAATATGGTGAAAGCCCATCTCTAGTAAAAATTCAAAAATTAGTCAGGCATGGTGGCATACACCTCCAGCTACTCGGGAGACTGAGGCTGGAGAATGACTTGAACCCGGGAGGCAGTGGTGGCAGTGAGCCGAGATTGTGCCACTGCACTCCAGCCTGAGCAACAGAGAGATACTGTGTTGCAGAGGAAAAAAAAAGAAAGAAAGAAAAGAAAAAGAAAAGAAAAAAGATAACTATTGACTCACTTTACTGTACCATATAAAGGACTGGGTGCAATTGAATCTAAGAGATAACTGGATACCAAAAATTGAAAGTGCTCAAAAATCCCTCTACTTCCTATCTCTGCTTTTTGGCATCATCTTCTCCCAACAGCTGTTTTCATTTAGCTATATGTACGCTTTCCAGCATGATTTGAATAGAACAGAAATCTCAGTGTTTAAAGAAAGCATTTGCTGAATATTCTCTTCACCTGACATTTCAAAGTACTACAACAAAGTACTTTAGAAACTATGAATGATTAAAACATCAAATGTCAGCTTTCATGAATTACTAACAGTATATGTGCAATGCATTAACCTTATTAACCTGTATACTCTATTAAATACTATATAACAAAAATAATTGAAGATGATTCCATTTATAAGCTTTGTACTGAGTATAAAGTATCAAAAATAGTTCAATTCAGACACACCACCATGGTAAAGCATTAGAAAGACAATTCATTGCACTGGAATTAGATATTTTATAAATCAAATTGTAAGTATATAAAATATCATTATATAAGTATTACATAAAAATTATAATCAAATGACTATATATTACCTGTTTAAATGTTAATTTAATAGAAAATATGCTAAATTATTAAATTCTAAAGAATGTTTACCAATGAGACAGTGAGGATAAACACACACATTAAAATAGAGTATAAATCTGGGAAACCAAATCCAGCAGCAAATCAAAATGTTATCCATAACAAGCAAATTGGCTTCATCCCTGGGTTGAAAGGTTGATTGAACATATGCAAATCAATAAATGTGATTCATCACATAAATATAACCAAAGGCAAAAACCACCTGATTATCTGAATAGATGCAGAAAAGACCTTCAATAAAATTCGACACCCTTCATGTTAAAAACTCTCAATAAACTAGGTATTGAAAGAACATACCTCAAAATAATGACAGATGTATATGCCAAGCCCATAGCCAAAATCATACTGAATGGGCAAAAGCTGGAAACATTTCCCTTGAAAACTGGCCCAAGACAAGGATGCCCTACCTCACCAGTCCTATTCAACATAATTTTGGAAGTTCTGGCCAGGACAATCAGGCAAGAGAAAGAAATAAAGGGTACTAAAATACGGAAAGATAAAGTCAAACTGTCTATGTTTGCATATGACATGATTCTATATCTAAAAATACCTATCATCTCAGCCAAAAAGCTTCTAAAGCTGATAAAAAACTTCAACAAAGTCTCAGGATACAAAATCAATGTGCTAAAATTGTAAGCGTTCCTTTACATCAACAACTGGCAAGGAGAGAGCAAAATGATGAATGAACTCCCATTCACAATTACTACAAAATAATAAAATACATAGAAATTCAGCTAGCAAGAAAAGTGAAGGACCTCTTCAAGGATAACTACACACCACTCTCAAAAAAATCAGAAATGAAACAAACAAATGGAAAAACATTCCACGCTCATTGATAGGAAAAATCAATATTATGAAAACGGTTATACTGTCCAAAGCAATTTATATATTCAACGCTATTCCCATTAAACTACCATTGACATTCTTCACAGAAATAGCAAAAGCTATTTTAAAATTCATATGAAACCAAGTAAGAACCCAAATAGCCAAGACAATCCTAACCAAAAAGAACAAAGCTGGGCCCATCATGATACCTGACTTTACACTACAAGGCTAAAATAACCAAAAGAGTATGGTACTGGTATCTGAACAGACATGTAGACTAATGGAACAGAATAGAGAACTCAGAAATAAGACTGCACACCTACAGACATTAGATCCTTGACAAACCTTACAATAAAAAGCTGTGGGAAAAAGATTTCCTATTTCATAAGTGGTGCTGGGAGAACTGGCTGCCCATATGCATAAAATTTAAATTGAATGCCTTCCTTAAACCAAATACAAAAATTAACTCAAGATTGATTAAAGCCTTAAATGTAAAGCTCCAAACAATGAAAACCCTAGAAGAAAATCCAGACAATACCATTTAGGATATTGTCATGAGCAAGTATTTTATGACAAAAACCCCAAAAGCGACTGCAACAAAAGCAAAAATTGGCAAATGGGATCTAATTCAACTAAAGAGCTTCTGCACATCAAAAGAAGCTATTAGCAGAGTGAGAAGACAACCTACAGAATGGGATAAAATTTTTGCAACCTATCCATCTGACAAATGTCTAATATCCAGAGTCTACAAGGAACTTAAACCAATTTACAAGAAGAAAAAATAATAATAATAAAATAAACTGCATTAAGAAGTGAGCAAAGGACGTGAACAGACACTTCTCAAAAAATGCATACATGCGGCCAACAAACAGATTGAAGCACTATTCACAATAGCAAAGACATGGAATCAACCCAAATATCCATCAGTGACACACTGGATTAAGAAAATGTGGCACGTATACACCATGGAATGCTATGCAGCCATAAAAAAGGATGAGTTCGTGTCCTTTGTAGGGACATGGATGCAGCTGAAAACCATCATTCTCAGCAAACTATCACAGGAACAGAAAACCAAACACTGCATGTTCTCACTCATAGGTGGGAACTGAACAATGAGATCACTAGGACTCTGGAAGGGGAACATCACGCACCGGGGCCTATTATGGGAAGGGGGAGGGGGGAGGGATGGCATTGGGAGTTATACCTGATGTAAATGACGAGTTGATGGGTGCAGCACACCAACATGACACAAGTATACATATGTAACAAACCTGCACGTTGTGCACAGGTACCCTAGAACTTAAAGTATAATAAAAAAAAAAAAAAAGAAAGAAAGAAGAAAGCTCAATATCTCTGATCATTAGGTAAATGCAAATCAAAACCACAATGATATACCAAATCACACCAGTCAGAATGGCTAATACTAAAAAGTCAAAAACAACAGATGCTGGCAAGGTTTCAGAGAAAACGAAATGCTTTAACACTGTTGGTGGAAGTGTAAATTAATTCAACCATTGTGGAAGACAGCGTGGCAATTCCTCAAAGACCTAAAGGCAGAAATACTATTTGACCTAGCAATACTATTACTGGGCATATCCTCACAGGAATATAAATAATTCTACTATAAAGATACATGCACGTGTATGTTCATGCAGCACTATGCACAACAGTAAAAACATGGAATCAATCTAAATGCCAATAAATGATAGACTGGATATAGAAAATGTGGTCCATATACATCATGGAATGTTATGCAGCCATAAAAAGGAAAGAGATCATGTCCTTTGCAGAGACATGGATGGAGTTGGAAGTCATTATCCTCAGCAAACTAATGTAGAAACAGATAAACTCTGCATGTACCACTTATAATTAGGGGTTTGAGTGATAAAAACACATGGACACGTTGTGGGTGACAACACACACTGAGGCTTGTTGGAGGCCATGGGGGAGGGCGAGCATCAGGAAGAATAGCTAATGGATGTTGGGCTTAATACCTAGGTGATGGGATGATCTCTGCAGCAAAACAATATGGCAAACATTTACCTGTGTAACAAACCTGCACATCCTGCACATGTACCCCTGAACTTAAAACAACAGTTAAAAATATATATAAATTATAGAGACCTGAAGGTATTTTTTGTAACCCCCAATGATTAGATAAACCAAGGACACAGTTTAAGTTCAAAAGCATACAGCAAAAATTAGGATATTACCATACAGCACAGAAAAATTTTCAATATTCTTGTTTCTAGTCTTCTTCCTCTTTCTACTAATAGCATTATATTGAGCAAAACTCATGCAGGAAAATTTTGAACAAACACCTCATAAAGGGAGATACTCAAATGGCCAATAAGTCCATGAAAAATTTGATCAATATCATTAATTATCAGAGATGAAAAGTTAAGATCACAATGATTTAACATTACACACAACCTGAATGGTAAATTTAAAATATTGACAACACTAAATGGTGTTTGTAGAGCAATTGAAACACTCATAAACTGCTGATAAAAGCCTATATCTACTTTGAAAATCAGTTTGATACTTTTTTCAAACTATGATACATGAGTTGTACTGCTAGTTATTTATCAAAGATAAATAAAAACATGACCACAGAAAGCCTTAGAAAAGAATTTTCATAGTATCTTTATTTGTAACAAGCAAAATCTGGAAATATCCAACAATAGCTATTCATCATCGGGGAAATTGATAAACAAACTATGACATATTTATAAAATAAAATTTTACTCAGGAACAGAAAAGAAGAAACTATTGATCCATGTAAATATACAGATGCCAGGATTTTGCTGAGAGTCATTTTGGTGAAAAAATAGAACAACATAGACTGTATGATTCTATTTATAAGAAGTTCTGGATTAGACAATAGAAATCTATGATGATAGAAAAAATATCTGAGAGCAGGAAGTATGGAAACTTGACTGGAAGCTGCATAAGGAAATTCTACATTTTGATAAGGGTGTGATTATATGGCCTTATTAATTTTTCAAAACCCATTGAACTATAAAATTATCTACGTATCTTACCATATTTATATCTCATTAAGATGAATTATTGAAAAAACCTGCAAATCAGCAGCATAAAATATACATTATTTTCAATTAAAATAAACAAAGAGAACTACTATTAGATTCGGTTTTGGCTCTAAACTGATGTTAATCCTTGGAGACTTTCTTGGCCACTATTAAAGTGACTAGCATGGGTGTAACTATGAATTGTGAGTCCACATTGCTTTCTCATCCCTTTTAGGTGGCATCACTTCTTCATCCCTTTTAAGAGCCATTATTTCTTAAAAGGAAGTCCCCCAATAAACAGGATAAGGGAGTGGACACTCTCCATGTTCACAAATATATCAGCACAAATCCAGTTTCATTAACTTTATCCTTTTCCATATTCAGAATGTTCAAGCAATCAAATATTGAAAAGATTTATAAATGATGATTTATTTGAACCATTGCAATGACAGGATTAGCTAGACAAGCTATGAGGTGTCATTTCTATTTAAAGGCTGTCCATGATTTTATAAGATTATGTACCCATCAGTCCACCAAATTTTCTGTAGTATAATCAGGAATTTATAATATCTCTTATAATTTACTTTATCAGTGTGTTTTACTGCTCTGCATCTTTATGTGATAATTATATCATTCCCTTAAATATTATTTTTTGATTATTAAACTTACTTATCACCTAACAGGGATAGAATATTATAGACATCAGGTTATTCAGTAATTATTAAATGTGTTGGTTTAAATATAAGTGGTTAGTTCATAAAAACATACATCTGTAGCAGTCTGATTACTGACAGATATAATTATTATATTTTACATATGTGTAGGAAATGTTAATCCAGAAAGTGTGGGTTTTAAAATGATACCTGGGAGTCAACAACAGGGCTTTAGATTTTGTTATATGGAAGATAAACTTAAAGATGAAAATCTGCTGTATTTCAAGTGATGCATAAGGCCACTTCCAAATTGTAAATTGAAAATGGCATCAGTAAGCAACTCTCTGAAGCAAAATGATCTGAAATCCATGATAGCAAAAGTAACAGGTTTTTTCTATCTGTCAGTAAACTCATAACAAAGACATGGGAAGGCAAACTAATCACAGCAGAGCTAGATTACAGGATGATTTATTCTTATAGGAACTTGATTTAATATTTTACCATTTTACAAAGAGCATGATTCAGAATGGTCATATTTCAAGTTCTAGGAGAGTCCATGAGGTATCTTTATCTCTTAAACTATACAATTATACACATTGTTTCTTTGTCATTGTGATTTTTGTTTCTAGCTATAAATATAGTGTTTGTATCTAAAAACTGCTATCAGTCCACAACATGGAAAGTAAAACTCTTGCTTTTATCTACTTTTTAGGTATTTCTGTTGGCAATTGTAGTTTAACGTATGTTTCTAGTTCGTACTGGGAAATTTTAATAAAACATAAAATGATATTTCATATACATAAAATATATATTTATGAATGTATGCTGATACAAGTACACATTAATATGTGTATTTTAAAATATGTGTTGATTTGTACACTGAGGAGGGACTTATTTTTTGTCTCTGCATGAAAAACATAATGATGTACTTAAGGATTGTTGAAGGGGAGGGGAGGAGAGGAGAGGGAGAATTTATGAAGAGCCAAGATGCCTTCCTACATGGCAAGGACAAAAACCTCATTACCTTTCTCCTGAAATTTGCATCTGTTTAAACACCTGAGGGTGAACCACAAAGCTCAGTAGATAAAATGAGTCCCCTGATATAAAATCAAGATATAAAGATAAAAGAAATAAAACCCATGGACTTGCTCCTAAGAGACAGGCTAACAGTCGTGACTATAAATTTATATCTACAATGTGGTTGACACTGGAATCCAGCAGAGTCAAACCTTCCTGTGAGAATTTAGACTTAAATATCATCTAGTTTGAAATATAAGCCCAGGTTTTGTATAAAATATTCTAGTCTGATCCTACCACTATATGGGTGGTAGGAAGAATGTTTTTAAAAATTTTGCACTTTGAAACACTGTAAAGGTATTAAGCATTAACAGTTGGAAAACAACTCAGATTCAAAATTTGAGTTGTTTTCCAAGCTCAAAGGTGGGAGTAAGAGTGACTGATTTTGTGGATAAGACTTAGAATTCAGTTGTCTTCATGAATCATGATAGGAAGGGGAACGCCAGGAGGAAGAGGACAACATTGTAGGATAAATGAGACTGTGAATCAAGCTGTGTAATTCTAGTTAAAAACAAAACCAAAACAAACAAACAAAACCAACACAAAACCTGGAAACAAACAAGCAAAAAAATATGAGAATATCTTTTGGAGTGCAAACTGGCATAGTAGAATACATAATACTGATAAATTAATAGAAGCTTCCTAAACTCCTGAAGTATATATTCAATTCATGTAGTCTATCTTATCCAACAGGTGGCTCCAAAGACTCACTTCTTGTAATTCAAAAAAATCGATTATGGAGCATGGTAAACTTTAATATACTTGATGATCAAGCCCTGAGTTTAATAAAGGGCATGAGATAATCAAATAAAGAAAAACTTCCTTTTTGGAATCAGGCACTGTTACTGGAGTGTGAGTGACAATAACAGTTATCACTAGTCAGCTGAAATCACAGAAGTTTATGTTCCACAATAATGAAAAATAAAGAAGAAGTTAAAGATGAGTTTTAAAAGGTAACCTCAAAGTCACTGGAGATGAATAAGCTGTTACACTTAATTTAAAAAAAAAAAAAAAAAACCCTTGCCATAAAGTGCCTATTCTCCTTTAGCTACATGATATGTGTGTTAATTAATAATCAAAGTTCAGCCTGAAGGAAATTTGGTACAGTAATTTGTTAAAGTAAAAGTGAATTTGAAATGTGCTGTCAATTCTAATTGATTTATAAGCAAAAAAAAAATCCCCAGGAAGAAGATTTATTTAAAATAGTTTAAAGTTAAAAAAAAAACAAACAAACAAACAAAAAAAACTTTCAAAAAGAAAGTAACACTGACTGGGGAATAGTTTTATAAAATATATTCTAGAACTTTAGCTTTCTAAGATATTGTGATCAACATAAAATGATGTTTTTCAGGAAAATCATTATCAGTTAATGGCAGATAATGGCATAATGTAGGCTAAAATCAGATGAAGAGTGATAGCGTCAGGATTTACTCATCTGAAGGGTTTCTCTTTCCCTCAAGGGTCAGATAAATGGCACTTCCGAAACAGAGTATTATGTGAGACGCTATCAGCATTTACCTTTGTATAGATGATTCAACTGCATAATAATTATTTTGTACTTGTACTGTGTTCAGGATTATCTCAAGTGATATAATAAGGAGTAAAAAGAGTATACAATTTTGTCCGTTCAAGAAAATGATATTCTTCTTGAGAAAAAGCAGCTTGCAAATATAAAGCCATTAACTAATGATAGAAAAACATGTCATGTGTCTAAATTGTTGGTTAAAATTGTTAGAGTAGGTTAGAGTATTTGCTGCTCTCATTGTCAATAAGTAAGACAGATGTGGGTCTGAAAAAATGGAAATTATTCAAATGCTAGAAGAGTAGGGCATATGAGAAATAGTGGATAAAAACATTCATCACAAAGAAGAAAATGAATAAATCATGTAAAATAATTCCCTTGGCCTAATGAACTTCTTTTATTGGGAAAAACAAGAATGCACTTTTGAAAGAGAATTTTTTTTTAATTCTTTAAAAGCCAATTGCAACAGCTTCTCCAATAGAGTAGCTTCTGAAAAAAGTATATGGCCATAAAATAGAAATAATTTAGAATATTTTCAACTTTTCTTGATATTACTTTAAAGCTAAAGATTCTGTGTAGCTATGTACCCTCATGAACCTTGTAATAAATAATGAACGTATTCCTCTTTCTATGCAATCCCTTCCCACATCAAATATGGTTGACCTATATAACCAATAGAACATTGCAAAAATGACAATGTGTGATTCTGAGACCAGGTAATCCAAGGCACTGTGGCTACTTGGTGCTTTAAGGAATCACTGTCTGCGGGATATCATGAGGATACTCAAGCAGCCTTTAGGAAAGGCCTGTGTAATGTGAAAATGTCACTGTGTGTCAAGAGCCAGCGAGGAACTCTGTCTTCCTCTTAGCTTTGTGAAAACCTTCTAGAGAAGGATTCTACAGTCTAGTCCAGACCTCAATTGACTGCAGCTCCAGTTAACATCTTTATTGCATCCTTACAAAAGAACCTGAGATAGAACCACCCAGCTAAGTCATTTCCAAGTACCTTACCCTCAGAAATTGTGAAATAGTAAATGTGTAATTGTTTAAGTTGCTAGTTGTGGGTAATTTGTTATGCAGCAGTAGACAGCAAATGCAAAAGTCTTACTCTTAAGTAGTAGTGGTAAATGAATGCAAAAAGAAAATAAGAGACTGCCAACATTCTATGTTTAGTCTACTAAATATTCTAAATGCTTTCTGGTAATCAAATAATTTTTCCTTATTAAAATATTGATTCTAAAGTCTGATGAATTTAGACATGTGAATATTTAAATTATATACTTTCTCTAATTAATACAAATATTTCCCCTGTATAGATTCAATTAAGAAATTAAATATGGAGTTATTAAGAATTATCTATCATCAAAATTAAAGATATCAATGAGCCATTATTAATATTATCAGCATATTCCAAGAGCATCTGAGCCAGTCATTTACACTATTTTGATTAGGTTAAACTTTGTTGATCTTAGGTAAATCCTAACCAGATGCTCTAAAAATCTTTAATACTGAACTAGCTTAATTGTTACCTTTGGAAAAATACGACTCTTCTTCATTTTGAGACAGAGTAATGTGCTGCTTGAGCAGATGTTGAATTCTGGAGGGGATGAAACTATGCTTAACTCAGAAACTATTTTACTTATTAAAATTCTCCTTCACTGACACTTATTGTAATTTTGTCAGAATAACTTCAGTGCTGACAAGTTTTAAATAGCATAGAATCTGCTATTAGAGGATTTTGGAATTCTGAATAGAAAATTAAAACATTGCAAGTTTTACCAGGAGTTTTCCTGTTTTACTTCAAAGTCTTATTCGTTTAATCAACACGATTCTCACTTGTGAGGGAAGTGAGTTGCTTTCAATTTTACATTAGTTTTAATTATGTGCTTTCAAGCAGAAGGATGATAAGAAGAGTAGTAAAATAATCTTCCTCAAGTTGTGAAAGAATTGCCATTCTTCTTGGCCTGCACAGCAAAGAACAGATCTCCCTAAGATGGATTAAGAGAGCTTTCAGCACCTTTTTTGCTATGTCACAGCTTCTCACATTCTATATCAAAATAGGTTTCACTGATTTTTTTTTTTAGTAATTTCAGTCATATTCTTCTAGGTTATTTCACTTCTTTTCATAAGAGAAATTGAAAGTATCTAATATTTTAGAATCCATAATAGTCTGCCTTCCAAATGGAAGAGTGAACTTAATGGTGGGAACTCATCCTATCTTTATCTAATCTGAAGCACCAAGAGGTTCTCAAAAATGCGCCTGGTTGCATAAGAGTGCATAAATTTAACAATTAGTGCTCAGTATAAACGGAAATATTTGGGCCTGTACTATTTAGAGTCATAAAAAGAATTGGTCTATGTATGTTTAATATACTTTTAAATAGGATATGTATGCAAGTGGATGATGGCATACATGTAACTCCTTTGGAATTTGCTATACATTTCAAAATGTTCATTCAATTTGTGTATGTAACATGGATAAATGCACATAAAAGAATGTAGATGTAATACAAATGTTTCTAATTTATATAGAGTTAAGGAATAAAAGCAATAGTGAATTAATTATCAATAAAGTATATTCAAATTTTCTTTTTAAAACGGTCTTGCATTTTATAAGAATCAACTGATTTGGCTGTGAGAAAAATATAAATCCCATAGACAAGCATAAAGTAGTGATTTTAGAAAAACAGCTAAGTGAATCAAGTCATTGTCTGTCTTATACATGACAAGGAGAGAAGAATTTCAAAAAGAAAATGCAAATTGTACTGTAATACAACAGAATTTAATCAGAGATGAAAAAATGTAAATCAAATTGTCATTACAAATTATAAACCACTATATACTTTGTTACATCTTTGCTCAATTTTTTTTTATTTCAGTAAAACTTTCACGTAATTGTAATTTAATGTAATTGCATTCTACAATAACTAGAAAATGTGTGCAAGTTTTAAAGTTTTGTTGTATACTGGGTATATTTATGTGTGTTCTTCAACAACAAATTCAGAGACTGAAATCAATAGAAATGAAATATAGGTTCAATTGAGCTCCACAAAATGAACAAGAGTACCATCTAATTGGCTATAGTTGAACAACTAGGAGAACATGAGAAAGTGTTATAGGTGATATACTCTGTAAACAACTAATGCAGGGGCTAGTGAATGGTTTTATTTGTTACACCTATACTAAATGATAGGATGAAATGTTACATTACCTATATAGATCAATCAGTTCACAGACATGTCTAGAAAATAAATTTTTATACGTTAAATATTTTATCTAGTTGAAAACATGAGGGATGATGATACTAAGCCTTTTTAAATAGAAACAAAGTCAATCGCTATTGAGAGGCAATTTCATCCCATAAAGCTAATTTCCAGAAAACCGAATACCACATGTTCTTACTTGTAAGTCATAGCTAAACAACTAGCACATCGAAATAAAGATGGAAATAATAGACACTGGGGACTCCAAAATAGGGGAGAGTAGAAGCAGGTTGGGAGTTGAAAAATTACCTAACAGATACAGTGTTCACTATTTGGGTAAAGGATACACTTGAAACCCAATTCCCACAAGTACATAATATACCTGTGTAACACACATGCATATGTACCCACTGAATCTAAAATAAAATAAAAATAAATTAAAAAAAAAAAACAAACAGGCTTACATTTGCCTTTCAGAGATGTATATGTAAACTGTCATAATACAAACTGATGGAGAAAGAAACATATTGTAATAACAAATTCACAATGTTTGCCTACAAAGGCCTTTCTTTGATAAACTCTCATTCACTGAAACAAAACAATTTATAATGCATTTTTTATTGTTATATCATTCTGTTATTATTATAAGTAAATGTATGTATTGCAGAAAGTTACCAAAAAAAAAAAACTTGTTTATTTAACTTAAGGTTCTCCAACTTTCCACATCAATACATTTTCATTTATGATGCATTTTTAAGAAAGTATGCTTACATTTGCCTTTTATTGCTAGATATCTCTGTTAGCCTATTACAGCCCAATAGAGAAAGAAAAATGTTCTAATAGTGTCTAAAATTTCACTGAG
>NW_012101798.1:4004202-4005056 GCF_000951045.1 Mandrillus leucophaeus
CCAATTCCCACAAGTACATAATATACCTGTGTAACACACATGCATATGTACCCACTGAATCTAAAATAAAATAAAAATAAATTAAAAAAAAAAAAACAAACAGGCTTACATTTGCCTTTCAGAGATGTATATGTAAACTGGCATAATACAAACTGATGGAGAAAGAAACGTATTGTAATAACAAATTCACGATGTTTGCCTACAAAGGCCTTTCTTGGATAAACTCTCATTCACTGAAACAAAACAATTTATAATGCATTTTTTATTGTTATATAATTCTATTATTATTATAAGTAAATGTATGTATTGCACAAAGTTACCAAAAAAAAAAAACTTGTTTATTTAACTTAAGGTTCTCCAACTTTCCACATCAATACATTTTCATTTATGATGCATTTTTAAGAAAGTATGCTTACATTTGCCTTTTATTGCTAGATATCTCTGTTAGCCTATTACAGCCCAATAGAGAAAGAAAAATGTTCTAATAGTGTCTAAAATTTCACTGAGAAGGCTGTTATGTTGTCAAATGCTTCCATTCAAAAAAAAAAAAAAAAAAACAGCTTATGAGCCTGTAAGAAAGCAAATTTACATTTACCTTTCATTATTGGATTTGTCTTTTGACCTATTAGCACCCAAAGAAGAAATAAACATGTCCTAATATGATATTTTCAATGTTTGTCTAAAGGAAAGAAAGAAAAGAAAGAGAGAAAGAGAGAGAGAAGGAGAGACAGAGAGAGAGAGAGGAATGAAGGAAGAAAGGAAGAGCGAGAGGAAGAAAGGAAGGAAGGAAGGAAGGAAGGAAGGAAGGAAGGAAGGAAGGAAGGAAGGAAGGAAGGGAAGAAGAGACAGAGAGA
>NW_012101798.1:4006545-4008923 GCF_000951045.1 Mandrillus leucophaeus
TTCACTATAGTAAGAGGGTCACCTATTTACTACCAGAAAATTTTCAGTAATCAAGAACCTATTATGATACAAGTACAGTGTCTAGAAGTTTAGGTACATCACTTAAATTGAACCTAAGTCTGCTTCTCCATAATTTTCAAATTTAGTTTTTTTTTTTTTCTTTCCAGAACAATAGTAACTCCAATACTGTCTCTGAATGACATTTATTTTAATAGTTGAATATGCTTACTTAATTAAAAATAATAAACTAATATATTATTTTTAAAGCACCTGATTGCTGAGCCTCCTAGCTTTGTTTTTCATATTTAACTTTATTTTAGCTTGTAAATGTTGTTAAAATAAAGTATTTAAAAATGTTTATTTCACTGCAGAACATTTGAATATATTCCTATATATATTGTGGGTAGCTTTTATACCTAAGATAATGCAACTTAAATTGCCTTTCATTCAATCATTTGGAAGTTGTTAATGCATTAATTTATCATCACTCAGTAATTTATTTTGAGAAATTTATAAGCAGCTATCCACAATCACCATCACAAAACTATTAAAGTATCACAATGTACTTGTACTACTTGAGGTTATTACTAAATCGTAAAATTTGAAATTGCCCATACCTAAGAATTTCTCTTTATTATTAGTTTGTGGAGATATGTGTTAAGAAATATACATTTTTAATAAAAATAAGTTCTGGAAGATTCTGCTTTTCAAATTCAGTAAAGGGGGAAAGACAGACTGGGATCAAAGAAAAAAGGTAATTCAGAGGAAGACAGATTTTGAAATTAAAAACAATCAGCATTGTGTGAATATTTTTGGTGGAAACATACTTTTTGGTAATACTGCATGAAAAATTTAATACTTAATAGATATGTAGCAATTGCAGGTGTTAATCAAGTATACTATATAAATAGAAATAATCTTAACCAAAGGAAGAAAAATTCCAGCATCAGCTAATATAATACAATAAAAAGTAGGATGTATACAATAATTGGCAGATGTGGACAAATTAAAAAGAAAGGAAACACATGGTTTCAAACAGAGATCACTCCCTTGGGATATTGTAAAAAGATTTTATCAGTTTCATTTTGCATAGTAATAAAACAATTGTATCAGAACCAACAAAAAGTCTTGCTTATTTCTGTGTACATTTATTTTTAAATTGTAAGAGATACAGAGATATAGCACTCAGCTTCCCCTTCAGGAAAGGTCTAGCTCCTGAGCTGCAGGGAGTCCCAGTAACTGATATTCTCAGGCTAATAGAACCTTTGGGGTCACCTCTGCTTTCCAAATAAGAATAGGGACAATTAATGTATTTCCTAAGTTACAGATAAAGCACTTGCAACTATTTGTGTCTTGCATATTTCTGGTGTGCCCCCAAATCTCCAGGTTATTTCACTTGTATTTCCCTTATCTAAACTATTTTCAATCAGTAGAAAAAAATCTATTGGCCACCTTATTTTTTTTCTTCTCAAAAAGTTATTTTTATACCACTTCATATTTTTACTACTTTTTTCAATTTAGAATAGTTCCATATATACAGAAAAGTTGTGAAGACAGTACTGAGAATTCTCATAATATCCCACAATTATTTTCACTATTTATATTACACAGTAGTATGGTAATTTGTCACAACTGAGGAACAAATTTTGATACATTACTTGATGTATCATTGATATTACTTAAACACTAATATTGATGTTAATTTCAGTACATTATTATAGATACTGCTAAAATTTTATTAAAAACATTCCATAATTTATTCAGATACAATTAATTTTAAACTAATGTTATTTTTCTTTTTTAGCATCTTCTCCTGTTTTATATTTTGTGATCATGTCTCCATAGGGTCCTCTTGGATGAGGCAGTTTCCCAGACCTCTCTTGTTTTTGACAATCTTGATGGCATTGGGGAAGGGAGGTTCTAGTCAGATATTTTGAAGAATGTCTCACAACTAGCGTCTGACGATTTCTTTGATTATACTGGGGTTATAGGTTTTTGAGGAAGAAAACTACAGATAGTGACATAAAGTACTATTTCTTCCATCATGTCAAATATATCTTATCAATACAACACTACTATTTATATTAACCAAGGTCACTTAGCTGAGGCAATGATTGTTAAGTACCTCCATTATAAAGTTACTCTTTTTTCAACTTTCCATATTGTACTTTTTAGAAGGGTATCACCATGCACAGCCCGCTCTTAAAGAGTAGGGGGTCAATTGGAATCTCTACATGAGATTTGTTTATTCAATCATATGTATATAACAGTATGTGCCACAGATATTTATTTTTGTTTTGGGTTATAACCCAATAATTCATTTCTTTCTTTATTTCTCTTTTGATAATCCAATAATTCTTTCTTTCTATAATTCAAGG
>NW_012101798.1:4009354-4016165 GCF_000951045.1 Mandrillus leucophaeus
AGAGAATGATTTCAGAATTATTAATCTGTACTTCATAGAAAAAAAGTTTATGAACTAGACAATAATGCTTATATACAGTTCTTTTTGTTGTGGCTTTTTGCTCCCATAATTCAGTGAGTGGTAGGGAATGGCACCCAGCGGGTTTTTTCTTCCATACATCAAGTAATGTATCAAAATTTGTTCCTCAGTTGTGACAAATTACCATACTACTGTGTAATATAAATAGTGAAAATAATTGTCGGATACTATGAGAATTCTCTGTACTGTCTTCACAACTTTTCTGTATATATGGAACTATTCTAAATTGAAAAAAATAATAAAAATATGAAGTGGTATAAAAATAACTTTTTGAGAAGAAATAAATTAAGGTGGCTAATATATTTTTTTCTACTGATTGAAAATAGTTTAGATGAAGGAAATACAAGTGAAATAACCTGGAGATTTGGGGGCACACCAGAAATATGCAAGACACAAATAGTTGCAAGTGCATTACTTGCAACTCAGGAAATACATTGACTGTCCCTATTCTTATTTGGAAAGCTGAGGTGACCCCAAAGGTTCTATTAGCCTGAGAATATCAGTTACTGGGACTCTTTGAAGCTCAAGAGCTAGACCTTTCCTGAAGGGGAAGCTGAGTGCCACATCTCTATATCTCTTACAATTTAAAAATAAATGTACACAAAAATAAGCAAGACTTTTTGTTGGTTCTGATATAATTGTTTAGTAATTCCTCCCACAAAGAAATGTTGAACAGATACCTAAATGCTATGCACATTGCTATGTCTTTTTAGGTGAACATCTTTTTCGTCGTGATTAGAAAAGTTTTAAACCGTCTATCTCATTATTATAGATTAAGAGTGAGATTGAAGTAGAGCCTGGCTGATTAAAAATGAGGGAAAAGACTCAATGAAGGAAGAGTCCCGGCTGTGAATACCAGCACCGGCTCTGGTGGAGGTAGGAGGAATGTGAAGTAGACTCTGTGAGAGTCCTTGGTTGTGGCTTAGTTTAATGCACTGGTTTTCTCAAATGCAAGTTATGCTGGTAGTGAAGTTGTCATGTGGACAGGCTCAGGACCTGTAAGTAGCCAGGATGGTATAAGTGAAGGACTTAGCTATTGTTTCCTTTTTTCTTGGAGCAAGGTTTTTCTGTTATCAGTAACTGTAATGGCTTCTTTAAAAAACGGTAGCAATAAGTGCTTCTTATAGTATGTTCTTAGGACATCACACAATTTAGCTCCCAGTTTTGAAATAATGTCTTTGAATGTCACATATGCACCCTTCTACCCTACTACTGGCTGGACCCAGAACAGCAATAACAATCACTATAGTCTGGCTCCCATGAAGTCCCATTTTTTAGGTGAAGGAAAAGAACACCACATCAAAGGATCACTCCATGGGACAAAAGAATCTAAACAACAGCCTTGAGTCCCAGATCTTTCCTTTGACATAGTCTACCCCAAGGAGAAGGAACAAGAAAAACAATTCTGGTAATATGCCAAAAAAAAATTATTTAATGGCCCCAAAAGATCACACTAGCTCACCAGCAATGGATCTAAACCAAGAAGAAATATCTTAATTGCCAGAAAAATGATTCAGGTTGATGATTAAGCTACTCAAGGAGGTACCAGAAAGGAGCAAAATCCAATGTAAACAAATTAAAAAAAAAAAAAAACAGGATATGGACAAAAATGATCTCTAGAGAAACAGATATCATCAATAGAAAACAATCACCAACTTTATGAAAGGCACACTTAGAGAAATGTAAAATACACTGGAGAATCTCAAAAACAGAATCGAACAAGTAGAAGGAAGAATTTTAGAGTTCAAAGACAAGACTTTCCAAATTAATCCAATCTAACATAAACAGAATTAAGAAAAATGAGTAAAACTTCCAAGAAGCTTGGGGTTATGTTAAGCAACCAAACGTAAGAATAATTGATGTTTCTGAGGAAGAAGATAAATCTAAAAGATTGGAAAACTCTTTTGAGGAAATAATAAAGGAAGACCTCCCTGGCCTTGCTAGAGATCTAGACATCCAAATACAATAAGCTGAAAGAACATCTAGGAAATTGATTGAAAAATGATCATCACCTAGACATGTAGTCATCAGGTTATCTGAAGGCAAGATAAAGGAAAGAATCTCAGGTAACCTATAGATGAAAATATATCAGATTACTGGCAGATTTCCCCACAGAAAACCTGCAAGCAAGAAGGAATTGAGGTTCTATCTTTAGTTTCCTTAAACAAAATAATTATCAGCCAAGAATTCTGCATCCAGTAAAACTAAGCTTAATAAATGGAGGAAAGATAAAGCCCTTTTCAGACAAACAAATGCTGAGGGAATTTGGACTACCAGGCCTCTACTCTCAGGACTGCTAAAAGGAGTTCTAAATCTTGAAACAAAACCTCAAAATACACTAAAATAGAACCTTCTGAAAGCATAAATTTCACATGGCCTATAAAACAATAACACAATTAAAAAAAAACAACAAGATATTCAGGCAATAACTAGCATGATGAATAGAACAGTATCACATCTCATTAGTAATGTTGAATGTAGATGGCCTAAATGCTCCACTTAAAAGGTAAAGAATGGCAGAATGGATAAAAATTCACCAGCCAAGTACATAGTGTCTTCAAAAGATGCCCTTAACACATAAGGACTCACATAAACATAAGGTAAAGGAGTGGAAAAAGACATTCCATGCAAATAGAAACCAAAAGAAAGCAGTAGCAGCTATTCTTACATCAGACAAAACAGACTTTACAGCAACAATAGTTAAAAAAGACAAAGAGGGACATTATGTAAAGATAAAAGGATTAGTCCAACAGGAAAAAATCACAATCCTAAATATATATGCACCTAAGACTGGACCTCCCAAATTTATAAAACAATTACTACTTGACCTAAGAAATGAGATAAATGGCAACACAATAATAGTGGGAGACTTCAAAACTCCACGGATAGCATTAGAAAGGAAATCAAGACAGAAAGTCAACAAAGAAACAATGGACTCAAATTATACCCTAAAATAAATAAACCTAACAGATATGTACAGAACCAAACAACTGCAGAATATACATTCTTTTCATTAGTACATGGAACTTTCACCAAGATATGCCATATGATAGGTCACAAAATAATCCTCAATAAACTTAAGAAAATTGAAATTATATCAAGTAATTTCTTAGACCACAGAGAAACACATTTTATAATTAACCTCTAAAGGAACACTCAGAATTACACAAATACATAGAAATTAGATAATCTGCTTCTAAATGATCTTTGGGTCAACAATGAAATCAAGATGGAAATTAAAACAATTATTTGAACTGAATGATAGTAGCAGTACAATCTATCAAAACCACTGGGATACAGCAAAAGCAGTGCTAAGAGAAAAGTTCATAGAACTAAATGCCTACATCAAAAAGTCTGAAAGAGCACAAATAGACAATCTAAGCTCACACTTCAAGAAACTAGAGAAATGGGAACAAATCAAACCCAAATCCAGCAGAAGAAAATAAATAACAAATATAACAACAGAACTAAATGAAATTGAAACAAAAAATTATACAAAAGATAAATGAAACAAAATGCTGGCTTTTTGAAAAGATAAACAAAATTGATAGAACATTAGTGAGGTTAACCAAGAAAAGAAGAGAGAGAATCCATATAAACTCAATTAGAAAGAGAATGGGAGATATTACATCCAATACCACAGAAATACAAAAGATCATTCAAGGCTACTATGAACACTTTTAGGCACATGAACCAGAAGCCTAGAAGAGATGAATACATTCTGGGAAATTTACAGCCCTCTTGATTAATCCAGGAAGAAATAGGAACTCTGAACAGACCAATAACAAGTAGCAGGATTGAAATTGTAATGAAAATAACTACCATCAAAAAAAAGCCCAGGGCCAGATGGATTCACAGCTGAATCCTATCAGAAATTCAAAGAAGAATTGGCACCTATCCTATGGAAACTATTCCAAAAGATAAATAAAGAGGGAGTCCTTCCTAAATCATTATATGAAGCCAGTATCACCTTAATACCCAAACCAGGAAGGACATAACAAAAAAGAGAAAAATACAGATCAATATTCCTGATAAACATAAATCTAAAAATCCTCAACAAAATATTAATGCTGAAATCCAGAAGTATATTTTTTTAAAAAATTATCTACCATGATCAAGTGGGTTTTATAACAGGGATGCAGGGATGTTTTAACTCATGCAAGTCAATAAATGTGATAAACCACATAAACAGAATTAAAAACAAAAATCATACGGACATCTCAATAGATGCATAAAATTCATTGGATGAAATCCAGCATTTCTTTATGATTAATACCCTCATCAGCAACAGCATAGAAAGGACATAACTTAAGGTAATAAAAGCCATCTATGACAAACCCACCGTCAACATTATACTGAATGAGGAAAAGTTGAAATCATTCCCTCTGGGAATTGTAACAAGAGAAGCATGATGACTTTCACTACTTCTATTCAACAGAGTACTGGAAGTCCTAGCCAGAGTAATCAGGCTAGAGAAAGAAATAAAGAGCATCCAAATTGGTCAAGAGGAAACCAAACTGACACTGTTTGCTGATGACATGATTGTATACCCAGAAAACACTAATGACTCATCCAAAAAGCTATGGAATTGGTAAATTAATTCAACAAAGTTTCAGTATACAATTGTAATGTATGCAAATCAGTAGGCCTGTTATATACCAACATCAATTAAGCTGAGAATCAAATCAAGAACTCAACCCCTTTTACAACAGCTGCAAAAAAGTAAAATAAAATAAAATACTTAGAAATATCCTTAACTGAAGAGGTGAAAGATCTCTCTAAGGAAAACTACAAAACACTGCTGAAAATAATCATAGATGACACAAACAAACAGAAACACATCCCATGCTCAAGAATGAACAGAACCGATATTTTGAAAATGACCATATTGCCAAAGTAATCTACAAATTCAATGCAATTCCCATCAAAATAGCCCATCATTCTTCAATCAACTAGAAAAAAACAGTCCTAAAATTCATATGGAACCAAAAAAGAGCCACATAGTCAAAGCAAGACTAAGCAAAAAGGACAAATGTACAGGCATTGCATTACCCAACTTCAAACTATACTATAAGGCCATAGTCACCAGACTAGCATGATACTGGTACAAAAATAGGCACATAGGCCAATGAAACAGAATAGAGAACCAGGAAATAAAGCAAAATATTTATAGCCAACTGATCTTCAACAAAGAAAATGAAAACATAAAGTGGGGAAGGACACCCTGTTTAACAATTGGTGCTGAAATAATCGGCAAGCCACATGTAGAAGAATGAAACTGGACCCTCATCTCACATCTTATACAAAAATCAACTAAAGATGGATCAAAGACTTAAATCTAAAACATGAAACCATAAAAATTCTAGAAGATAACTTTGGAAAATCCCTTCTAGACATTAGCTTAGGCAAAGACTTCATGACCAAGAACCCAAAAGTAAATGTAACAAAAAACAAGATAATACATAAGGCGTAATTAAACAAAAAGGTCTGCACAGCAAAATAAACAATCAGCAGAGTAAACAGACAACCCACAGAGTGGGAGAAAAATTTTGCAAATTATGCATTCAACAAAGGACTAATGTCCAGAATCCACAAGGACTCAAACAAATCAGCTAGAAAAAAAAAAAAAAAAAACAATCCCATCAAAAGGCAGGCTAAGGGCATGAACAGACAATTCTCAAAAGAAGATATACAAATGGCCAACAAACGTATGAAAAGATGCTCAAGTTCACTAATTATCCAAGAAATACAAACGAAAACCACAATGCGATATCACTTTACTCCTTCAAGAATGACCACAATTTAAAAATCAAAAAATAATAGATGTTGACTTGGATGTGGTGAAAAGGCAACACTTTTACACTGTTGGTGGGAATGTAAGCTAGTACAACCACCATGGAAAACAATATAGAGATTCCTTAAAGAACTAAAAGTAGACCTACCATTTGATCCAGCAGTCCCACTACTGGGCATCTATCAGAGGAAAAGAAGTCATGATATGGAAAGGACACTTGCACAAGTGCATGCGTATAGCAGCACAATTCACAATTGCAAATATATGGAGCGAGCCTAAATGCTCATCAATTAACGAGTGGATAAAGAAAGTGTAATATATACATATATACATACACCATGGAATATTACTCAGCCATAAAAAGGAAGGAAATAATGACATTAGTAGCAACCTGGATGGAGTTGGAGACCATTATTCTAACTTAAATAACTCAGTAATGGAAAACCAAACATTGTATGTTCTCACTTTAAAGTGGGAGCTAAGCTGTGAGGATGCAGGGGCATAAGAATGATACAACAGACTTTGTGGATTTGGAGGAAAGGGCGGGTGGGGGGTGAGGGATAAGAGGCTACACATTACCTTGGTATACTGTACACTGCTCAGGTGATGAGTGCACCAAAATCTGAGAAATCATCACTAAAGAACCTATCCGTGTAACAAAGAACCCCCTGTTCCCCCAAATCTATTGAAATAATATTTTAAAAATGAACTAAAAATAATGAAAAATAAAAAATAAACCATGAAAGAAAAATTAGGAGATGGAAGTGTCACAATTACTGTGCAATTATTTTGGTGAATTTTTTTTTGTTTTTTTTTTTTTTGCGGAAGGGTATCACTATTATTTCATGAGGACTAAGATACAGTTTTGTTTTGCTTTGTTTTTGTTTTTGTTTTAACCGGATGGGATAGCAGGGGGCTCCTGATTTTAACTCCAACATA
>NW_012101798.1:4016215-4018054 GCF_000951045.1 Mandrillus leucophaeus
CACCATGGAATATTACTCAGCCATAAAAAGGAAGGAAATAATGACATTAGTAGCAACCTGGATGGAGTTGGAGACCATTATTCTAACTTAAATAACTCAGTAATGGAAAACCAAACATTGTATGTTCTCACTTTAAAGTGGGAGCTAAGCTGTGAGGATGCAGGGGCATAAGAATGATACAACAGACTTTGTGGATTTGGAGGAAAGGGCGGGTGGGGGGTGAGGGATAAGAGGCTACACATTACCTTGGTATACTGTACACTGCTCAGGTGATGAGTGCACCAAAATCTGAGAAATCATCACTAAAGAACCTATCCGTGTAACAAAGAACCCCCTGTTCCCCCAAATCTATTGAAATAATATTTTTTAAATGAACTAAAAATAATAAAAAATAAAAAGTAAATCATGAAAGAAAAATTAGGAGATGGAAGTGTCACAATTACTGTGCAATTATTTTGGTGAATTTTTTTTTGTTTTTTTTTTTTTTGCGGAAGGGTATCACTATTATTTCATGAGGACTAAGATACAGTTTTGTTTTGCTTTGTTTTTGTTTTTGTTTTAACCGGATGGGATAGCAGGGGGCTCCTGATTTTAACTCCAACATATAGTGTTTGGTAGTCATCACTTTCATCCTTATTTATAACAAGAAAAAGCTGTAAAATTCAATAAATTTTCTTGGACCCATCTAAGAACTGAGGTTGCAGGGTAAACTGCCACCAAAATCTAGAGGGAAAGAAAAATACAGAAAATTAAAGCTGAGATCTACTTAGCAAAGTAAATACAAACAAACTGTATAGAAAGTACTATACACTACAGCCAAGTAAGCGCTATTCCACCAATACAATCTGTCTCAACATACAGAAAGATCTCTTGTGAAAAATCTGTCTCAACATTTATTCTTTACAAATAAATATAATCAAGCATATCAATATGCTAAAAAAGAAATTCAAGCGAACATTTTAATTGAGGCAGAAAAAGCCTTTGACAAAATCCCATTCATAATAAGCATTCTCGGCAAAGTAAGCAGTTAATACTTTCAACTTGATAAAGAACATCTACTCAAATCCTACAGCAACCCTTATAATTTGAGTTGAGAAACTAGAGTATTTTTCCTCAATTTGGAAAAAAAAAAAATGCAAGGATATTCTGTTACACCCGTTACCCCGATCAAAATAATACTTAAAGTCCTAGAAACTAAACATATTGAAAAGGAAAAGTTGCTGTGCTACATTTTGCAGATGGTTGATTATTTATGTCAAAAATCCCCAAAGAATCTACCCAAAAAAATCTGGAACTAACAAATCAGTAAACAAATTCACAGTATGTGAAGTCAATATAGTAAAATAATGTATTTTAATATACACTGTATTGAAAACTATAATTTTAAATATACCATAAAATATAGCACCCCCAAAATAAAAATCTGAGGATAAATCCTAAAAAAATCATATGAATAGACTATAGAATCAGAAGCCTACAAGACAAAGAAGAAAGTAACAAAACAATTTCTAAATAAAATGAGAACTACTCAATATTCAAGCATTGAAGGACTCAATATTTTTAAGATGTCAATGATTTGCAATTTTATTAATAATAGAACTCAATGTCATTCAAAATCCCAGTGACCTATTTTGTAGGTATCTACAAACTGAATCTAAAATGTATAAAGAAGGATAAAAGATTTAGAAAAATTTACATGATCTTGGGTTTGTTGATGAATTGTAGATATTCCAAATGCATGATCCATAAAAATGGATATACCTAACATTAAATTAAAATTTTTTACACTGTAAAGACAGTTAAGAGAATGAAAAGATAATTCACAGACTAGATATTTTC
>NW_012101798.1:4018104-4019901 GCF_000951045.1 Mandrillus leucophaeus
AAAAATCTGAGGATAAATCCTAAAAACATCATATGAATAGACTATAGAATCAGAAGCCTACAAGACAAAGAAGAAAGTAACAAAACAATTTCTAAATAAAATGAGAACTACTCAATATTCAAGCATTGAAGGACTCAATATTTTTAAGATGTCAATGATTTGCAATTTTATTAATAATAGAACTCAATGTCGTTCAAAATCCCAGTGACCTATTTTGTAGGTATCTACAAACTGAATCTAAAATGTATAAAGAAGGATAAAAGATTTAGAAAAATTTACATGATCTTGGGTTTGTTGATGAATTGTAGATATTCCAAATGCATGATCCATAAAAATGGATATACCTAACATTAAATTAAAATTTTTTACACTATAAAGACAGTTAAGAGAATGAAAAGATAATTCACAGACTAGATATTTTCAAACCACAGATTTTCTAGAGAACTTGTATCCAAAATATACAAAGATCATTTAAAATTTAACAATAAGAATACAAACAACCTTAGGGCATTAGACCTGAACAGATACCTTCCAAAGATGACATGTAGATGGCTAATTAGCATGTGAAAATATGTTCAACATCATACATCATTAGAAAATTGCAAATTAAAGGAGCAATGAGATACCACTGCACATCTATTAGAATAGCGAAAATTTAATTAAAAAACAGACAAGATCAAATGTAAGCTGGTATGCCTGTTAACAGGAACTCTTATTTGCTGCTGGTGAGAATGTGAAATAGCAGAGCCACTTTGGAAGATAATTCGGCAGCTTCTTGCAAAACTAAACATAGTCTCACCATATCACACTCCTAGGTATTTAACAAAATAATTTGAAACTTATGTCTAGACAAAAGTCTCCACACTGATGTTTATAACAGTTTTATTTATAAATGTCAAAAACTGGAAGCAAACAAGATATTCTTCAATAAGTAAATGGATAAAGGAACTGTAGTATGTTCATACAAAAGGAATGGCTTGTCAAGCTACAAAAAGACATGAATAAATCTTAAAAATATATGCTAAGTGGGAGAAGGAAGTCTGAAACAACTACATGCTATATGATTCCATTTATTTGACATTCTGAAAAGTCAAAACTCTAGACACGGTAAACGGATGAGTTGTTGCTAAGGTTATGGAATGGGAGTGTTTAATAAGTCTAGGAAAAGGATGCTTTAGGGTGGTGGAAGCGCTCTGTATTACTGTAATGATGGGCAGATAACATTGTACTTGTCAAAAACTCATAAAACAGTGTAGCACAAAGACTGAAATTCAATATATGCAATTAAAAAATTACTTACAAGGTTGAGGTATCACAGAATGGAATGTGGACTGTACAAATGAACCTAATTATTTTACAAATGGATGAAGCAACTTCGCTGAAATGAGTGAGATGACTATAGTGTGTAAGACTAAAGGAAGAATGAATTGCATAGAAAGACTGTATTCTAGTTAATAAAATTGCTTCTTATGGGGGGTATGGGCTAACAGACCTGAAAAGTGAAATATTTATTTAAAGTAATTACTTAAAAAATGAATAACGAAACAGACAAAAACTACATCTTAGCTCGTCTTTTCAGACAGTGATACTGTACACACATCAATCTCACTCCTAAAACCATTTTGAATCTATAACATAAAAATAAATAGAAATCAATGTATAATGGTACATTTATTCAAATAAAAAATTAAAGTTATATATATGTTGAAATTCATAGGAAGCTACTGTTTAATGTAAGTTATGACGGTGTGCAAAAAGAGTTGTAACACAATCTTAGTACTGACATTCCAAAGTTCT
>NW_012101798.1:4019965-4023747 GCF_000951045.1 Mandrillus leucophaeus
ATTACAGGCGTGAGCCACCGCGCCCAGCCAAAATAGACCATTTTGCTTTAACACAATTGATTAAAGAATCTGGAGTAAGCTGAGGGTCTAGTGTGGATTTTGTTGTTTTAGGTGAAAATCTTTGTCATTCTGGCACTTGGAAAATCCATTTCCTTACAAAAGCCTCCCAACTAAGGCATTACAAATTGAAGGCTGGGATTGAACACCCACATCCTATCATGCACAGATCTGAGCTTCCATATTCCGTTCTATGATAGTCATTAATGATTCTTGTTAATCTCTTTCTTAAATCTCGGACTTTCAAGGGACACAGGATAGGATGACAATTTGTCCCCTTCTTGTGATTGAATGTGGCCTCCCAACTAGTTCCAGACAATGAGTTGTGCAACATTTCCAGACTGGAGCAATTAACTGTTGCCAGAAGAGTCCCTAATGTTCTTTTTCTCTCTACATAATGATCAACAAAAATCCATGTGGTAACTGCTGTCTCATGATAAGTCCCAAAGTGAAGGCAATTTAAAACGCAGCACAGAACCAAACCGCAGGAGGAAGTTCAGTGTGAGCAACTCATGAATCTTTATGTCAATTCACCAAAATGAAGGGGTGGTTGGTTACTACAGCATAATTTAGCTTATTCCTCTGATATACCATCCACTGAAAAAATATATGGAGAAACAATGCTACTGGTCATAAAGCTCAGGAAACTCAGATAATTATTCATTTTTTTTTCTTTCTTAGATAATAAACAACAATGATGGTTGTTAGGTATGTGTAAGTACAAACATTCAAGGAACAGAATCTCAAAATTTACTACAGAACATTAGTGAATTAATAAGCATTTTAAGAAATGAAGAGAAAAGCAATACAAACAAAAACCCCTAGTAAATATACCCAAACAGATCTGAGCACTACATATTTAAAATAATCAAAATGATGCCATAAGAAGGCATAAAAAATGTGAAACAACTCCTGGAGATTAAAACTATGATCACCATCACCACCACCAAAATAAAATATAGGAAACCTTGAAAATATGTTCAGATAGGCCAGGTGCTGTGGCTCACGCCTGTAATCCTAGTTCTTTGGGAGGCTGAGCCTGGTGTATCACCTAAGGTCAGGAGTTTGAGAACAGCCTGGCCAACATGGTGAAACCCCCATCTCTACTCAAAATACAAAAAAATGAGCTGAGTGTGGTGGTGGGTGCCTGTAATCCCAGCGACATGGGAGGCTGAGGCAAGAGAATCGCTTGAACCCGGGAGGCAGAGATTGCAGTGAGCCAAGATCGTGCCATTGCACTCCAGCCTGGGCAACAAGAGGAAAACTCCATATCAAAAAAAAAAATAAGAGAAAGAAAAGAAAAGAAAATATGTTCAGATAGTCTCACAGATGGTATTAACTTGGAAAAGAAATTTAAAATAAGAGAGAAGGGTTAAAGACAAAGAGGTTCGATCTGTATTTAATAATTTATAATAATATGGAGTAATCCCACAAGGGACCTATTTTTATATTAAAATTGTATTTGAAATCTAAGTGTTTTACTCTCTTCAATTTTAATAACTCTTATCTTTTCAATACTATTTTTGACATTGGGAGCTTTTTTTGATTTTGTTTAAATTTTATGTTAGTGTTATACATCCACCTTTTTTGAAAAACATGGTCCCTTTGTTTGCAAAACACCGGCAAAAATGTTTTCCTAATTGATATAAGAATCTCAAAGGATTCTTTTTTTCTCACTGTCTAGAAATGATGGCCAAACTTTTAAAAATACAGTAAAAAGGGGGAAGAAAATACAAGATAGAAATCTTGTTCTCTTTAAATTATTAAATTACAATTACATAAAATTTCTTGACCAGTGAAATTTACCAAATACATAGAGTTGTTAAAGTGAAAGCTAATGGTGTTTTATAGGAAGGGGCATATGTACCTGAGCAATGTATGAGAAAAAATGACATCTTTATTACTTTTATTCAAATAAAATATTTTATGTCTTAATGAATATTTGTAATATCAAAATGTGTTTTCTACAGGTGAACGATCCCTGAGGATTGCTGTACTGTATGCATTTGAATATTGAAAGACATATTTACCTGCCATTTGTAGCTATGCTGTCTTTCTATCCTCCTGATTCTTTAATACTAGCCTTGGCAGGTACTAGAAGGCTCATTGAGACTTCCTATGGTTTATGACCCAAGCTGACAATTGTGACTTCTTCTTTGTGGATTTCTGATGGCTGTGCCATATAAGAATCTCCTTATATCATTTGAGAAGCTGCTGACACAGAGTGCTGGTTTGATGGATGACCTGAGCTTCCATTATTCCCGTCAGAGGTAAGCAGCAAGTTTTACAGGAAATTATTGGAAGATACAGTGAAGGAGAGAAAGAGAAAGTAATGTGCATTACACATTGACTGACAACATGATTTGCTTACAGTTCCAAGCTGGCTAGGCTGAGAACAGCAGTGAGAAAAAAAAAAATGTCTCATCAATATTTAAATAGCTGATCATATAACCAACTTGACAGGCCATTTGTAAGTGCAAATTATAGAGCAGAACTGGAAGCTATGGGGACCATTCTGCCCTTGCTTACATTTTTCATATCTCAGGTTTGCATAAGCACAAAATAAAGTAAAATCATGCAGCTGTTTCATTTCTTTATACTGGAGACTCTCAAAGTGTTGTTCCCAGAAGCATTATTAGTAGTGAGAACGTTAAAAGTAAAAATCCTCAGACCCCACTACAAACGTACTGGATCAAAAACTCTAGAATAGGCTCAGCAATCTGTGCTTTGACAATCTCTCCAGGTGATTCTGATGCAAGGTCAAGTTTGAGAACCACTTATTTCTATAATAAATATTTGCTGTTTTGAAATTCCCAAATAGCCATGGTCACAGATGTTTATTTTTTTAAAAGATTTATATAATGTACCTAATTCATAAGGAGGGAAAATAATAATGGCAGATTAAATTAATCCAATGCTATTAAACACACACACACACACACACAAATTTAAACATGTGATATATGATCCTGCTGGAAACAGTCTTAGCAACATAGTTATCACATTAGAAATATGATCATATAACCAAGAATTTGAAAATAGAAAAGACACACATAATTTAGACTGAATTAACTCTCCATAAGGAAGATGATAAGTCATTCAGAATTGTCTTACATATATTTACCTAATTACGATTTAGCATTTCTGGCAATAGCAAGTTAACTGCTTTGTAAGGCAGAGGCAATGTCCTGCAGCAGAGGGGGTAAAAAAGCCAGCTACATTTTAAAATACAGGTATGGATTTAAAGGTATCTGGTAACTACGGCAGGTATAAGAACCAGATAAATAAAAATTTCAGAGAAACAGAACCATTCTTAGCTGAGCAGAGAATTCATCACTGAGCTTGATTCTTTTTTTTTTTTTTTTTTTTTTTTGCCAACCTTTTTTTTTTTTTTTTTTTTTTCCTTGGGGTATTCGCTGATTCTAGTCGGAGAATTCTGGGCTTCTGTTAGGGAAAATAAACACCAGTGGAGCTTTGGGAGTTTCTTCTAAGCTGGAAAAACTAGAAAATGCAAGTGCTGAAATGTATGGTCAGTTTTGTCACCATATAATGTTAATGTCTGAGCAATGTAGAAGACTAGGGAACTAGACCAGAAGCTTCTAAATGGCAAGAAAACATTTTCTGCAGTATTTAAGTATCCAGTAAACAAACCCTGATGAGATGGGGAACAGAAGGTGAGAGCAGAATGGTAAGGCAGCTTTCCTCAAGCACAATGCTGGCTTTCT
>NW_012101798.1:4023797-4042511 GCF_000951045.1 Mandrillus leucophaeus
AATGTGCATTACACATTGACTGACAACATGATTTGCTTACAGTTCCAAGCTGGCTAGGCTGAGAACAGCAGTGAGAAAAAAAAAAAAATGTCTCATCAATATTTAAATAGCTGATCATATAACCAACTTGACAGGCCATTTGTAAGTGCAAATTATAGAGCAGAACTGGAAGCTATGGGGACCATTCTGCCCTTGCTTACATTTTTCATATCTCAGGTTTGCATAAGCACAAAATAAAGTAAAATCATGCAGCTGTTTCATTTCTTTATACTGGAGACTCTCAAAGTGTTGTTCCCAGAAGCATTATTAGTAGTGAGAACGTTAAAAGTAAAAATCCTCAGACCCCACTACAAACGTACTGGATCAAAAACTCTAGAATAGGCTCAGCAATCTGTGCTTTGACAATCTCTCCAGGTGATTCTGATGCAAGGTCAAGTTTGAGAACCACTTATTTCTATAATAAATATTTGCTGTTTTGAAATTCCCAAATAGCCATGGTCACAGATGTTTATTTTTTTAAAAGATTTATATAATGTACCTAATTCATAAGGAGGGAAAATAATAATGGCAGATTAAATTAATCCAATGCTATTAAACACACACACACACACACACAAATTTAAACATGTGATATATGATCCTGCTGGAAACAGTCTTAGCAACATAGTTATCACATTAGAAATATGATCATATAACCAAGAATTTGAAAATAGAAAAGACACACATAATTTAGACTGAATTAACTCTCCATAAGGAAGATGATAAGTCATTCAGAATTGTCTTACATATATTTACCTAATTACGATTTAGCATTTCTGGCAATAGCAAGTTAACTGCTTTGTAAGGCAGAGGCAATGTCCTGCAGCAGAGGGGGTAAAAAAGCCAGCTACATTTTAAAATACAGGTATGGATTTAAAGGTATCTGGTAACTACGGCAGGTATAAGAACCAGATAAATAAAAATTTCAGAGAAACAGAACCATTCTTAGCTGAGCAGAGAATTCATCACTGAGCTTGATTCTTTTTTTTTTTTTTTTTTTTTTTTGCCAACCTTTTTTTTTTTTTTTTTTTTTTCCTTGGGGTATTCGCTGATTCTAGTCGGAGAATTCTGGGCTTCTGTTAGGGAAAATAAACACCAGTGGAGCTTTGGGAGTTTCTTCTAAGCTGGAAAAACTAGAAAATGCAAGTGCTGAAATGTATGGTCAGTTTTGTCACCATATAATGTTAATGTCTGAGCAATGTAGAAGACTAGGGAACTAGACCAGAAGCTTCTAAATGGCAAGAAAACATTTTCTGCAGTATTTAAGTATCCAGTAAACAAACCCTGATGAGATGGGGAACAGAAGGTGAGAGCAGAATGGTAAGGCAGCTTTCCTCAAGCACAATGCTGGCTTTCTTTCCAGACTTGCCAGATTGGGAACCTATGTCCCCCACTTTCTAAGTTTATGTGTTATTGAGTTTTCTTAAGGAAAACAGAAAATAACCCAGGAAAATTATGCAGGAAAGGATTTCATGTAGTGAATTAGAGGCTTACAAACTGCTCAAAGGCCTGGAGGAATGAAAATTAGAGATACACCTGCTAGTGCTCAGGAAATCAGAAGGTAGGGGAATTGCTGGAATTTGCCGCCAATGATCCCAGCTGCCTATAGCACAAAAGTAATTCACAGGAAGATGAAAATCTTACTTTTACCACTTGCCAAAGCCCATTTCCCAGGCTGCTGCTGATGGAGCTATAATAGTTTCTCCTTATCTGGTACATTTCACATTACACATATGCTTCTTGTTGGTAAGTCCTGAACTGTAAATTTTCTAGCAAAAAACCTTAAATATTTAGTTTCTAGTCTTCCTGCCCCTGTGATGCCTGGGAGGGCCTGGAAGGGAATGGGAGTTATGTTGAAATTCTAAGAGACTTTCTGTTACTGTGTGCCTCAGAGTGGTTTTTATTCTTATCTACTCTTCTAAATCACAGGAAAGTAGCACCATACTTCTGGCTAAAAAGATGTAAATATCCATTTTACAAATGAAGACACATTTACTTTTTCCCAAAGAAAAGCACATAGTCTCCGTTATTGATGTATTGCATAGATATCCCTATAATGTGATTTTATTTTAGGATGACATAATTTCTCTTCTAGTTCAACCATAATCTCACTTTGATATTGGTAATCAAATGATTTAATAAATATATAAAAATAATATGTGTGTACATGTGTACATATACACACACCACTAGTATCCTCTTATATAATAGTAGAGAGAGAGAACGGGGGGAAATGGTTAATGAACACAGGTATTTGCATAATGAAACAAAAAGAGCTATGCATATTTGCTAGTCCTCATTTCCTTAATTGTTCACAAGGTCTTTACATTCTTACTACTTATAAATTCTGCTACCAATTCCATATTCCCTTCGTCCTCAACCAGCAAAAGACCTGAGTATGATTCTTTAACCTAGCAGGGAAATCTGATTTTATTCTTGAATAGCTCAGCTTGTATTTGTTATTTTGGTTTGCCATTAACTTTTGCCATTTGACAAGGACATCGTTTTTTGAGAATGGATGCATGGCGAGTAAATTTTTGGAACTTCTTCATGGTTTCGGTCCTTGACAGCACTTTTATGGCTTATCTACCTAGCTATGGAATGTGAAAGTAAGCTCTTCAAGGTGAGGCTTGTGATGTGTGGAGAGGCCAATGGTCTCCCATGATGAAATCCAAATACCTCACAATCAACAAGATCCAGTTGTTGTGGAGTAAGAATGAACCAGTTACCCACTGGGTCCCAGAAAGAACCATCCTCAGAACCCCTCTTTACCAACCTGCCGTGTCCTCTGAGCACTTAGTTAAGGACTGAAACGCAAAAAAAAAAAAAAAAAAAAAATTCAATTATTTGGAAATTTCTATATCTGAAAACGTTGTTCATCTGTGTGGTTGTTGGAGAATCTGAAAACATTACAACAGTTCCATTTTCAGTCTTATTTTGAAGCAACTGGAAAGTGTCTCCCTAGTTTTTAGTGATAGTGACATCAGAAACTCCGTCCTGTCTGTTTACTGCTTAACTTTGGAGACCAGAAATGGTAGGGACACTTAAACAAGACGTGGAATTTCAAAGTATTTAGTGCTTGTATTTTAAGCATGAATTCTGTAAGACAAGTTTCTAATTCCACTTTAATCCTCAAGAGAAAGCTATTTATACAACTCTTTTCCATTTGGACTTTTTCAGGTTACCAAACTTTTCTTACATCCTATCTTATATCCCAACTTGCTGCTTGAATAAGTAGTTGCTGATTAATTGGAGTTAGTAATAGATGAAAAGGAAATCAAGTTAATGTTGATATTATCCTAAAACTATTTTGTATTGTAACAGACTCATTTAAATTTCTACATATTTTGAATCTTCATTGAAAATAAAATAAAATAACATCCATATAATTGGCTACATAAAAAAAGTTTCAAATAAGTTGCAGTAGAAAACCATACATATGGTGATTTTTTTAAAGCCCTAAATAATTATTTCATATTCAAAATATGCTTTATTTGGATACAGTGGGATTTTGAAAGTAGGTAAATCGTTTTAGTAATAATTAACTAAACTTTCTTAATTCAAGACAGAGTTAAGCTCTAAAACTTTTTTCTATGCTGGATTTCAAAATAAATTATTACAAATTATGTAGATCTAGATACACATATACATACTAATTTTGTTTCACCCTATCACAATCATTTATCCTCGAATAAACTGCCCTTCTAAAATTCAAGAAGCTCCAATCTTAGCATAAATAAAAACTTTACAATTAAATATATTGGTTCAGTGAATAAAATAATGGTAGAAAACTAATTTGTGAAAAGCTAAAGTTCGAGTCAAGTATGATTGCATGATTACTGTGTTTCCATTTAAATGTTAATGTACATTGTTACAAGTAAAAGTGCTTGGGATTAAAAAGTGATCTACCCTCTGATTATGGGACAATTTTTGCAATTATATATTTTATTGTTATGAATACCATGTTATCTTCTTAGTGACTGAGAAGATAATCTCTTTATAAAATGAGACTAAGGGGAATTATTTTTGCTGAAGTTTTAATTTTTTGTTTCTTTTTTCCATAATATTGCTTGGTGAAAAAGATTTCTCATCTTTTATGTGGACTACAGGTTTGTTCCTCAGTGGAAACAAAGCATCAACACTGCTTGGTAAAAGAGGCATAAGGTGCTGAGCGTGAAAGTTGGGTTGACATAAAATTGGAAAATAAATAATGCCTTGGTGATTTAGAAAAAAGCTTGGGTCAAGAAAAGCAAAACTGCAATTAACTGTTTCTACTTAAGAACAGTTCTATGTAACATTACCCTTCCTGTGCTCTATTTCAATCTTCTAAATATTTTTCCAAATCAAGTATGCCTTTCTGGGTTGTATTTCTTTTGGGAATTGGTATTGAGGTTAAGATTTCTGTCAAACTTGCAGTAGATTTTAATGAAAGCTGTAAAGACACTGGATATCAGAGTTACTAGGTACTTTAAAGAAAAGTACAAAATCACAATATTTCCAAATAAATAAGACAAATAATTACATGTAAATAACCTTTTTAATATCTAAGAGGTAAAAGGAGGAAAGAAGATAGAGTATTAGCACTGATAAAAGGTGATGAGTCCAATCATGAGATACTAATGCATTAGCCGAATTCTAACTTCATATAACATACCTTTGGTTTTGTTAGGAAACTGGTATTTGTGGAAATTTAATTGATTCTGAAACAAAAATTGCTGAGTTCATATCCTGTCACATAATACTTTTTGAGCTTGGGAAAGTTGAGCATGTTTCTGAATTTCTTTACAAAAGTGCAATACTTTTAAAAGCCATGTATTCCTTTCAGTGTTGTTTTGAAAACAAATGATAATATGATTTCTGAAAGCATTTGGCACAACTGCCAAGAATCTTTTGGCATGGGATTCTTAGATAAAGTGATATTGTGCAGATTATAGATGATGCAACATTTAGTGTCTTAAAATCCGAGCTCCCAGCTGATTAAAGCCACTCCCTTCACTATCTCAGTGTCTGGGGGGTTTTATCCGCGCCTCATCCTGCTACAGAATAAGTTAAATATCATCCATATTAGCTCCATTAATCTGTGTTTTTCTGTAAAGTGAAAAGTATCTGCCAATAAAGTAGAGGGAAAAAGTCTTGAATTTGAAATACACATATCTGAAATTGAAATATTTTTCTTCTGCCTAATGATAATTTGCTAGCAAGACTGCATTTTCTTCTACGTGAAATGTAGGGTAAACAACAAAATAAAATAAGAAACAACTGAAGCCAGGCATGGTGCCTCACACCTGTACTCCCAGTGCTTTAGAAAGTGAAGATGGGAGGATTGCTTGAGGCCAGGAGTTCAAGACCAGCTTAGGCAACATAACGATATGCCCATCTCTACAATTTTTTTTTTTTTAAATAAACACCTGAATGCTTGTTGTGAGAATTAGTGGTAAGGTGTATAAAGGACTAGAAGAGCTACTAGCACATTGGACAGACTCAATACATTTCAGTTATTATTGTTATTTGCCTAAGTTAATAAATATTTGTAAAGGCCATCAAAAGAAAATGGGTAATCAAAATAAGATTGTAAAAATAATATATTGCAATAAAATATTTTAAATAAATCAGAAATACAAGTTGACATAACAAAGATATGTTGTACTAAACATATATTTTGTACTATTTCTAAAAGAGGAATTAGCAAAAACTTTAGTAGCTCTAACAGTTTTAGGTTATAGTCGTGTTAATAATAATAAAATCATCCCTCATTCAGCAAAAATTACTATTATTATTTTTGTCAAAGAATGGTGTTTTTCTTAATTCAGATGAAGTTATCACTCCTTCACTGTGAAACTGTAAAACAAACAGTCTCCAATAATCTAGGTTTATCAAGCCTTAACTAGTTCTCGATTCTATACTTTGGCTATGATGACAACCTTAGGAAAAGCAGCAGGCTGTACCTCTGCCATTATGTGTTCTCATTATCCAGGAAGGTAGCTAAGCACTTTGTTATAGTTCAAATTGTCACTAAGTGCAGTGTCTTGCAGTTTTTGCAAAAAATATTCCTGAAAAGAACATCTAAACTTAAAAAAAAAATTGTTCTTTCATCACTTACTTAAAAAAAAGTGTTCCTATTAAATACTGGATAGAAACAATAAGACTTATAAACTATGAGTAAGATATAAAGATTATGAGCAAATGCATGCAAAATACACAATGCTTACCAAATACTAAATGCTGGAAAAGATGACTATTAATTATTTTTAAAAATACTTATAATATTTTCAGACTTTAAAAAATATGACAGAATTTAAAGTTGTAAAATTACATCTGAACTGCCTTCTATCCCCTCAATCTTGCTCATTCTCCAAGGAAACCACTACTGTGAAGTCAGTATGATTTATCCATATGTAGGTATTTTATATTTAGGTGGCCATTTTTGTTCTGTGCTTGCTTCTCTGAACTTGAACTTAAACAAATCTTAGATGATAAAAATGAAACATCTTAAGGTGTAGATACAAAATTTGATCATAACAATGAATAGTAATAGTAGAAGTAATTATGATAGATAACATTTGTTACATGCTTGACTATGTTTCAGTTACTTCTAGCTCCTTCAACACTTTTAATTCTCACAAAAATTCATGATGTACATTCTATTATTGTGCCCTATTTATTGGTATTGTATCTGAAACACAGAGAAGTTAAACTCCTTGACCAAGAATTGAATCTAAACTGGAAGCCTGGGCTTCTATTTCAGAGCCCCCAGTCTAGTTAGTTCCCTATATTACTTCTCGGTAAAACAAATACACAGAGAGAGAGTTTCACCAGTTGCACTTCACTGTCTACTCCACGATGCTAGGTTCTGCCATTCTGATAGAAAATAATTACCAGAGAGTACTTTTGAGGTATTGAGAGGTAGTGCCAGCTGGGCTTCCTGGGTCGAGTAGGGGCTCTGAAAGCGTGAAACTCACTCGTTTCCTACTTTAGGACTTACTTCAGTCCTGGATGAATAATATTGAAGATGTATGCTTAAAACATTCCTAACACCAGGATTTGTGCATGTGTTTTCTTCCCCAAGAAAGCTATAAATAGCAAAAATTTTGCTCTAAGTTTCCCTGTGACCTCTCTCCCTCTCTCCTTCCCCCCTCCCCCAAAACTAAAAAGAAATGTTAACCACCCGTTTTTCTGTGACCAGCGGATCTTACCTATACTTCCGATTCCAATTCCTTGTAAACATACTTTGTAAAGTCCTGTGAGAGCCTGCCTCCTTTGCCATGCTACTGCAAGGTCATAAAGTAGATAAAATCCTTCGGAGTTGGGAGCATTGGTTTGCTTGGAACCAGTTCTAACTCTTTCACTTTCCGTGGTGGTCCCGAAGTACACCCAGGAGTGCTCAGCAGAGGTCTTGGTCACCCAGATATCCTGGTTTAGACCATGGCCCTGCCATAGGCTCCCCCTGCATGGGTGAGTGAGCATGAGACAGCCACATCTTTGACTCCTGCCTCCTGAATCCTAATGTCTGCCAGTTAAACTTCTTTCCTCATCTCCTAAGCAAGGTTATTCCCGCTAGGCGGGATCAAGATTCCCTATTTAGAAGTCTTAAATTATTGCGGTGGCACCCAGAAGATCCCTGTTCATGGTGCCCTCCAGGGTTTAGGCATTTGATGGCTATTTTAAAGGGCCGGTTCCCCACCGTAGTGTATGGGCCCCCACATCAGGACAATTTAAAGACAGGTCTGTTATTTTCACGTGGGTAGTAGAAGCGTTAGGGCATTTCCTCCATTGCTCCCGAGATAGACTTTCCCCTTCCTTGGTGCCTCTCAAGAACAATCGGTGGTGCATAGGCACAGGTCTTAGAGCCGTTGAATTGTTTTTTCAACCATCCAATAATTGGTATTGGATGGAAGAAAATACAGTCAGTTGGGATACAGGATACTGGTATCTCCTTGAGAGAGGGGCTTACTGCTTTGATGGCAAGTGGGGACAAAAGGCTAAAGTACAGCAGCTGTTCTCTCAGCCCTGGCCTAGAGGACGTCCACCCCCCACTTTAAGCTTACTAAGCCTCCTATCACTAATTCAGAGATTTCTCCTTGAAGGACAGTTTTATGGCCAGACCCACATAAATTGGGCCTTAGCATGCAAGCATCAGTGGTGCCCATGACCCAGGCCTTGCTCTCCTGAAACAGGTAGGATGCACTGACAGAAGGACCACAATAAATCCAACAGTCCTTGTGCCCCATTTAGTGGTCAATGGGCACACAGCAGGGGCAAGGGAAATTTCCATCCCACCGGTAAGCATGGTTAAATCCAGTAGATGGAGAGCTCAGGAAAAGCAGCCATGAGCTTTGAGCACAATTGGACCTGACCCTTAGGGGAGGCCCTAAGGGAAGATGAGTCCCAGAATTAATCAGGGGTGTGGGCAGCCCTGTGTTTAAAATTCCAGATGGGCACCACAACTTCAAAATCATACACTCCCTTAAGATGTATCCTAAATAACTAGGACAAATTCGACCCTGTGACCTTAAAACAGAAGCGGCTGATTTTCTTCTGTACCACTGCCTGGCCACAGTATTCCTTACAGAACGGAGAAACTTAGTCCCCTGAGGAAAGTATTAATTATAACAGCCTTCTACAACTAGATCTTTTCTGTAAACAGGAAGGTAAATGGAGTGAAGTCCCTTATGTACAGGCTTTCTTTGCCCTTCATGACAATACTACCCTGTGCCAAGGTTGCAAGCTTTTGCCCAAATGAAAGAGGCCCACAATTGCCTCCATACTCAGGGCCTCTTCCTCAGCCTCTCTCCTCCCCCACTGACTGTCCTTCCTCCAGACCCACTGAAGTATTAAAGGCACACCGAAAAGAAAACGTAAACTCTGTGAGCCTGGCACCCAAACTATATCCCTTAAAAGCAGTGGGAGGAGAATTTGGGCCCATTCACGTGCATGCCCTCTTCTCACTCTTAGATTTAAAGCAAATAAAGGCAGATCTGAGGAAATTCTCAGATGATCTTGGTAACTATATAGATGTCCTGCAAGGATTAGGGCAGTCCTTTCATCTAACATGGAGAGATATCATGTTACTTCTTGATCAGACCTTAAGTCCTACTAAAAAAGAGGCAGCTTTAGCAGCAGCCCGGCAATTTGAGGATCTGTGGTACCTTAGCCAGGTAAATGATCAAATGGCCCTGGAAGAGAGGGAAGAATTCCCCACAGGGCAACAGGCAGTCCCCACTGTAAACCCTCATTAAGATACTGACTCAGATCATGGAAATTAGAGCTGCAGGCATTTGCTAACTTGCATTTTAAAAGGGTTGAGGAAGACTAGGAAAAAAACCTATGAACTACTCAATGCTATCCACAATTACCCAGAGAAAAGAGGAAATTCCCTCCGCTTTTCTAGAAAGGCTAAGGGAGGTCCTAAAAAAGCACACTTCCCTAACTCCAAATTCCATAGAAAGTCAACTTATTTTAAAAGATAAATTTATCACCCAAGCAGCAGCTGATATTCGGAGAAAACTCCAAAAGTCTTCCTTAGGCCCAGAACGAAATTCGAAGGCATCATTAAATCTGGCAACCCCGGTGTTCTATAACAGAGACCAAGAAGAACAGGCCAAAAGGGAAAAGTGAGATAAGAGAAAGGCTTCAGCCTTAGTCATGGCCCTCAGACAGACAGACCTTGGTGGCTCAGAGGAAACCAAAAGAGGAGCAGGCCAATTGCCTAGTGAGGCTTGTTATCAGTGTGGTTTGCAAGGACACTTTAAGAAAGATTGTCCAACCAGAAACAAACCACCCCCTCACCCATGTCCAATATGCCAAGGCAATCACTGGAAGACACACTGCCCCAGAGGATGAAGGCCCTCTGGGCCAGAATCACCTAACCAGATGATTCAGCAACAGGACTGAGGGTGCCCAGGGCAAGTGCCAGCTCACGCCATCAAACTCACAGAGCCCGGGTAAGTGTGACCATTGAGGGCCAGGAAGTGGACTTCCCCCTGGACACTGGCATGGCCTTCTCAGTTTAATCTCCTGTCCCGGACAACTGTTCTCAAAGTCCAATACTATCCGTGGAGTCTTAGGACAGCCTGTAACCAGGCATTTCTCCTACCTCCTCAGCTGCAATTGGGATACTTTGCTCTTTTCACACGCCTTTCTTGTCATGCCCGAGAGTCCCACACCCTTATTAGGGAGGGACATATTAGTCAAAGCCAGAGCTATTATCTACATGAATATGGGGAACAAATTACCCATTTGTTTTCCCCTACTTGAAGAAGAAATCAACTCTGAAGTCTGGGCCTTGGAAGGACAATTCAGAAGGGCAAAGAATGCCCATCCAGTTCAAATCAAGCTAAAAGGCCCCACCACTTTTCCTCAGCAAAGACAATATCCCTTAAGACCTGAAGCTCACAAAGGATTACAGGATATTGTTAGACATTTAAAAGCTCAAGGCTTAGTAAGAAAATGTAGCAGTCCTTGCCACACCCCAATCCTAGGAATACAAAAACCAAATGGTCAGTGGAAACTAATGCAAGACCTCAGAATCATTGATGAGGCAATAATTCTTTTATAGCCTGCTGTACCCAACCCCTATCCACTGCTCTCTCAGATACCAGAAGAAGCAGAATGGTTCACTGTTCTGGACCTCAAAGATGCCTTCTTCTGCATTCCCCTGAACTCTGACTCTGAGTTCCTCTATGCCTTTGAGGATCCTACAGACCACACTTTCCAGCTTATGTAGACGATCTTGCCCCAAGGGTTTAGAGATAGCCCTCATCTGTTTGGTAAGGCATTAGCCCAAGACCTAAGCCAATTCTTCAGTCCAGGCACTCCAGTCCTCCAATACGTGGATGACATACTTCTGGCTGCCAGTTCAGAAGCCTCACGTCAGCAGCCTACTCTAGGTCTCTTAAACTTTCTAGCTAATCGAGGGTACAAAGTATCTAGGACAAAGGCCCAGCTCTGTCTACAACAAGTTAAATATCTAGTCCTAGTCCTAGCCAAAGGAACTAGGGCCCTTAGCAAAGAGCGTATTTAGCCTATACTGGCCTATCCACACCCTAAGACACTAAAACAGTTACGGGGGTTCCTTGGAATCACTGGCTTTTGCTGACTATGGATTCCTGGATACACTGAAATGGCCACTCTATACCCTGATAAAGGAGACTCAGAAGGCAAATACTCCTCTAGTAGAGTGGGAACTGTAGGTGGAAACAGCCTTCAAAACTTTAAAGCAGGCCCTAGTACAAGCTCCAGCCCCGAGCCTCCCCACAGGACAAAATTTCTCTTTATATGTCACTGAGAGGGCAGGAATAGCTCTTGGAGTTCTTACTCAGACTCGTGGGACAGTCCCACAACCAGTGGCTTACCTAAGTAAAGAAATTGATGTAGTAGCCAAAGGCTGGTCTCACTGTTTACGGGTGGTTGCAGCAGTAGCCATCTTAGTGTCAGAGGCGATTAAAATAATAGAAGAAAAGAGTCTCACTGTCTGGACTACTCATGATCTAAGTGGCATATTAAATGCTAAAGGAAGTTTGTGGCTCTCAAATAACCACCTACTCAAATGGCCAGGCACTACTCCTTGAGGGACCAGTATTTCAAATATGCACATGTGCGACCCTCAACCCTGTCACTTTTCTCCCAGAGGATGAGGAACCAATTGAGCATAATTGCCAACAAATTAGAGCTCAGAATTATGCCGCCTGAGACGATCTCTTAGAAGTCCCCTTAGCTAACCCTGACTTTAACCTGTATTCAGAAGAAAGTTCATTTGTAGAAAATGGGGTACAAAAGGCAGGCTATGCCATAGTTAGTGATGCAGCAGTACTTGAAAGTAAGCCTCTTCCCCCAGGGACCAGTGCTCAGTTAGCAGAACTAGTGGCGCTTACCCAAGTCTTAGAGCTGGGAGATGGGAAAAGAATAAATGTGTACACAGATAGCAAGCATGCTTATCTAGTCCTACACGCACATGCTGCAATATGGAAAGAAAGGGAGTTCCTAACCTCCGGAGGAACACCCATTAAGTTCTACAAAGAAATCATGGAGTTATTGCACGCAGTGCAAAAAGCTAAGGAGGTGGCAGTCTTACACCGCCAAGGCCATCAGAAAAGTGAAGGAGAAGCAGAGGAAAACCGCCAAGCAGATGCTGAGGCCAAAATTGCTGCCAGGCAGGACTTTCCTTCAGAAATGCCCATCGAAGGACCCCTGGTATGGAGCAACCCCTCCAGGAGGTTAAGCCCCAGTATTCCCCAACTGAAACAGAATGGGGACTTTCACAAGGACATAGTTTTCTCCCCTCAGGGTGAGTAATGACAGAGGAAGGAAAGGTGCTCATACCTGAAGCCAGCCAGTGGAAAATACTTAATACCCTCCACCAAACTTTTCATATGGATATTGAAAGTACCCATAAGATGGCCACATCCCTATTTACAGGGTCAAACCTCCTCAAAACCATCTGGGAAGTAGTCAAAGCCTATGAAGTGTGCCAAAAGAATAACCCCTTGGCCTACCATAAGGCCTCTCCAGGAGGACCAAGTACAGGACATTATCCCAGAGAGGACTGGCAGTTAGATTTTACCCATAGGCCAAAGTCAAGAGAATTTCAATACTTATTAGTCTATGTTGATACCTTTATAAAGTAGGTGAAAGCCTTCCGTTGTAGAACACAGAAGGCCCAAGAAGTGGTTAAAGTCTTAGTTCATAAAATAATTCCTAGATTTTGACTTCCCCAAAGCTTACAGAGTGACAATGGTCCAACTGTTAAAGTTACAGTAACTCAAGGAATTTCCAAGGCACTAGGAATACAATATCACCTTCACTGTGCCTGGAGGCCACAATCCTCTGGGAAGGTCGAAAAGGCAAATGATATACTCCAGGCATTTGAAAAATCCAGCACAAGAAACTCATCTCCCATGGCCCACTCTTTTGCCCGAGGCCTTATTAAGAATTCTAAACTCCCCTCACAGAATGGGGCTTAGTCCATATGAAATGCTGTATGGATGGCCTTTTCTCACGGATGACCTCCTGCTTGATCAGGACACGGCCAATTTAGTCAAAGATATAACTTCTCTGGCAAAATAACAACAAAACCTTAAAACCTTACCCAAGAGGTGTTAACAGGGAAAAATGAATAGAGTTGTTTCAACCAGGAGATCTAGTATTAGTCAAGTCTCTCTCCTGTACCTCTCCATCTATGGATTCCTTATGGGAGGGACCATACTTGGTAATCCTCTCTACCTGCACTGGAGTTAAAGTGGCAGGAGTGGACGGTAATCCTCTCTACCCGCACTGAAGTTAAAGTGGCAGGAGTGGAATCTTGGATTCACCACACCCGAATTAAGCCTTGGACACCCCCTGAGGAACTTACAGGATCATCAACTCAGGAGTCACAAGGTTAGACAGACCAGCCTCAATACACCTGTCAGCTACTAGAGGACCTGCATCTCCCATTTTGTAAGGAAACAACTCAGACCAGAAAGACTCCTGCAGTTAATCCTGAAGAGGAATTTCTCCCTACCGAAAAGAGGATGGTAGAAAACCTATATGATCTTTGACATCTCTCCTTGATCTCTTTAATGGAATCCTTCTACTATTTCGTTACATTATTAAGCAGTACAGTAATTGTACTCTTTACAGTAGGATTATATACTGTAGCTTCAGCCAGAACAAAAATCTTAATCACATCAACCTTCCTTCTATCATCCTTTCTTCTAACAGCAATTTACTCCTTTTTCCCTCCTCCTTCCTACGACTGCTCCACTTATAACATGTCATGAATCCTCTTAGGCTTTCTGCCATCCTCTTCATACTTATGTCCCTTTCTCCCACTAAAACGCACCCCCTGTGTCAGTGTGCCTCCCCTGGAGGAGTCAACTGGCATTCTCTCAGAAACTCTTGGGGGTTAGGTAGCCCCTTGTGAGCACCGACATCTTTTGTCACGTATACTTACATAAGAAAAGAATGTTGTAAAACTGCTTCTCTCTGCTCTCACAATGGCAGTACATATCACCAAGTAAACTGATCCGAGCTGACTGCCCTGAGAAACAGGGGGCCAAGCCTTGCTGGACATATTATGCCCATATAGATACTGACAAAGGAGGCATCCAAGATGAGGCTAAAGAAGGGCATATCCAACAAGTGAATAAAAACTTAGTCCACTTCTCCAGTACTCCCAGTCCATACAAGAAATTAGATCTTTCCAGGCTACAAGAAACCCTTAACTCTCATTCTTGTCTCTGGCGCATGTTTAACACTACCCTTACAGGAATACAAGAGGCCTCTCCTAGTAATCCAACCAACTGTTGGATGTGTCTCCCTTTGCGTTTTCAACCATATGTCCCAGCCCCTATCCCCAGACAGTGGAACTTACCCACCCCAGTCCTAAACACCATCAAATTAATCAATCCCATAGTCACCAATTTACCAGTCACACAGGCCTCAAATCTCACATGCATAAACTTCAGCATGGCTCTCAGTTAGAACACCTTCCAATGTCAGTCCTGGATATCAGTAACCTCAGGTTTCACCTGTCTAACTTCAGGCATCTTTTTCATCTGTGATAACACAGCCTGTCGATGCGTAACCACCACTCCAAAAGAACTATGCTTTCTCTCCTTTCTAGCACCTCGCGTGTCCATGTATACTGAACAAGAGTTACAAAGTCTCCTTATACCCCAATCCCACCACACACAAACCCTTATTGTCCCTTTTATTGTAGGAGCCGAAATATCGGACAGGCTTGGGACTGGAATTGGAGGTATAACCTTCTCCACCCAATTCTATTATAAATTATCGCAAGAATTAAATGATGACATGGAACAAGTTGCCTACTCCCTAGTGACCAGCTTAATTCTCTAGCTGCTGTGGTAGTCCTCCAAAATCAAAGAGTCCTAGATATATTAACAGCTGAAAGAGGAGGAACCTGCCTCTTCTTAGGAGAGGAATGTTGCTATTTTGTTAACCAGTCAAGAATCATTACTGAAAAGGTCAAAGAAATAAGAGAACGGACAGAAAGTAGGAAAAAGGAGCTTCAACACTCAGGACCCTAAAATATGTTTAATCAATGGATACCTTGGCTCCTCCCTTTTCTAGGCCCTGTGACAGTCATCCTAGTATTACTCGCCTTTGGGCCTTGCATTTTTAACCTCCTTGTCAAATTTGTTTCCTTCAGGATCGAGGCAATGAAGTTACAAATGGTCTTACAAATGGAACTTCAAATAGGCTCAACTCATGGCTTCTATCGAGGACCCCTGGATCGACCCGCTGGTCCCTTGACTGGTCTAAAAATTTCCCTCTGGAGGACACCACAACTGCAGGGCCCCTTCTTTGCTCCTAACCAGCAGGAAGTAGCCAGAACAACTGCTGCCCAGTTCCCAACAGCAGTTAGGGTGTCCTGTTTAGAGGAGGACTGACAGGAGATGCCAGTTGGGCTTCCCGGGTCGAGTAGGGGCTCGGAAAGCATGAAACTCACTCATTTCCTGCATCAGGACTTACTTCGGTCCTGGATGAATAATACTGAAGATGTATGCTTAAAATATTCCTAACACCAGGATTTGTGCATGTGTTTTCTTCCCCAAGGAAGCTATAAACAGCAAAAATTTTGCTGTAAGTTTCCCTGTGTCCTCTGTCCCTCTCTCCTTCCCCCCTCCCCAAAACTAAAAGGAATGTTAACTGCGCCTTGTTCTGTGATCAGCGGACCTTATCTATACTCCCAATTCCAATTCCTTGTAAACATACTTTGTAAAGTCCTGTGAGATCCTGCCTCCTTTGCCATGCCGCTGCAAGGTCATAAAGTAGATAAAGCCTAAGTTGCAATTCTGGTTTTCCTCAAAATCTAAGACATGTCACAAAATAATTTGCTGCCTTTGTTCCTTACTCTGGTAACATCTTCCCGCCGCATGTATTTCCCAACTTAAAGAGTTTAAAAGGCAATCGTGTAATCTAACTCTGGCTACCCATTCGGGACCCCTTCCACGCTATGGAAGCTTTGTACTTTCACTCTGCTCAATAAAGCCTACAACTTTTTCTCCCTCTCAGTCTGTGTCTCTATCACTTGATGCGGTTGGCTGCCACACCAATTCTTTGGCGTGGCTAGGCAAGAACCTAAGGCATTACAATATTATTATCAAGTTGACCATAATTTATTACACCTTCAATGTTTAAACCAAATTTTGACAACTGTTCTCAAGAACTTCAGAATTTAATCACACATCATACTTCCCAGAGAAATAGAGGCCCTCAGATATAAATTCTGTCAACTTCATATTCCAGAATTCGTAACTTTAAAAATTTTCTTTTGGTTCTCGCCTGAGAAATGCCACTAGTTTTTGCCACAAATGAGGTTTTCATGTGGCCCAGGATTAAAACAACTCCCAAATTTTCGGGAAAAGCCTTAGTCTCTAAATCCTTCCTTATCTCTAGAATTGTTCACTCTGCCCCTGTCCTAGGTCTTCTGTCTCTGCATTGAAGTAAGAGTCCTCCTACAGCCACCAGACCCTAGTTTACCACCCATCTCTTCTTTATATAGCCAAGATTCTTGAAAAGAAGTACACTTGCTTTTCTTTTGTTTATTAGATTGTTCTTGGCCACAACACTGCTTTAAAAGTACCATTATCTTAATCACCTATTTCTGTAAAGAATTATCTAATTAACAACATAAATACATACTACTCTTTATTAATTTTACCTTATTTCTCAAATACCAACATAGTCTTGCTATATTCCAAGGACTTTAAGAGTTTTAACTCATGTAATCTTTTGATAAAGGGTGTAATCAACCCTATGAGGTATATACTGTTTCTGTTCCCCTTTAGCTGTTCCCCTGCTAGCAAGTGGCAGAGCTAGAATTTGAACACTATCTTCCACTTCTACAGCATTAACATCTACTTTTAGCTACCTCTTAAATATTAGCATTTTATAATGTTTAATATTTTAAATGCAATCAATAAATGTAAATATCTTCTTTATTCACCCTTTATCTCCCCAAAATAATAAATATTCTCCTAAATATGCCACCTGCCGTTCTATGAATGTTTTATATTATTACTGATCATGTAAGTGTCCATAAAATATACTTTATCTAAATACTATTATATTTTCCAAATCAGTTTGCAATCTGTTTTTCCTTGTTCATTATGCAAGGATAAAATCTAATGCACATTATGGCTCACATCTTTCTCATACATTCATTTTCACCACTATATTGTTTCTGTAGTACTAGAATATATTTTTCTATTTTAGTGTTTGTGTCATTAGTTGATTTTGTTTTGTTTTGTTTTGTTTTTTGGCACAGCTAGCTGAGGTTTTATGTTGGCGGGGGGCGCAAAATAAGCAATTGAATTGTTTTGTAGCTGGAGGCATGGGCAAGGGGACTACCCCAGGCAGTAAACTCCCTGGCCAGTGGGCTGAGGGCTAGGGCTGAGCCTCAGGCGGGTCTCCTGTTGCCTGTACTCCCCTGCACTGTGGCCTCCCTCAGGGGCTCTGGAGCAGCCACAGGAAGGGTAGGCTGGGAAGGTCTGCTGTGGTTGTTCACTTGGGGCAGGACATCAGAGGACTGGGATAGCTAACCATCGCGGGTCTCCACTTTCACAACCATGGCCCTAGTGGAGCTGGTGCGGCTGAAGGAGCTGGAGCCCAGGCTTAGCTGAGGCTGGGAGTTGTGAGGTCCCCATAGGCTGAGATCAGGGCATCTCCATAGCCGATGGTGGTCTTCCAATGGATACTCATGTTCTGCAACCCAGACTCCAGCCAGCTCTCCTCGCCCTCCAGCAGCTTCCAACAGACGGCGTTCTCGATGTCCAGGGCCAGCTTGATGTTCATCAGCTCCTGGTACTTGCGCAGCTGCTGCTGCAAGTCCTGCTTAGCCCGCTGTAGGGCAGCCACCAGCTCGGACAGCTTGGCCCTGGCATCTTTAACAGCCAGCTCCCTGCGCTGCTCGGCAACTGTGATGGCGACCTCCAGGGAAGCCCTCTGGCATTGGAGGCCCTCAGTTTCAGTCTGGAGCTGGCTGATATTCCAATTCATCTTGGAGTTCTCAGTCTTTGTGCACTGCAGGTCATCCCGGTGCTTCCCAGCCAGCGTCTGCAGCCCCTCATAATGGATCTGGTACATGCTCTCAGCCCCTGCCCTGCTGTGCTTGGCTATCTTGTCGGACTGTGCCTTGACATCAGTGATGATGCTGTCCATGTTCAGGGATCGACTGTTGTCCATGGACAGCACCGCAGAAGTGTCCCAGATCTGGGACTGCAGCTTCCGGATCTCCTCTTCATACAGCTGCCTGAGGAACTTGATCTCGTGAGTCAGCCCTTTCAGGCGAGACTCCAGCTCCACCTTGTTCATGTAAGCTTCATCCACATCCTTCTTGATGAGGACAAATTCATTCTCCGTCTCTGTACGTTTATTGATCTCATCCTCATATTTGTTCTTGAAGTCCTTCACCAGCCCCTGAGTATTGCCAAGCTCCGCCTCCAGCTTCAGCTTCTCCTGGCCCAGAGTCTCCAGCTGCCGCCTAAGGTTGTTGATGTAGCTCTCTAATATGTTGTCCATGTTGCTCCAAGCTGTTTTCCGCTGCGGCAGCAGGCTCCACTTGGTTTCCAGCATCTTGTTCTGCTGCTCCAGAAACCGTATCCTGTCGATGAAGGAGACAAACCTGACCTGTTGTTGAGAGTCTTGATCTGCTCCTTTTCCTGGGTGCAG
>NW_012101798.1:4042561-4045434 GCF_000951045.1 Mandrillus leucophaeus
ACTTTAAGAGTTTTAACTCATGTAATCTTTTGATAAAGGGTGTAATCAACCCTATGAGGTATATACTGTTTCTGTTCCCCTTTAGCTGTTCCCCTGCTAGCAAGTGGCAGAGCTAGAATTTGAACACTATCTTCCACTTCTACAGCATTAACATCTACTTTTAGCTACCTCTTAAATATTAGCATTTTATAATGTTTAATATTTTAAATGCAATCAATAAATGTAAATATCTTCTTTATTCACCCTTTATCTCCCCAAAATAATAAATATTCTCCTAAATATGCCACCTGCCGTTCTATGAATGTTTTATATTATTACTGATCATGTAAGTGTCCATAAAATATACTTTATCTAAATACTATTATATTTTCCAAATCAGTTTGCAATCTGTTTTTCCTTGTTCATTATGCAAGGATAAAATCTAATGCACATTATGGCTCACATCTTTCTCATACATTCATTTTCACCACTATATTGTTTCTGTAGTACTAGAATATATTTTTCTATTTTAGTGTTTGTGTCATTAGTTGATTTTGTTTTGTTTTGTTTTGTTTTTTGGCACAGCTAGCTGAGGTTTTATGTTGGCGGGGGGCGCAAAATAAGCAATTGAATTGTTTTGTAGCTGGAGGCATGGGCAAGGGGACTACCCCAGGCAGTAAACTCCCTGGCCAGTGGGCTGAGGGCTAGGGCTGAGCCTCAGGCGGGTCTCCTGTTGCCTGTACTCCCCTGCACTGTGGCCTCCCTCAGGGGCTCTGGAGCAGCCACAGGAAGGGTAGGCTGGGAAGGTCTGCTGTGGTTGTTCACTTGGGGCAGGACATCAGAGGACTGGGATAGCTAACCATCGCGGGTCTCCACTTTCACAACCATGGCCCTAGTGGAGCTGGTGCGGCTGAAGGAGCTGGAGCCCAGGCTTAGCTGAGGCTGGGAGTTGTGAGGTCCCCATAGGCTGAGATCAGGGCATCTCCATAGCCGATGGTGGTCTTCCAATGGATACTCATGTTCTGCAACCCAGACTCCAGCCAGCTCTCCTCGCCCTCCAGCAGCTTCCAACAGACGGCGTTCTCGATGTCCAGGGCCAGCTTGATGTTCATCAGCTCCTGGTACTTGCGCAGCTGCTGCTGCAAGTCCTGCTTAGCCCGCTGTAGGGCAGCCACCAGCTCGGACAGCTTGGCCCTGGCATCTTTAACAGCCAGCTCCCTGCGCTGCTCGGCAACTGTGATGGCGACCTCCAGGGAAGCCCTCTGGCATTGGAGGCCCTCAGTTTCAGTCTGGAGCTGGCTGATATTCCAATTCATCTTGGAGTTCTCAGTCTTTGTGCACTGCAGGTCATCCCGGTGCTTCCCAGCCAGCGTCTGCAGCCCCTCATAATGGATCTGGTACATGCTCTCAGCCCCTGCCCTGCTGTGCTTGGCTATCTTGTCGGACTGTGCCTTGACATCAGTGATGATGCTGTCCATGTTCAGGGATCGACTGTTGTCCATGGACAGCACCGCAGAAGTGTCCCAGATCTGGGACTGCAGCTTCCGGATCTCCTCTTCATACAGCTGCCTGAGGAACTTGATCTCGTGAGTCAGCCCTTTCAGGCGAGACTCCAGCTCCACCTTGTTCATGTAAGCTTCATCCACATCCTTCTTGATGAGGACAAATTCATTCTCCGTCTCTGTACGTTTATTGATCTCATCCTCATATTTGTTCTTGAAGTCCTTCACCAGCCCCTGAGTATTGCCAAGCTCCGCCTCCAGCTTCAGCTTCTCCTGGCCCAGAGTCTCCAGCTGCCGCCTAAGGTTGTTGATGTAGCTCTCTAATATGTTGTCCATGTTGCTCCAAGCTGTTTTCCGCTGCGGCAGCAGGCTCCACTTGGTTTCCAGCATCTTGTTCTGCTGCTCCAGAAACCGTATCCTGTCGATGAAGGAGACAAACCTGACCTGTTGTTGAGAGTCTTGATCTGCTCCTTTTCCTGGGTGCAGGTGTCCTGGATGTTGGGGTCCACCTCCACGTTAAGGGGACTCAGCAGGCTCTGGTTGACCGTGACGGCGGTGATGCCTCCCCTACCTCTGGCCCCGTATTAAGCCTCTGCCCAGGCCACCCCAGAAGCTGCTGCTGCCCACTCGGGAGAAGCTCAAGGAGCTCATGTGGGCACCAGGCCACTCGTGTAGGAGCGGCCAGAGGTGGACACCTTGTAGAACTTCTGGGTCACCCTGATGGACGTGGTGGAGGCAGGAGTGGAGACAGGCAGGCTGAACCAGACGGACATTCCAGAAGGAGCAGAGAAGCTGCTTCTTGGTCTGTGTAACTAGTTTTTATTGCTATCACAAAGCAATGCCACAATAAACACACTTCTGGTAAGGAGTTGTTTGAAGATACGTAGAGAGAAATGAAATTGCTGGATCAAATAGAATACATAATTTATTTTTAAAAATATTGTTAAATTGATTTAAAATGATGATACCAATTATACTGTCATCAGCAGAGTCTGAATTATTTTTGTCAGCAATTGCTTTCTTGTGAAATGCTTCTTCATGACTTTTGGCAATTGTTCTTTTGACTTGTTTGTTCTTTCACCACTGGAAATGGTGGAGATGTTTACATAATTTATATGCTGAAATATAATGCATATGTTGCAAATATCCTTTTGTGGCTTGACCATTTATTCTTATGATGATGTTTTAAAAATTAATATAATATTCTTAATATTAATGCTCTAAAAATTGACCAGTTTTGTTTTTTCTTTATGATGTGACTTGATGAAAATATTTCCCTACCTCAAGATGGATACAGTTTTCTGTAAGGACTCCTAGTGATTAAAGTTTAACTTTCTGCAGTTTAACCTTTACAATTTATTAAATTATTTATATAATATAAATGGTAAATTA
>NW_012101798.1:4053479-4056121 GCF_000951045.1 Mandrillus leucophaeus
TTCAGAGAAAAAAAAAAATCTACAAATAAATAAAAATAAAATTGATGTTAGCTTTTTCAATAGCAGCATAGAATTTAATAATATATTATAGTTATATTTTTATAGAAATGTGATAAAAGAAATTTGAACCTAGAATTATACATTTATTCAAAACTCTATTTAATTTTCAGGGCAATAAAAATGTTCTGAGGCACACAAGAACTCAAAAGCATGTTACGTTAGCTAGGCTTCTCCAGAGGGACAGAACTAATAGGATAGATGTATATATGAAGGAGAGTTTATTAAGGATCATTGACTCACACAATCACAAGGTGAAGGCCCACAACAGGCCATCTGCAAGCTGAGAAGCCAGTCTGAGACCCAAACCCTCAAAAGTAGGGAAGCTAAAAGTGCAGCCTTCAGTCTGTGGCCAAAGACCCCAGAGCCCCTGACAAATCACTGGCATAAGTTCATAGTACAAAAGTTCAAGCACTTGGAGTCTGATGTTCAAGGGCAGGAAGCATCCAGCACAGGAGAAACGAGAAGGCTGTAAGACACAAGTCTGCTCTTTGCAACTTCTTGTACCTGCTTTTTTTTAGCTGTGCTGGCAGCTGATTAGATTGTGCCCACCCAGATTGAGGGTGGGTCTGCCTCTCCCAGTCCACTGACTCAAATGTTTTTCTCCTTTGGCAACACCCTCACAGACACACAGAAACAATGCTTTGTATCCTTCAATCCAATCATGTTGACACTCAATATTAACCATCACACTTGTCAAATGAAGGCACATTTTTAAAACATTCCTTCAGAAAGTACTTGAGAAATAAATTCAAAATAATGCTAAAAAATATGGAAGAAATGATAATCAAATAATTTAGTAACTTAATCATGAATCGCCAAATAAAAATTAGAGGCATAAAAATAAAATTTCTAGACAATATCAACATGCGAATACATGAGAAAGTATATGAGAGACTGCTAATTAATTGCTTTTAAAAATAACAGTTTTATTAAGATATAATTCACGTATCAGAGAATTCACCTTTTAAGAAGACACAGTTAATTATTTTTACTATATTCATAGAGTTGTATATTCATCACCACAATCATTTTTACATTTTAGTAATTCCCAAAAGGACACTTGCACCGATCAGCAGTAATTCTGTATTTTCCTCTAAACACCTGTTAAATTAAATTTAATTTGGCCCAAACAAGCCTCTAAACTTGGGTGAAAAATCTGGCCCAAAGCAGCTGCATATAGTGAACTGCCACCTAGCTTAATGTGCAAGCAGCTTGTAATCCATCTAAGAGTGTACCCTCATACACAGGCAACTGAGTCTCAGCTAGTCTTAGTAGCTAAACCCTCAGCCAACCCCAGGCTGAAGGCTGCCAACTTATGCCCATATAAGGCAAATATGGAACTCTCTGGTTACAATCAGTAATCTCTGTAGGACATTTTCTGTTTGTTTTTATTTTTATAAGACAGTTCACAATTCTTTATTTGTAGAATTTGACTAGTAGATTCTGTCTTATGCTGTTTTTACATTGCTATAAAGAAATATTTGAGACTGGGTCATTTAAAAGAAAAAGATTAATTGGCTCACAGTTCTGCAAGCTGCACAGGAGGCACAGCAATCATGGCTGAAAGCAAAGAAGGAGCAGGCACATCACATGGTAAAAGCAGGAGCGAGCGAGCGAGCGAGCGAGCGAGAGAGAGAGAGAGAGAGAGAGAGAATGCAAGAGTTGGGGGGGAGGTGCCACGTGCTTTAAAATGACCAGATCTTGTGTGAACTCAGAGCAAGACTTATCACTAAGGGAATGGCCCAAGTCATTCAAGAGAGCTCCGCCTCCATGATCCAAACACCTCCCACCAGGCCCCATCTCCAACACTGGCGATGATTACAATTCAACATGAGATTTAGGTGGGGCATCCAAACCATATCAGATTCCAAAATTCACATGGAGTAGCAAGAGATCCATAATTGCCAAAATAATCTTGAAAAACATTGGTTCAGAATGCTGCCCAGTTCTCAACCTGTTTATTGCTCAAGTACACTTCATTAAATTTAACTGTTAATATGTTTTCTTTAACATCCTCAACTATAGGCAACCACAAATCTTTTTTTATTTCTCTATGGATTTGGCTACTCTGAAAGTTTTTAAAAATAAAATCCTACAATTTGTGTTCTGATGACTGATATCTTTCATGTATCATGATATTTGCAAGGTTCATTCATATGAAGGAAAGGTGTAAAACTATTTCTATCCTCAGATGACATGATCTTACATAAATAGAAAAATCCAAGAAATTTATTAATAAATAATTAGGACTATTAAGTGAATTCAGAAAGGAAAATCAGGAAATAATCGATATATACAAATCAAGTTTGTATACACTTGAAGGATCTGAAAACAAATGTATTCTTTTTATAGTAGCATCAAAAATAATAAAATACTGGGGAATACATTTTTTTAAAAAGAAATACAAAACTTTACTATGAGAATTAGAAGAGATTGTTGAAGACAATGAAAGAAAACCTAAATAAAGGAAAAACACCCCATGATCAAAGGTCAGAAGATTCAATATTGTTCAAGTGTTAACACTCTCCAAATTTATCTTCAGTTTTAATGCAATACCAACTAGAATAGGAGCTGACTTAGTT
>NW_012101798.1:4056171-4060738 GCF_000951045.1 Mandrillus leucophaeus
ATCTTCCATATCTATAATCTCAAGGATTTTGTCCCTAGCAGAGTTATTTATTTTTTAATATAATCCCCTTCTTCATAAATGAGCTCATCAGATTTGTAGCATAAATTAAACATATACATTAGCAGTTGTAACTGTATTGTTCCAGTACAGCCCTTTCTCTACATTAGGAGTATGATTTGACACACGTGTCTAACAGTCTCTGAACAGTCTTTATTAGATTACACTTAATCTGTTATTACCTTATCTTACCCTACTTCTTTTTAAATATTTCACCTGTCAGTTTCTCTATCTTGATGGTGGATAACCACCACTCACCAGAATTGCCCAAGTCAAATATATAAAAGGAAAGAGTGTCTCCTTGGTAACTGCTCTCAAATTGGGCACAATTTTTATTAATTCAACCTCCTAATTATTGTTCCAAACTATCATTATTTTCATTCCTTCTCTAATGTTTCTTATATGATTTTATTCCAAAATCCATCCTTTAAAAATTGCATTAATTACTGCAGCATTTCCAAACACAGTTCCTTGGCTTTAGTTTTACTTCCCAGAGAAGAGTACTTCTCTCTTTTCCAGATTGAAGTTTTTTAATAAAATTGGATCATACGCACAATCCTTTAATTGACTTTTTGTGTGTCATGCAAAGCCGTTCATAGTCTGGCACATGTCAACTTTTCCAAATACATCTACAACTTACCAAATGGATTGTGTCCGAAGCCTACTAAATTTTATATTCAACTATCAAACAATCTGGAGTCTCTGTTATTATTCAAACTATTTATTTCCGCTGTCTACCAAGAACACTTCTGCTGTAGAACTATACTGCCCTGTTTCAATGAAATCAGATTTAGCCTGTGATTCCCTTTGAACACTGAAAAATATATAAATGTAAGATACATCACTTTTCAGCAAAGCTATATAGAAGTTAATTCTTGAGTCTGCCATATGTCTTTTTCCTCTACCACAAAGTTGTTCCATCTGTCTTGGTCCCTGAGCAGTAGCTGAGCCACAGTGATAATAAACATTACTAAGAAGTCAATTTTTGTTGTAACTTACTATAATGAGAAGATCATTATTCAGCATAACAACCCAATTTGGTGCACTGATACATTGCTCATGTTCTCTCATGACTCTGCCCTAGAATGAACTGGATGTTTTGCTTAGAGGCTAGTTGTATGCTTGATATCTAATACTACTCATAATTGATAGACCAAGTGAGGCATCATGTCTTCCATTCTGATTTGTGGTCTTTCCTCTATTATTATACTGACCTCTATTTTACAATATATTATACTAGTTTATAAATTTCAATTAACTTATCTATATTCTCCTTTTAAGTGCCTTCAGAGCAAGATCTTTCCTGTTTGCATATCAGTAATTATTGTTGTGATTAGCACAACATATATGAGGGACTTCAAAAAATTCATGAAAATGTTTATTATGAAAAACTTTGCATGGTTTTCAAAAACAATTTGCACAAAATAAATTCATGCTAGCTTTTAAAAACATATCTGAACAAGATCTGGTATGAGGCACTAAAAATATAAATCAACAATTTGAAAAGAGCCCCTATCAAAGCAACATGAATTCTGCCAAAATTGAAACAAGAACAAACATCAAATTTATGGTGAAGCTTGGGTGAAAGAATGGTGAAATCACTGATGATTTACAGAAAAGTTTATGGGGATAATACCCTAAAGAAATCAGTACTTTAAAAATGGATAACCTGTTTCAGGAAAGGACAAAACCCTGTTGAAGATGAAGCCCAAAGAGGCAGATCATCCACATCAGTTTTGGAAGAAAAAAAAACTTGTTCTCAAAATCTTGTATAATCAATATATATTAGTTTAAATAATAAAGGTATCAACTAGCAGTATAAAGATAGAATGACTTTCACATGTATTTACATCTCTTGATGTTAAGAGATTTAGACCAGATTCTCTGAGAATATCGGCAAATAAACAGAGAATCAGAGACTTGAATCTTAATATGTTTCCAAATCTTGATTTTTTTTTTCTCCCAATACTCCAAGATTGATATTTGGGTCAACAGTCAATGAAAAATTCTTATCTGAAAATAACAATTTACAGATTGTTATTGAATAGTTATTATTGTTATTGAATTTTTAATAGAAATAGTTAATAAATAACAATCCTTATCTGTAAATACTCTTGGAGTAAGTAACTCACTGAGGAGTGTGCCAGAAAATGTGGTTGTTTTCCTCATTTGCCAAAATGTACAAATATAGAGAACAGCCTGTGATCCTAAAATATTCACAAAACAGCCCTTCATGATAAGCTTCAACTCAATACAGAAGGGAATTATTAGCAACAAAATCAAGGAGCAATTATCTCCATAATTTTGTGAATGCCATCTAATTTGAATCTGTAATGGACAGCAATTGAAATTATGCTCAATGTAGTCCCCGAAACTTTGTTTCCCATCCTGTATGTCATTCAGTAAATGGGAATTACATTCATCCTGAATAATTTTATTTGAATTATTCTACTTCATATGTCAAAATCAGTTTTTAAGACCTACAATTTTTAACTTTAAGCAATGACATACACACAGTTTCTCACTTTCTACTCTCACTGACATTGCCTTAAAGCAAGTCCTGTACTTTTCATCCTCGATGAATGAAATCATCTTTAAAATTATTTCTTCACTTCCAAGATATCTACTTCTTTTCAACAAATTATGTTCTGAAATGTCAGTTTCACATTGTCCCCCAAACTTTATCATTTGCTATAATTGACTGAAAACAAATTCTTATGCTTTCTTCAGTGGGTAAAATTGATAATTCTTCTGGAGGTATATCTGGAGGGATTGGATAAACTGGGTATACTTGCCAAATGATTTAAGATCCCAATCCCATCTCAAATGACTTGAAGTTTATGGAATAATATCTTAATAAGTATGAAGGTGCTATAATGTGACAGAGAGAAGTGATAAGTTTGAGTAAGACAGCATAAGGGTTCTGGTTCCTGACAATAAGGTAGACCAGCAGAGACTTCAGCTTTTCTTCCAAAAAATAAATCCAGGGGCGAGGCACAGTGGCTCACGCTTGTAATTCTAGCACTTTGAGAGGCCAAGGCAGAAAGATTGCCTGAGCTCAGGAGTTGGAGACCAGTCTGGGCAACACAGTGAAACCCTGTGTCTACTAAAATACAAAAGAAATTAGCCGGTTGTGATGGCATACACCTGTTGTTTCAGCTACTTGGGAGGCTGAAGCAGGAGAATTGCTTGAACCCAGTAGGTGGAGCTTGCAGTGAGGCAAGATCACACCACTGCACTCCAGCCTGAGCGATAGAGCAAGACTGTCTCTATAAAAACAAACAAACAAACAAATAAATCCAGGAAAACATACAGAATTAAAATGGAGAATTGGAACTGTATTTAAAGTGAAATAAAGTGAGAAACATCGTTGTCTGTGCTGTCATCACACGCACGTGCGTGCACACACACACACACACACACACACACCCCAGGCATTATCGGTTCAGAATGTGGCTCAGAATGTGCAGTGTTTGCAGGTATATGAGTATGCCACATCCTTGCTGGGTGAGATATTGATAAAAGAAGGTTATGGATAATCAGGTATTTTAGACTTTTACTTCTTTACCCCTCTTTCTCTAAATGTCGAGTGTTCGTAGAATAAAAATTAAATAAAATGTCTCCTCCCTCGCTAGAGAATTTCTGAGTGAAGTTGCATCAAATTGGGTTAGCTGGCAGTGCCTTTGTGTTCCCTGACACTCTATTTTAAGTCTACTCTTACCCTCTTTTTAAGCTCACATTGACAAACAGCTTGATGTCTGTACTTTTGCCTTACTTCTGTACATGTAACTAGACAGGAATGCTTATATTCCAAGGTGAATATACACACATAACCAAAATAATTACACATCTGCGAAAAGGAACCACCATGATAGAAAGCGAGAATAATAAACACCATTCATGTCATGAAGCAGAACTTCAGAAATGGATATAATTTTTCTGAAATGCCATAGGACAAATAGTAATTATAAAATAAACACTAAGAAATAGAAAAGATAAAGTTAAAAATGACAGAGAATTAATTAAATATCTTTGGAAAGAGAAAGCATGCATTTAAAGAAATAGTTAATAAATAATGAACATAAACCTGTAAATCAAAACTAACACCATTCAAATTCAAGGGTCTCAAATGATGGCACCTGGGTTGTATAATCAAAATTATACACTTAGATTAAATTTAATAAGATAAAAAAGAAAGACATCCTGAAAACTTCAGAGAAAAAAAAATAATCTACAAATAAATAAAAATAAAATTGATGTTAGCTTTTTCAATAGCAGCATAGAATTTAATAATATATTATAGTTATATTTTTATAGAAATGTGATAAAAGAAATTTGAACCTAGAATTATACATTTATTCAAAACTCTATTTAATTTTCAGGGCAATAAAAATGTTCTGAGGCACACAAGAACTCAAAAGCATGTTACGTTAGCTAGGCTTCTCCAGAGGGACAGAACTAATAGGATAGATGTATATATGAAGGAGAGTTTATTAAGGATCATTGACTC
>NW_012101798.1:4062703-4065927 GCF_000951045.1 Mandrillus leucophaeus
TTGTATACACTTGAAGGATCTGAAAACAAATGTATTCTTTTTATAGTAGCATCAAAAATAATAAAATACTGGGGAATACATTTTTTTAAAAAGAAATACAAAACTTTACTATGAGAATTAGAAGAGATTGTTGAAGACAATGAAAGAAAACCTAAATAAAGGAAAAACACCCCATGATCAAAGGTCAGAAGATTCAATATTGTTCAAGTGTTAACACTCTCCAAATTTATCTTCAGTTTTAATGCAATACCAACTAGAATAGGAGCTGACTTAGTTGTAAAATTTGACTAGTAGAATATAAAATTTCTATGGAATGGCAAGACAGCCAGAATTGTCAAAATAATCTTGAAAACAAAGTTGAAGGACTCACACTTCTTGACTTCAAAACTGACTACAAAACGATGGTAACCAAGACAATGTAGTACTGCCACAAGTATGGACAATTTAGATCAATGGTATAGAATTGGGATTCCAGAAATAAAACCATGTGTTTATGATCAACTAACTTACAACAAGAGAATAAAACCCATCCAATGGGAAATTAATAGTCTTCCACTAAATGTTGCTGGGACAACTGAATACCCACATGTAAAAAAAACTAACCCCTGTACTGTATGTTATACAAATATTAACTAAAAATTGATTAAATATCTAAATGTATAAGTTGAAAGTATAAAACTCCGTGAAGAAAATATAGGCATAAGCCTTCATGACACTGATTTCTTAGAAAATATGATTTCTTAGCTATGACACCCAAAGCTCAAGAAACAAAAACAAAAATACAAATATATAAATTAGACATAATCCATAAAACCCAAAATTTTGTTCTAGAAAAGATATCATTAAAGAGTGAAAAGACAACCCAAAATATTGGAGAACATTTTTGTAAATCATATATTTGATAAGGGACTTGTATCTAGGATTTATACAAGGAATTGCTACCACTCTATAGTATAGAGCCAAATAGCACAATTTTAATAGTGGACATTAGAGTTGAATAGACATTCTCCAAAGAAGATATGAAAATGGCCAATAAGCCCATGAAAAGATGTTCAAAATCCTTACCTATTAGAAAAAAATCCAAATCAAAACCATAATAAAATACTACTTCATACCACTAGGATGGCTACAATAAAAAAGTCTAATAGTAAATAATAACTTCGGTGAAGATGTGAAGGAACTGGGACCCTTGTGTTATGGTGAATGTAAAGTGGTGCATCTGCTATGGAAGAAAGTCTAGAGTGCTCCTCAGAAAGTTAAATGTAGATTTACCAAATAACTTAGCAATTCCACTCCTAGGTATATATGCAAGTATATATGAAATGGAAACATTTGTACCAAAAAAACTTGTAAATAAATGTTAAGAGCAGCATTATTTATAATAGCCAAAAAGTGTAAACAACTGAAATTCCTGCCAACTGATAAATGACCAAATAGAATATGGCATATCTATATAATAGAATGTCATTCAGCAATAAAGTGGTTAAAGTATTGATATATTGTATTTTATCACTGAATTTCTCTGGCCAGAACCACCAATATAATGTTAATAGAACTTGTAAGAATGGATTTTTTTTCTTGATCTTGATCTTAGAGGAAAGGTATTCAATTCTTCACCATTAAGTATAATGTTGGCTGTGGGTTTTCATCCATGTACCTGTACTTTACCAGATTGAAGAAGTTCCCTTCTATTTCTAGTTTTTAAATGTTTATCATAGAGTGGTGTTGAATTTTATAAAAAATTGCATGTGTTGAGATGACTCTGTTTTTTGTTCTTTATTCTATGATCTGGTATATTAAATTTATTGATCTTCATTTTATCAACAAACTGCATTTCTGTTATAAATCCCACTAGGTCGCGGCTTACAACCTTTTCTTATTTTTTTTACATATTGCCAGATTAAAGTGGCTAAAATTTTGTTGAGAATATCTGTGTCTATACTTATAAAATAAATTCATCTGTAGTTTTCTTTTCTTGTGATGTTTTTCTCTGTTAGCAATTACATTTTAAGATATATTTATTTCTAGATAGGGAGATATACAGATTTATCAATAGATAAACAGACACAAACACATATACATGCATACTGCCTTTTAATATATATGTGTGTAAGTATATAATTTTTAAGAAATCAATAAAGGCTAATATGAGTATGAATTTTAGGTAAAGAAGCAACTATAATAAAAATGGAAATTGATTTTAAACTGGGATCAAGTAAAACTGCTCTATCCAATGGAAAGCAGAAAAAAAAAGGATAATTTTTACAACTACAGGTTATATATAGTAAGTAGGAAAAGTAAAGAATAATATCAGCAGTAAATCTGACTTAAACAGTATAGCATTAGGTGAGTTAAATCTACCTATGTAAATACTATACTATACTTCCAAATGCATAGAACAATCAAATATAATAATATTCAGTCAATACCAAAATACATATAAATGCACAAATAAAAGAATAGGTGAAGTTATATGAATTTTAAAAAGCAAAATAAAGCTACAGAGGCAATTTCATATCTGACGAAATTAAATTTAAGATACAAATAGGGAAATATATATTGTAAAAAGTAATAATAGGGAAGAAAAAACCATTAACAAAATACACTCACATAACACTAAAATCTTACATTATGTTGTATAATAATTGATAAAACTATAAAAAAGACAAAAAATAGCTTGATACCTTTCATACTACTGCCTCACAAACTGAGAACTGACAGATATAGAATTGATATAAATATTTAAATGCTACTAATAACAAAAATACAAAGCCTATAAAAATGAACATATTCCTAGAAAAGTATAAAACACCATAATTGACTAAAATAAAACTTGGAGGCCTGACTATGACCATAAGTATTTTATTTTATTTTCACTTTTATTATTTTTTGAGACACAGTGTCACTCTATTACCTAGGCTGGAGTGCAGTGGCATGATCTCAGCTCACTGCAACCTCTGCCTCCCAGGCTCAAGTGATCCTCCTTTCTCAGCCTCCTAAGTATCTGGGACCACAGGTGTGTACCACCATACCTGGCTAATTTTTTTGTATGATTTGTAGAGTCAGGGTTTTGCCACGCTATCCAGGCTGGTCTCCAACTCCTGAACTCAAGCAATCCACCAGCCTCGACCTCCCAAAGTGCTGGGATTAAAGGCATGAGCCACCACGACCAGCCTGAATATAAGTATTTTAAAATGTAGCCATACCACATAATCTAGCAATTC
>NW_012101798.1:4066747-4068442 GCF_000951045.1 Mandrillus leucophaeus
TTTTTTTTTTTTTTTGGTATGCTGAGGATTCTCCTTACTTTCTTATCAGCTCAGCAATATATCTGAATATTTTTAATTCAACATTGTAAAGTTATTTTGTACCAGAAGATGGTTTTTAGGCTATTGAACTATCCATATAACAAGATATAGAAAATGTCTCAGACATTTTCCATTATATCCAAAAGTCATAAAATAAAAAGGTATTCATGAACTTCCTTTTCAACTGCCACATATGTCTTTGTTAAAATCAGAAAACAAACAAACAAACAAAAAACCACAAAAACTATCCCAAGACTCAGCTCTGATATTCAACATTTCTTGAAAATCCGTAAGTTACAAGACTGATTTTTAGGAATTAAATAGAACAAGCAGAGAATATAGTTTAATTTCTCAAGCAATTTAATGGTTTAGGAATAGTAATAAAAAAATACCTAAATTTAATTAGTCTTCCTTATTAGGGAAGAGATGTTTTACTTGACACTTGCTGTTTCTTTTAAAGAGGCTTAAAATGGCAATCCATCTTTTGACTTTTTATCAATATCATGTAAATCTTTCATTATCTTTCATGACAACTATATCTATTTCTATAATTTTACATGAAAGGAGATTCTTTTTAAATTTTTTTAAAATTTCAGTTGTTGTAGTATTACCCAATAAGGTGCAGAGAGGTTAAATTATCCAGTGAAGGTAATTGAAAACTAAGTTCAGATATGAATTCAAGTGTTCACTCGACTGTTGACATAACAACTCATGTGATCACAAAACCTATGCTCTTGTGCTTTTTCTGTTATAAATATGCAATAATTAATAACATGCCCCAGAAAGATTCAAGTGTAACACTTATATGGTAAGGTATATTGCCTAAACATTAAGCAAACTCTGGGATGTTTCTTCTTTTTTATTTTTTAATTTTTAAAGACAGGGTTGTGCTATGTTGCCCAGGCTGAAGCGTTTTTTTATTTTTATTTTGGCATATTTGTGTATCTTAAGTGAAGAATGGTATTTGGTATTTGGTTATAAAAAACAAACAAAAACCGTTCCAATTATACTCATTATGACCAAAGCAGTGGTCAAGACTTGGTAACTCTTAGCCTTTGGCAGAAGGATGCATTGTCTCAAATGATTCTTGAACTTAATTTTATAACTTAATAACTAGTTAAATCCTAAAGACATCAAAGAATAAAAAAAAAATACACACATATGCTTAGAATAATTGTCATTGAGAAGCAATATAAACTTAATAATAATACCTCCATGAATTACTGTTCTTGAATGAATACCCATGGCATATTATATTTGAATATCTAGAGTTGAATATTAGCTAAGTAATGACTTTAGAAAAGACACACACGTGTGCAGATACACACATAGCAGGAGTGACAGTGCTTACATTCACAAGGAAGTTGTAACTAAATGCATATAAAATATTTACTATTTTGTACATTATATGATCACATCTAGCAATATTTTCTGCCTTCAAATAAAGTTTAAAAATAAAAAAAAAAACAAGATTTTTTTTAGCTGTGTTTTATAATATTCTTTGACTTGTGTATGAAGTGAAGAAATGGATTTATTGCCTGTAATTCCAGCACTTTGGGACGCCGAGGCGGGCTGTTCATGAGGTCAGGAGATCGAGACCATCCTAGCTAACACGGTGAAACCCCGTCTCTACTAAACATACACAAAAATTAGCCA
>NW_012101798.1:4069172-4074571 GCF_000951045.1 Mandrillus leucophaeus
TTAATATGCTAGTCATTTAGTAATTAAATATATCTTATTTCTAAAATAGTAAGCATACATAAAATAGAATTAAAAAGTTAATGAGATAGTAATATACTGAAGTAATTTTAAAATAACTAAACACAGATAAGCAGTTTGAAATGTTAATAACTTAAAGTATTGGGTTTCATGGGTATATAGTGCATGCTATTTTAATCCTATGAGAAAAACATCCTATTTGCTTTCATTTTAATGCCCTCTTATCGACTTCTAATTCTATTTATCCTGATTCAGGCTTATATAGTTCTTTATATTTCAAAGTCATTTGAAAGAGTAAACATTTCTCAAATGTCAAAGACAGAACATATTTTTATACTTCAATACTCATACTTAGTTTTATGTGTTATAATGGTTGACTAATTTGGATTTTTTTCAAGTATTGTGAAATTACCTCTTGTATTATAACTTAGAAATAAGTCAATTTAAGATTTATTATATAAACTAAATTATGGCAAATTTAAGTTACAATACCAATATAATGATAATGCAATATAACGTCATTTCCAGCATATTTTTTAAGGAATGTGGAATTCCTCACATAATGTAATGATTGATGGCTGTGTGAAGAATATGAGGCTCTTTGTGGTACTGAAATATTCCATTTTCTTTCAGGCACTTGCTGTATATGTGCATGATAACTGCTTTCATGCAGGTGAACAATAGAACAACATTTTAATCCTCACTCTAAAAGAAGGATTGGTCACAGAGAAAAGTGACTTCAATTATTTTCTAAAAAATAAAAAGGTGAAGGAAATTATACTACCTATAAAGTGGTCATTGCTTACATAGTGACATTTCATTCAACATACATCATTCTAAAAAAATAAAATAAAATAATTGACAAGTTCTTATGCTCCACATATCTTTGGAGTCCTCTCAATTCTAAAAGGATGAATGTTGCTATTGATTTCTTTGGTAGAATAATAATTGCATATCCTTTAGTCCTTAGTCATTATAGATGACAATAGAATATGAGGAATGACAACTAGATGCCTTATTTTCAATATATTTTTCTCTTTTAAATGGAAGTCTTTTGGAATCATTGCTAGTATAATATAGAGTCTGGGAAAGCTAAAATAACAAATTCAAAAATAATCAACATGCATCTAAGTCCAAAATATACCTCTCCTGATACTTCCACACACGTGTAAAACTAAAAAGGCAGTATTGATAAATAACACTATGTTTCTGTGGAAATTACATTCACATAGCAGCATTAGATTTATGTAGAACTGCATTTTTTTTCTGTTTTCTTTTTCTTTTTTTTTTTTTTTTTTTGCTATACCACACAATTATTGTTTCTCCCTCTTTCCTTCTATTTGAGATTAAGCTAATAGTAAGGTGAAATGTTTATAAATGATGTTTTCTCTTAAGTTTATTTAAAACCCACAATGTTGAATCCTCTAATATTAAGTACCCTGCAATTTGAACTTTAAACAATTCAACTAAAATTGAGTTTCACAGATTTGAACTTTTTAAAACAATCACATGTTATGCAGTATCCTAATTCTTTATTTGAATATATTAAAGGACTTGCTTTTATCTAAACTTAGCTTTGGATGCAGTTAGGGAACACTAAATATTTCTATACTGTGAATAAATAATGACTGGAAATTTAAAATCCATATTAGATAAAGTAAAAAGTTTATCTTCTCTCTCTAAACTGCATCTTGTCAAATCCATCTTGTATTGAAATACTCAAAGTAAGTTCTCCCATCACTAAGGTCCTTTATTAATTATTTTTATTTTTATTATGTCAGATTAAATGATGTTCACAAAATTATGGAGATAACCCACCCCTTAGTTTTATCAAGTTTCCTTGTTATTACTTACATATTTTATCACCCAACTAAGACTGTATGTGCTTTGACATCAGACTCACTTCGAATTACTATTTATATTTCCTAGAGTAGGTACCCCATTCCAGTACATAATTCCTGATAGGAGGAATACATTTTAAAAAAATAGATAGGTAGAATGAAAGGAAACTGATTGCTACTAAAACTTCCTAGGCCAGAAATTTCATGAGAAGAAAGCATATGGGTTTCTCCTTGAGTGAGTTAAACTATCGAGAATAGTGAGCTAGAGAGAAGAGGCTTCAGTATGGCCCCTGTGACAGAGGTCAGTATCAACAGACCAAGACTGAGGACAAGGAGTAGAGCTCATTCATTATTTTCTCTAACAATAATTAGAGAAGTAATTATTCTTCAGTGTTTATCATAATACATTAAGGACTCATAGAAGTTGTTCCTTTCTTAATTATTTAACAGAAGAAATGATACTGTAACTTAATCAAAATTATATTAATCCCATAATTTTTAAAGAAAAGTATTTATTCAGTGTTATCATGTATTGTTCACAGAAATGTTAAAGAAAATAACAGAGGATATGTATAGTATGTTGACAGCAGTCGGGAATTAAAAGTATGAGAGCTATGCAAAATGTTATTAACAATGCTATCAACATAATTTTTCCATTATTTGAATTTAAACTACTAATAGTATAAAAATAGAGTCAACAAAAAAGGCATTTTTTAATAGACACATATTTAAAGGGGGTTTTTAAAATCTACCCCCTCAAACACGTATTCGTTGTGTTATAAACAATTAAATTATACTCTTTTAGTTATTTAAAAATGTACAATTAAATTGTTATTGACTATAGTCCCTCTGTTGTGCTATAAAATACTAGATCTTATTCATACCTTGAATTCTCTTTTTTTTTCATTTTTTTTTTTTGTTAATCCGTTAACCATTCCCACCTCCTCCCTTCTCTCCTACTGCCCTTCCCTGCCTCTGGTAACCATCCATCTATTCTCTATCTCCATGAGTTCAATTGTGCTGATATTTAGCTAACACAAATAAGTGAGAACACATGATGATATGCCAGGAATAAGGGCATGTTTACAAACTTAATTGAATATACATTCTAAAACATACCCATCTTCATTATTAATTTAGAAATGAGGGCAATAACACTCATAAAAGAGTATATTTCAAATGATAAAGAATAGAGACAATATTCTGAAAAAACATTATTATATATAAGTGATAGATTGTGTTGATTTGATTGAATTATTCCATTTTGGATTATACATATCTATATTTTTAGATAATAAACAATGAATGTTTACTCCTTTATGTATTGTTCACTTTGTGCGCTTCCATCTCTACCAAGTAGCTTTCCATATTCGTGAGATAATTGTATTACTCAGTATTATAATAATTATTACTATGACTTAATAATATCAATGTTAGAAAAAATGTATGAAATAGAAAAGTAAAACCAATACATATAAGATAATATACCTGTAACTTTAAAACATTGGTTAAATAAATCATTTTCCAGAGGAGTTACATTTTCAGGATCATTAATTTACCAAAATTTTATTGTAGTTCAATAATCTAATAACAGTTACCGAAGTCAGTTTTAATATTTTATCACAAATAACCAAGAAAATCCGCTAAAAATTTTGCTAAATACTAAAATTTCAAAATTAATATGAGTTAAAACAAATTTTTTGTGGAAAATGTACATGTTAGTTTCAGTTCTCAGAGAGGCCGGTTTGAGCCCTGTCTAGTGGCAGTGATGTGGAAGTAATAGAATGCCAAACCAATTAGCAGGCAGAATCTAGTGGGAGTAATAAATTATAGACAGAAAATAATTTAAAAGTTTGATTTTCAAGAATGATGACATTTAGAGTCCTCAAATATGCATATATTTGATGCTTTTACTAAAATGTTAAGTATTAATTTTAAAAGCTTATGTCTGTAAGTAGTATTGTACTGACAAATAAGTCATGCCTTTCAATAATGAAGACATCACTTTATCTAATATGAAAAGAAGTCATGATAAAAGAGCATTGGACACACATTTCATGTTCATAGGCATGAGATTCATGCTGGAATCTCATCACTACCTTACAGTAGTTTTCAATACATGTCAAGTCTGTATTATAATATTTTGCAATACTTTATTCTTGATTTAACTATTGTAAATACCAATGCCAAGATTGCAGAAAGCACCCATTTCAAAGAGAAAACTCAAATGACTGAATAAGTTTACCAGATGCCCAATGCTCAGTACTTTTCATGACAGTAAAACTTTTGGGGGCTTTCCAAAGTTTTAGAATTGAATAAACATAGAAGGGAACCACAGCTACTTCTTTGGCAGCAGTCAGTGTATATAATTTACATTGCTGGAAAACTGGGCTATAGTATTCTAAATATACTCAGGAATATTAGTTCTGATGCTTGAGAAATTAACCTTATTTCAAAAACACTACAATTAATTGACAAATAAAGTAATAACATCTTTTATATGGAAAAGCAAACTTCTGTTCCTCCCAAGCAACTATCTGTCTTAAATACCTGAAATTATTATTTATAAAACTTCTGTTTACACTGCTTTTTTCATTTAAATTATTTGACAAGATAATCCATATTCGTGGTGAGAACTGCAGAAAAAGTGCAGAAAAATGAACAATTAATACAGAAAGCCAACTCTCACCAAATAATGTATTTATAAATTTAAAAATATCACTTGATAAAGACAATTTATCAGCCATTCCTGGAGTCCGTTAGATATGTGTTACCACAGAAAAAATTACAGCTTTTGTCTTTACAACTTAGCACATAAAATAGTTTTTTGGCATTAAAATGTGATTATAAAACTTCCATTTTCAGCTCCAACATGTAAAAATATTGGATATTGTCATTCTCATCATTATAAAACAAACAAACAAACAAACAAACAAAAAACCCCTGAACAAACAGAAAGGCAATTATTTATTAGATCCATCAGAGAATTTAGATCAGTTGACGAATGACCACCTGCACTCTGAAGAAAGAGGCAAATACAGCAAATAACAGCCTCTATCAATTCATCTGGGGCAGAAAACTCTGGAGACATAAAACAGTAGGATAATTTACAATATGTAATTTTGATGAATTCCTAGAGGTTGAGTGTGGATTAGCTTGTGAATAAGAAACTCCTGGGGCCCTTCTCCAAATTTTTGTCAGTTTTATCTACGGGAATTCCATCAGGTTATCATGTTGAAGATCTGAGTAACACGTTCATATATTTTGGGAATGGGAAGCAGAAAAATAGCCATTTTGGTATAATTGCAGAATATTCTCCACAACAAAGGCCAACAATCCAAGGGAAATTACTTAGAGCCTTTTGGAGGGGAAAAGGACAATTATCCTACGTTAGCCCCTTCTAGCTTTCCTGTCATATGTAAGAAGATTTTTAAAATGCTAATAAACATTAATAAAAGTCATAGGCCAAACACGGTGGCTCCCCCCTGTAATTCCAGCACTTTGGGAGGCCGAGGTGGGCAGATCACGAGGTCAGGAGTT
>NW_012101798.1:4074790-4076105 GCF_000951045.1 Mandrillus leucophaeus
ATTCATAAGAAAATTGAATTGAAATGATTTACAGTAATACATTCTTACAATCAAAGGATTATAGGCTACTTTCCCTCCCGCACACCCTACCACTATCCATTTCAGCAGAGCTCCAGTATAATAATGATGAATTACAATTGAAAGTGCTGCACGACAGAGAAGGTACTCTTAAAATCACTCAGAGATGGTAGCTGTGGAGGGTAAAAGAACACTAGGGAAAGCTGAAGTTCCTAAAACCCATAGCGACAGCAAAGATTAAGTAGAATAACTACCCAAAACAATCTGTAATTTGGCACACCCTATTCAAACTACAGCACATATAAGGAAAGGTTTATAAAAGAAGTCAGAGTAAAACCATCTTACCTACAGAGGAACAAGGATAAGAACTAAAGAAGTAAAGAAGAAGTAACAACATTCTCAGACAAGCAAAATCTGAGGGAATTTGTTGCCAGTAGACTTAGCTTGCAGGAAATTTCCAAAAATTTCTTCAGAGTGAATGAAAACTATATTGATAAAAAACTCAGATCTACATAAGGAAAGTGTCAGAAAAGGATTAAATGAAAGGAAAATAAAACATTTTTTTTTCTTATTTTTAGTGACTCAAATAATTGCTTGTCCAAAATAATAATAGTAACAATATTTGAGTGTTTATCACCATACAGAAAAGTGAATTGAATGGCAAAGTTATAAAGGGAATAAGGAAGCAATCAGAAATTTTATTGTAAAAAATACTTGCCCTATCCCTGTAACTGCATACTTTTATTTGAAAGTAGACTTAGGTTAGTTATTGATATATATTGAAAACATCTGGAAAACCACGTTCATCCAACTAAAAGTGAATAATTTCAAAAAATCAAAATTTAAAAATTAATTACTATATATACATATACATATTATTTGATATACTAATAGAAGAGAAAAAATTAAATATCCTAGAATGCTTATTTAAATTTCAGAGAGCAAAACATGTGGGGAAGATTATAAAACAGAAGAACAAAGAACAAACACAACAAATAGAAAAAAGTTACAAACAGGGTAAATATTAACCCAATTGTAGGTAATCACTTTAAGTATGAGTGATCTGGCCGGGAGCCGTGGCTCATGCCTGTAATCCTAGCACTTTGAGAGGCCGAAGTAGGCAGACCACGAGGTCAGGAGATCGAGACCAATCTGGCTAACATGGTGAAACCCTGTCTCTACTAAAAATACAAAAAAATTAGCGTGGCATGGTGGCGGGCGCCTGTAGTCCCAGCTACTCAGGGGGCTGAGGCAGGAGGATGGCATGAACCCGGGAGGCGGAGCTTGCAGTGAGCCG
>NW_012101798.1:4077240-4079466 GCF_000951045.1 Mandrillus leucophaeus
GGAAGGAAGGAAGGAAGGAAAGAAGGAGAGAGAGAAAAAGAAAGAGAGAGAGAAAGAGAGAGAGAGAAAGAAAGAAAGAAAAAGAAAGAAAGAAAGAAAGAAAGAAAAAGAAAAAGAAAGAAAGAAAGAAAGAAAGAAAGAAAGAAAGAAAGAAAGAAAGAAAGAAAGAAAGAAAGAAAGAAAGAAAGAAGAGATAAAAGAGAATGGAGGAAGAAGTATCATGGGAGCACCAATCAAAAGAAAACTGAAGTAGATGTGTTAATTTCAGAGAATGCTTACTTCAGAACAGGAGAAATCATCAAACATAAAGTATAAATTACGTGATAAAGGGCTAGATTCTCCAAGAAGACACAGCAATCTACAATGCATATGCACCTAAAAACAAGTGTGTCAAAAACACAAGACAAAAACCGATAGAACTGCATGTAGAAATAGACAACTACACTATTATAGTGGGAGACTTCAACACACATTTTTCAGTAATTGATACACTTGACAGGCATAAAATCATCACAGGCATAACTTATCTGAAGAGAATCATCTCTCAATCTCTCAACTGGATTTAATTGATATTTATAGAATACTTCATCCATGAACAGTTGAACACACATTCTTCTCAAACTCACATGGCACATTCACCAAGATGGATCACATTTTGAATCAAAAAACACAGCTTAACAAATTTTAAAAATTGGAAATCATACAAAGTATCCTTTTCAGATCACAATGGCATAAAACATAAAATAGAATTCAAAAACAGAAATATATCTGAAAAATCTCAAAACATTTAGAGATTAAAAACCACACTTTTACATAACACGAATCAAACAAATCTCAAAAAAATCTTAAGAAATATTTAAAAAAATACAATTTATTGAAATAGTGGGATGCAATGAAGGCAGTGCTTAGAGAGAAAACCACAGCTTTGGATGTGTGTATTAGAAAAAGGATCTAAAATCAATTATGTAAGCTTCTACCATAGCAAGCTAGAGAAAGAGAAAGAACAATTTCATCGTAGAGAAAGCAGATTACATAAATATAATCAAATTTGGAATAGAAATCAATGAATTCGAAAACACAGAATTACTGAATCTCAAAGCTTGTTCTTTGCAAAGATCAAATCAATTGATATGATTCTAGTTAAGCTAACCAAGACAAAAAAAATAGACAAAAATAACTTATGTCATAAATGAGAGAAGTATCACTAATGATGTCATTGACATTGAGAAATAATAATAAAGGAACATTATGAACAATTTTATGCCCATAAATTTACCTCCTTAGATAAAATAGACAAATTTCTTGAAAAAGACAAACTACCAGAACTCAGAAATGTTGAAACAATCACAAAAGGCCTACATATCAACAGAAGTAATTGAATTAATAATTGATAACCTTCCAAAAAAGAAAGCACTAGCCTACCTACATGGTTTCACTGGTGATTTCATCCAAACATTTGTGAATGAAATTATATAAATTCTCTATAATATTTTTCAGAAATTTGAATGAGAGGAAACACCTCCTAACTCATTCTATGAAGCAAGGGTTAACCTAATACCAAATCCAGATCAAGGTATTGACAAAAGGAAGTTATAAAACTATGTATCCCAAGAATAACAGATTCAATAATCCTCAATATGTTGTTAGCAAATCAAACCCAACAATGTATCAGAATAATTATAAATTGTGAACAAGTGAGTTTTTTTAGGTATGCAAGCTTGTTTTTAACATTCAATAATGAATTAATACAATGTACCACTTAAACAGGTTAAAGAAAAAAATCATATGATCATACCAACTAATCGATTAATGCAGAATAAACATTGATGTAATTCAACACTCATGCATGATTAAAAAAATAAAGGCTCTCAGCAATCTAGAGAAAGAGGGATGTGCTAAATTTGATAAAGAGAGTCTACAAAATCCTACAGTTACCATTTTATTTAATCATGAGAAGTTAGATGTTTACCCCTAAGGTTAGGAATGAGGCAAGAATGTCCTTTCTCAGCACTTCTAGTCACATAAAAATTGAAAGCTTCAGCTATTAAAATAGAGAAGAAAAGGAATTGAAAGGCATTCAGATTGAGAAGAAAGAAATAAAAACTCACTTTGTTTATGTAGCATCTGATTGCCCATACAGAAATCCCCCCAAATAGGCACACACACACACAAATCCTGAAACAAATAAGCAACTATAGAAAGTTGACAATGTACAAGGTTAATGTA
>NW_012101798.1:4081311-4085607 GCF_000951045.1 Mandrillus leucophaeus
AAAAAAATACAATTTATTGAAATAGTGGGATGCAATGAAGGCAGTGCTTAGAGAGAAAACCACAGCTTTGGATGTGTGTATTAGAAAAAGGATCTAAAATCAATTATGTAAGCTTCTACCATAGCAAGCTAGAGAAAGAGAAAGAACAATTTCATCGTAGAGAAAGCAGATTACATAAATATAATCAAATTTGGAATAGAAATCAATGAATTCGAAAACACAGAATTACTGAATCTCAAAGCTTGTTCTTTGCAAAGATCAAATCAATTGATATGATTCTAGTTAAGCTAACCAAGACAAAAAAAATAGACAAAAATAACTTATGTCATAAATGAGAGAAGTATCACTAATGATGTCATTGACATTGAGAAATAATAATAAAGGAACATTATGAACAATTTTATGCCCATAAATTTACCTCCTTAGATAAAATAGACAAATTTCTTGAAAAAGACAAACTACCAGAACTCAGAAATGTTGAAACAATCACAAAAGGCCTACATATCAACAGAAGTAATTGAATTAATAATTGATAACCTTCCAAAAAAGAAAGCACTAGCCTACCTACATGGTTTCACTGGTGATTTCATCCAAACATTTGTGAATGAAATTATATAAATTCTCTATAATATTTTTCAGAAATTTGAATGAGAGGAAACACCTCCTAACTCATTCTATGAAGCAAGGGTTAACCTAATACCAAATCCAGATCAAGGTATTGACAAAAGGAAGTTATAAAACTATGTATCCCAAGAATAACAGATTCAATAATCCTCAATATGTTGTTAGCAAATCAAACCCAACAATGTATCAGAATAATTATAAATTGTGAACAAGTGAGTTTTTTTAGGTATGCAAGCTTGTTTTTAACATTCAATAATGAATTAATACAATGTACCACTTAAACAGGTTAAAGAAAAAAATCATATGATCATACCAACTAATCGATTAATGCAGAATAAACATTGATGTAATTCAACACTCATGCATGATTAAAAAAATAAAGGCTCTCAGCAATCTAGAGAAAGAGGGATGTGCTAAATTTGATAAAGAGAGTCTACAAAATCCTACAGTTACCATTTTATTTAATCATGAGAAGTTAGATGTTTACCCCTAAGGTTAGGAATGAGGCAAGAATGTCCTTTCTCAGCACTTCTAGTCACATAAAAATTGAAAGCTTCAGCTATTAAAATAGAGAAGAAAAGGAATTGAAAGGCATTCAGATTGAGAAGAAAGAAATAAAAACTCACTTTGTTTATGTAGCATCTGATTGCCCATACAGAAATCCCCCCAAATAGGCACACACACACACAAATCCTGAAACAAATAAGCAACTATAGAAAGTTGACAATGTACAAGGTTAATGTACAAAAAATCAATTTCTTTTCAGCATACTAACAATGGAAACTGGAATTTGAAATTTAAAACATAATACAATTTATATTAGCACAACAATGTAATATTTAGATATAAATCTAATTATATATATATGTGCATGATATGTAGAAAACTACAAAACTCTGGTATACGAAATCACAAAAGCTCCAAATCAGGAGAATTTGGTGATAAAAGATTAGAACTAACAATATTGTTGAGATGCCTGTTCTTCACAGCTTGATCTATACATTCAATGCAATCCCAATGAAAACCTCAACAAGCTGTTGTATGTATTATGAACTGATGCTGAAGTATGTGTGGAAAACCAAAGACTACAGTAGCCAATACGATACTGAAAAAGAACCAAATTGGAGGGAGGACTGACACTCCTTGACTTCAAGGTATACTACATAGATCTATTAGTTGAGATAGCATGGCATTAATAAAAGAGCAAACACATAATATTGGAACAGAATAAAATACCCAGAAAATGAGCTACATAAATACAGTCCACACATCATTGAAAAATGAGCAAAGACAAAAGATGGGCAATGGGCAAAAGATAGTCTCTTCAATAAATTGTGGGGAAAAATTTGGAAATGCATATACAGCAATACAGATACAGACTTTATACCTTTTCCAAAATTAGCTAAAGATATATAAATGTAAAATGCCAAATATAAAACTTATAGAAGATAACACAAGAAAATCTTAGAGACCTTGGGTTTGCTAATGAACTTATAGGTACAATACAAATAGCACATTCTATGAAAGAAAATATTGATATATTGACTTTGTTGTAATGAAAAATTTTGGTCTGTGGAAGACACTGTTAGGAGAATAAAAAGACAAGCCACAAACTGGAAAAACATTTGCCAAACACACATATGAAAAAAGATTACATTCAAAATATACGAAGAGGTCTTAAAACAAAACAATAAAAAAATACACTTTTAAAAGTTGCAAAAGATCTAAACAGGCACTTCAAAAGAAAAATATACAGATAGACTCATCGATTGTCATTAGGGAATTGTAAATAATAATTGTATATTTATAAATATAATTTTATCATGAGAAGCTAGGTGCTTTATATATATAAACATATACGAATGTTATATATATAATTTTATGAGAAGAGATATATATATATATATATATATCTTGGTTTTATATATATATGTATCACCTCCTATCTAGAATGAATATATATACATACACACACACATATATATCACCACACACCTTGGTTATACATATATATTATACATGATATATATATACACGTATATCATATATACACATGTATCATACACATATATCATACTATCATATATGATATACACATATATATGATATACGTGTATGATATATGTGTATATATGATATATGATATATATGAGATATTTTTTATAGATATATATCTTACCACACACCTAGAATGGCTAAACTCATACAAAATTGACAACATCAAATGTTGTTGAGATACAGAACAACAAGAATATTTATCCCTCATTGATGGAAATGTAAACTGGTAATTCACTTTTGAAGACAATTTTTCAGTTTCTTACCAAGCTAACCATCGTCTAACCATACGGTACAGCAAACACACTGTAGCTACTCATCCAACTGCATTGAAAAACTATTGTTAAATCAACGTTGGCCTATAGCTGCCTTCTTACATATTCAAATTTGGCCTTAAGGTTTTTCTGTACATTGTGAACTGTAACAAGTACAGGTGTAAATCAACCATAGCCCACAACTGTGCCAAACACTGAGTTTTGGCCAGTCAAACGTAGCCAACTGTTCAAACTGTGTTCAAATAAGGGAAACACCGAGCCATAACCAATCCAGTTTTTCCTGTATCTCATTTCTGTTTTCTGTACATTATTTTCCTTTGCTGTCCGTAAATCTACTTCCATCATGTGGCTGTGCTAGATTCTCTCTGAATCTGCTGTGATTCGGGGGGCTGCCCGAATCAGACATCATTCATTGCTCAATTAAACTTCTTTAAATTCAATTTGGCTGAAGTTATTCTTTTAACACCACGAACCACAAAATCTTGTGCCTAAATGTTTATAGTGGGTTTATCCATATTTGTCAAAACAGGAAGCAAACAAGATGTCCTTCAGAAAGTGAATGGATGAGCAAATTTTGGTACATTAACACAATGGAATATAATTTCATTCACAAAAATAAAATAGGATATCAATCCACAAAGATAGATGGAGGAACCTTAAATATATACATTGCTAAGTGACAGAAAGAAGCCTGAAAAAGCTACATACTACACCATTACAATTATATTACATTTGGTCAAAAACAGAACTATAGAGACATTGAATAGATCATTGGTTGCCAGAAATTTGAGGCAAGAAATGATCATAGGAAGAACAGATAATTTCTAAGATTATTTTATTCCTTATGAATCTATAATTGTACATACATGCCACTGTGCATTTTTAAAAAACTATAGAGTCTACAACACAAGGGGACAAGCTTAATATATGAAAATGTTAAAAATCATTAGGGAGGTCATACAATTCAAGGAAAGCAGGCAGATTGTGAGAAGAATATCTAAAGGTGTTACAAATGTATAACAAAACCTCACTGAAAAGGGAAAAGAGAAAGGAATATGAAAAGAGAGGGGAACAGTTATTTGGAAATGATTTGATTCTGTAAGACTAAAAGCAGAAGGAAATGCTTATAAACACTTTGGTTGATAAACTTGTTTCAAGTGGTGATAAAGTGTATCAATTTTGACACTGCTATGCATGTATATTAAATTTGAACAATAAATGGATGGTAGACAGTGATCATAGTGTTTCTCACTGATAGAGGAGAATTTACAAATAAGCAAGCAATAGAGGTTAGAATGATTCATGTGGTAATGGGTTAGAGTTGGAGACATCAGTAAAATAT
>NW_012101798.1:4087283-4092900 GCF_000951045.1 Mandrillus leucophaeus
TGGAAACCATCATTCTCAGCAAACTATCGCAAGGACAGAAAATCAAACACTGCATGTTCTCACTCAGAGGTGGGAATTGAACAATGAGAACACTTGGACACAGGAAGGGGAACATCACACACTGGAGCCTGTCGTGGGGTGGGGGGAGCGAGGAAGGATAGCATTAGGAGATATACCTAATGTAAATGATGAGTTAATGGGTGCAGCACACCAACATGGCACATGTATACATATGTAAAAAACCTGCACGTTGTGCACATGTACCCTAGAACTTAAAGTATAGTAATAATGATGATGATAATAATAATAATAATAATAAAAAGTCAGTGGGCACAGTGGCTCATGCCTGTAATCCCAGCACTTTGGGAGGTCAAGGCTGGCATATCACTTGAGGCCAGGAGTTCAAGATCAACCTGGCTAATATGGTAAAAGTAATCAGAGCTCCTGGAAGAAATGGTTGATTCTAAGACTGGGTGAGAAAATGTACACAATTAGTGGATGATCTTGTAGTGCCAGAAACTAAGGAAGTGCTCAAAACACACACACACACACACACACACACACACACACACACAGCAAACCAAGTGTAACACACACTAGTGAAGATACATCAAAGGGGCACAAGAACTGACAGCCAAGTGGAAGAACTGCCAATGGCTGAAACTAACACAATTTCAGCAAAAAATAAAATGGAAGAAAGGTACATAATATTGGATTATGAAATATGTAAAATAAATATCCAAGACTCATGTAGATATAAATAATCAAATAAATTCATAAATGGCATAAAAGAGAGAAATATATTATGTAGAAGTAACTTCCTTCCAGTGAGTACAGTATGAAAAGAAGAATAATAAAGAGGTATTTTACAATAGAGAAATCTGATGAGCATTACTTTAGCCATATAACCAAGGTCAGCATCAATAGTGGTAAATCATGTTGATAATTCGTACCCTTGATACGATGTGATGAAAAGTGCATTTTACTTCTGTGATCTTCATCTCACAATCTATAATCTCAGTCTAATCATGAGACATACTCCAATAGAGGGACATCCTGACCTTGTATCTGTCAGGTCATCAAACAAATAAGAAAAGTCTGGAAAAATATCACAGTCAAGAGAAGCCTAAGGAGATGTGACAACTAAAGTTTACAAAGTAATCCTGAATGAAATCCAAGAACAGAAAAAAGGACAAAAGGCGAAACTAAGACATTTAAACAAACCATTAATTATAACAAACATGTCATAGTAACGTAGAGTGCTAATAATTGGAGAAAGTTTAAGTGGCAGGGATGATATAGGAACTATTTGCCCAATTTTTCTGTAAACTTGAAACTCTAAAATTCCTCTGTTAATAAAAATATAATTAACCAGATTGGTAAAAATTTTCAGTTTAATAGAACCAAACATTGGCTATATTATAAAATTTGATTATGGGGAAAAAGTCTGTAAATAATAACTTACAGCAAACCAAGTGTAATAGTTATATGCTACTCTCCACACATCAATGAGGTTAGACACTTCTACATGTATAAGCATTTAGACATTATTTTTACTTTTAGGTAACTCTAGTGACAGAGAAGTATTGTAGATGCCATTTTAGGCTTGATGATCATGTGAAGTCTCATAGTTTTAAATACTGCATATGCCTGGAAAACCCACAAATTAACATCACTTGCATGGACACTCTCAGATTCCAGATTCCTTTCTATCAGAATGTTTAATAGATATTTAAACTTTAACATGTCCAAAAACAAACTCCAGGTATATTTCCATCATAAAGTGTCCCTCTCTCGGTAGGATCTGCATCACTAATAGCAAAGTGAACTCTTTAATTGTGCCAGTCCAAAGCCACACAGTTTCCCTAATTTCTCTTTTGAACACCCTACATCAGTCAGTAAATCCAAATAGATCTACTTTTAAAATATCATCAGACTCTGACTACTTCTCAAATCTTCACTGATACTCCCTCATCTAGCATTTCTTTCTTATATTTTTGCAATAGCTTCATAACTGTGTTTTCTGCCTTTGTTCTTGACATTCTAACATTGAAACCACAGTGATTAATTTAAAACTTATGTCATGTAAATTATGTTTAGAATCCTCCAGTATTTTCCATATCACTAAATAAAACTAAGAGCTCATACTGTAAGATATAAAGTCCTATCTACACCCCACCATACCTCAGAAGTCTTCTACTACTTTCTTTCTTATTTATTTTTGATCCAGTTTCTGTTCCTGGAAAACTATAAATTCTTCTAGCTCAGACTTTTGTACTTATTCATTCTGCCTTCTGCCTGAACATTGTCAAAAATGTCTACATATTTTTCTCCTTAATTTCTTAAACCACTTCAAGAATTTGCTCTAAACTTGCCTTCTCATTACTGACTTCCCTGCCTATCTCATTCAAATTGCAGAAAGTCTAATTCCTTTCTCAGATTGTGTACACACTGCCATGATTTATTTTTCTCCGCAGTGCTCATCTCCAACTACTAAACAATATATTTTACTTATTCATTTGTTAATTATTTTTATTTTTCAACTGTAACACTAGCCCCAGGGTCCAGTATTTTTGCATCTTATTCATTGTGTATCCATACACTTAGAACTAGGAGATCTCAAAACAAGTTTTCAAGAGAATGAATAAATAAGAAATGCCTAGGTGATAAACTATAAATATTGGCCCTCAAATCTAAGTGTCTCATTAAAATTTGTTGAATTATAGATTATCTTTTCCAAAAGTTTATTTAACTTTTCCATATTAGAAAATATTAGCACCTAACACTTCCAAAGTCTAAAAAGTCTAAAACAAATCTAAAAAGTTTAAAAATTAATGGGCAGTTATGGTAGTTTGAGGTGTTTACAAAGTTCCTACACACACACACACAAAAGGGTATAAAATTGGACAGAGTTGTCAAGAGCTACCACTTCAAGGTTTTGGAAATCCATAAAAGGCAGACAACTTATTAAGTGTTTATTCTTGAATAACTACTAGATCATAAGTTAAAAACAACAAGCATTTGTGATCTTTCCTGGGGCTCCACCTTCTCCTAAAGCTTAGTCAACGACTGGACCAAAACCAAAAGTTTGCTTTTATGAAAGGCTGAATTAATCCTCAATGAGTGACAAAACTCTGGCTTTTTCAGCATAAAAGAAAACAGGCTCTGTAGAAAACAAATATTTAAAATTCACAGATTTGGCTCCCAAGCATGCTCTGGAGAGAAAGTTGAGGAAGTAACTGGGTATCTTTTGCTAGTATCATTCAGATGAGCCAGAAATGAATACAGAGACCCTAGAAATGAAAAAAGCCGCAGAAAGGCAAGTTAATTTCATCACATGCCCCTCATGGGCTGAAATATTACATATGAGTGGGAGATATGTTCCTACACAGACCCTGAAAAAAAAGCCAAAGATAACTTGAGAACTGGATAAAGTTTAGTGTGTGCACTCTCAATAAACATCTGGGAGAAGACTTATAAACTCATTCATTTGAGCTTGACTTTTGCCCAAATCACTGGCTGACCACTAAGTTATGTAGATGTAAGGCTAATACTTTGAAATACAGGTTAGAAAATACAAATAAAATTAAAAACACTGAGCAGAGAATTCAACAGCCATACTTTACAGGGGAGACACGTTCTACAGTTTATGTTCAGGCTAATTATTAAAAAATCAAGCAAATAAAATACATCGAAGAGTAAATCAGAATTTAAATTGGGCATAATTTAAAAATACAAATAATCAGAATAGTTTAGTTTATAGTCAGAAAAAAATTCATAGATGGCTCAAAATGTTTTATTAGGCAGAGAAGAACTTCAAAGCAGCCATTATAAACATGAAATTTAAAAATTATTTGTAAATAAACTATAAAAAAGATCCAAGTCAAAATTCTATATCTGAAAAGCATAATAACAGAAATAAAAATATAAAAATATCAAAAAATGGGCTTAACAGCAGATTTGCAATATCAGATAAATAATCAGTGAAATTAAAGACAAATTAATACAAGTTATTTTTCCCACATAGAGTGAAAAAAATTGAAAATAAATTACTAGAGCTTCAAAGGCCTGTGAAACAAAATTAAACACCTATGAGACAAATCTATCAAAGCAATGGGTTTATATGGTTGTTCCAGAAAAAGCAGACTGATAGGGGTGTACACATATTTTTTTTTTTTTAAAGGAAAACAATACTTGCCAATTTCAATGAAAACATTAATCTATAGATTCACAGAAATTAACAAATGTCAAGTCAAGTTTTCATAAAACTACATTTAAACAATTGTGGAAATTGCTGAAAGTTAAAGATAATTTGAAAACCTTTTTATTTTATTTTTTCCTGATCCAAGGACTCTTACTTGAAAATCTTTAAAGCATCAAGGGATAAATGATAGAATGCTTAAAAGAGAATTTATGACTAATGGGAGAACTTACGACTAATGGGAGAACTTAAACTTATGGGAGACTTCTTCAAATATAATAGAGATTAGATGCATTTGAATAACATGCACATTTCTGAAAGTAAAAAAAGATAAAGAAAATCCCAGCCAAAAATTTTATATCCAGAAAAGTATTATTCCAAAATAAATGCAAATAAAGAAATCAGCAGAATTTATAAAAAAGAGTAAGTTACTACATATATCCTTTAATATACACTAAAGGAAATCCTTTACATATTAAAAAATATTGGATAACTACTTTAGGCTTAACGAATATTGGATGATTACTCAATTCAATAGGAAATAAAGAATGCAAAAAATGGTAAAAATATGAAATGTTCAGATATTATGCTAATGTAACTAATATCTTGATAGTTATATTACATGTAATATAACTATCATAATATACTTTAATATAGAATATGTATATAATATATATTCCATATATAATTTCTTCTTAAATTCTTTGAAAATAATATATACATACACAGTATAAAAGTATGGAAGTGGCTTTAGAATTGGATAATGAATAAAGGCTAGTAAAATTTTAGGGATCAAAATAGCAGAAAAGGAAAGCCTAATTAGCCTTGATCAGACTTCCTGTGGAAATGTATGTTAAAAAGTCTGCAGATGAGACTCTGAAGGAAGTAAGAACCAAAGTAGAAAAATGTATACCTTCTTAAGAGAATATCTAAATTGTCATAACCAGAATGCTAGTAGAAATATAAACATTATAAGTGTTGCTGGTGAGGACTCAGAAGTAACTAACTGATGAACACGCTATTAGAAAGTAGAGTCTTTCCTAGTTTCAGAAAGCTCAGCTGAATTCTGTATTAGCAATTATGTTCAAAGCATTTTACAAACAAATGACTTTAGTATTTAACAGGGGAAATTTCTAAGCACTATGTTGAAGGTAGAGCCTACTTTCTTCTTTCTATTTACACTAAAACGTGGAAAGAGATAAGCTGAGGGAAAAAATATTAAACAAAGAGGTATAAACTTAATAATCTAAGAAATTCTTAACTTATGCAGTTGCAAAAAATGATGAAATTAGAAGATCCACTATCAGCAAAGCATACTCTGGAGAGAAAGTTGAGGAAGTAACTGGGTATCTTTTGCTAGTGCCTTGGAAGAAATATAAGTTTACGGTGTTCACTTAATTTATTTAAAAACATTTT
>NW_012101798.1:4098960-4101604 GCF_000951045.1 Mandrillus leucophaeus
CAGTCTATCAATTTTGTTGATCTTTTCAAAAAACCAACTCCTGGATTCATTGATTTTTTGGAGGGTTTTTTGTGTCTCTATCTCCTTCCTGCTCATTCTTTTAAGATTCTTCTGATAACAGATTACTAATCCTCCAGAATTACTAACAATTGTTCAGAAGTTTCTGTATTTCTGAAATATAAAAACCTTCCTTCTTTCCTATCTAAAAATTTGTTGAATATCTGATAACTTGCTAAACTAAATACCTGTGAAAAATATTCTTGATTAGCAGTAAGTAAATGATTAATTAAATGTGGTTCTTAAGTAGTTAAGCTAAACTGTGTGTAAAAATAATTGTATCATTTATTTGACACAATGCTAACAGAAAGCATGAATGTCATTTTCAAATATGCTGCAAATTGTATCCCAAAATGTAATTTTTAACACAAAGTAACAGAACATGGTAAAATAAAGACCAGAATATTCCAAGCCATCTGATTTATTTAGCGAGTAAAAGGGACAAGTAGTTGAACTGCCTAGTATTTTTTGAAGGAAAAATCATTTCAGCCAACGTTGATCTTAGAAGAGCAATACAATGTAGGTGAGAAAAAGTGAATCAGATAAATTCCTGAGTGTCTCTCGACAGAAGATAAATGCCACAGATTGTCTCCTTTTGAGAGAAGAATATTGGGGTGAGAAAGTTATAGTGATCAAGCTCCAACAGGTGATTGACTATTAAATTCAATGACCTCTGCAGTTTTCTTATTGACTTCTCAAGTCTCCATTAAGGAAATGTCTCAAGGGAAAGAGACAAATAAACCACAAAGAGAGTGATTTGAAATAAAGCCAGCTCCAGAAATAAATGCCCACTACAAATGAATATGAAAATAAAAATGGCTACAAAATATAAGCTGGTTGTGCACTGCTTAAAACATTACAAATGCAGATATATCACTCAGTGTTGAGATCTTATTTAAGAAACATATAAAGTATAGATATTTGAAACGAAAATCCATTCACTGGTTTAGGTTGTAAAATCATGCATTGTGTTCTCAGAAATAGAAATCTCTTTAATGAAGTGTTAAAAATAAAGGTAAAGGCAGGAAGACTCCTGATCATTTTGCTTTTTTCATATGTTCCATTTCTATTGGAAAATAAGACTATAGGTAAATCTCTCTCATTCTCTCTCTCTCTCTCTCTCTTTCTCTCTCTCTATGTGTGTGTGTCTGTGTGTGTGTAGAGAGAGAGATAAAAAAAGAAAGAGAGAGATGTTTCCAATAGTCACACTTTAATTTGACTACAATTTAATAACCTACAGTAGCACAAAAATAGTCTAGTAATGGGTTAAAGTGTCTAGAAGGAGGATTCTCAGCATTGGCTTTTGCAACACCTTATATCCTTAAATTTTGTTTGGAATTGCATAAGCACATGGCAAATGGTATAAATGATACAGTTTTTCACATTGTAGAAATCATGGAATATCTATAAATCTAGCAGCATTTTAACATTCTACATAACAAAATGATTCTGCATTGGTTCTTCCCTAGCTTATCTTCAGTGTAAAGATTTTGAGAGCTAAAAAAGAGCTCTCAAATTGGGGGAAAGGGTTTTGATTTTGATTATTTTGTACATCTTACAGTTGTCATATAATCTGAAATCTAAAATTTGGTACATTTAATAATGTATCATTATAATTAAAATGCATAAGTTGGATATGGATGCCTCATTTATCAATGACTTAAGTTCTAAAGGGAGCTATTACTTAAATCCAATTGACTTCATTATGCTAATCTAAGAAACTATGCTAAAATCTGGCCAGCTGTCAGTGAATGTGCAGATGTCTCAGGTTCCTGTTGCTTCATTTTATTTTGAAAGATACATGTTGATAAGTTCTTGGTTTTATCTAACTCTTTTCACTGCTCACTCTATACAATTTCTTATGATGATGATTGTTCATCCATAATTAGACTCCATGTGCATTACAGTCATCCAGTTACAAATATTTTTACATAGTAATTTGAAATCATAATTTCCTGTTTGAGGAAGTAGTTGTCAATATATGTCCCTGTAATAAAATAAGCTTTTTATGCTCTTATTTAACAATAATGTTGATATAACAGCTTGAATAAACCATTTGTCATTACTGAAAAAATATGAATTAATCTTAGAATCATTAGTAAGAGCAACATATGCCAAAGTAAAATAGTGAATTTCGTATACTTTCATCTCTATGGGGGAAAAAAAAAGAGATTGTGCTGTTAGAGGTTAGAATAGTATTTATTTTATGGACTTGTGAAGTCTGCAGGGGGTGCGTTCAAGAGCCTTCAGATTTGGAAACCCTGGAAGTCTTGTGTCTAAACAGGGGTCATAGTGGTGGAGATGTACAGAGCCCAGCAGATTGAGGGGCCATGGAGGAAGCACCTTGGCTCTTCTCAGCACCAGCTTTTAACTTGAAAGGGTTTTCAAAACTATGTTCTTCCCATGTAGCTACTCTACCTGCCCTGGATACAGTGCTGCATCATCTCCACACCCACACTAATTTCTTCTTTCAGCTGTCAATACCTCTTGCCACCGGCTCCCATTGCAATTATTTGTTACCATTATGATTCTTTATCTGAAGGCTTGTTATGTATGCTTAGGAGTATATTCGCAGCATCAAAATTCA
>NW_012101798.1:4102919-4104350 GCF_000951045.1 Mandrillus leucophaeus
TTTTTTTTTGAGACGGAGTCTTGCTGTGTCACCCAGGCTGGAGTGCAGTGGTGAAATCTCGGCTCACTGCAAGCTCCGCCTCCCGGGTTCACGCCATTCTTCTGCCTCAGCCTCCCGAGTAGCTGGGACTACAGGCGCCGGTGCTACCTCGCCTGGCTAGTTTTTTTGTATTTTTGGTAGAGACGGGGTTTCACTGTGTTAGGCAGGATGGTCTCGATCTCCTGACCTCGTGATCCACCTGCCTCGGTCTCCCAAAGTGCTGGGATTACAGGCTTGAGCCACCGTGCCCGGCCGATTCTTTTTATTTAAAGGACTATCGAAATGTTGAATCATCTGAACTACATTTTGAACATTGAATAGCTTAGTTTTAAATGTTATGGCTAGTAAGGAGACATCTGTAAAACACAAAAAATGAATCACTTGTCTAATCTACATTTTTAAAACATAAAAATTGATGAAACATTTTCTGTGTAGTAAGGGCTTTCATCATAAAAGTGACAATAAAGAAATAATGTTGCAATAACCCCATCTCACTTAGTCCTTAAAGTGATAACAATTTCCAAGTGTATTTATTTATGGTATTTATGCTTTTCTTATGGTAAGGTAAAATTAAAATAGCTAATTTTTTTTTTGCCAAATGCCTGAGAAAGTAATAATAACTAGTACTTTTACCTTCTAATACCTTCCTAAGTAAAAATATCTACCCACATCCCAGATGAAGAAGGAATTAATATGTGAAATGATGTAAGGTTTTGGAAGAAAGTCTGATATTTAGAGTGGTAAGTTTGATACCATACGCATATATAAAGGCATGGGGAGTGGGAGGAAGAGAGCAAGAAAAGAGGAGGATAAACTTTTATGTGTACAAATTAGTAAAGAGCTTTCTGATGTGTCATTCTAGAAATGTAGACATCTTCCAAAGGCAGTGAATGGTGGTCTACATGAGATTTCTACTAAAGAAACAAGTTGACCCAATTACATTTTTCTGACAGGTAATTTATAGAATTGTAAAGAATGAAAGTCAGTTCCTCACAAAGAAATCTGTGCACTGGAAGATACCCTATTACTGTCTGTACCCTTTTCAACTGTTTTTCCAGGAAATGGCTACACAATATCATTTCCAATCTAGATTCCCTACAACATCTCTAAACCTATTCGAATTTACTAGATTCTGTAAATAACTATTGACCATTCCTATGTGCTTAAATACAGTTAAAATGTCTAAGTCATTTAGGAGATTTAGTTCATCTGTAAAGCATTTCCAAAAGACATTTCCAACATTTGATGACATTATCACCCTTTGCAATGATTTTGTACCATCTCTTACAACATCCCAAGGTTAACACCCTACTGTATACAGTTCTACAGTTAGTGGAACTAATCCTCTTCATTCCTCAGATAAACTTGAATAAAAGACCCATAAATTTTTCT
>NW_012101798.1:4105980-4107467 GCF_000951045.1 Mandrillus leucophaeus
TCAATACCTCTTGCCACCGGCTCCCATTGCAATTATTTGTTACCATTATGATTCTTTATCTGAAGGCTTGTTATGTATGCTTAGGAGTATATTCACAGCATCAAAATTCAGAGAGCTCTACATTTATGATGCATGCTGTATACATATATTTGATGAAGTTAAAAATTCAAGTAACCAAGGATAAATCTATTTTAAGACTTGTGAGACCATTTCTTCAAAAACTACTGATCATTACTAAGAGAAATTAAAGAATCGCAAAGACAGTTGAAGGTTATACAATGATCATGATTTAGAAAAATCAATAATAGAAAGAAGCCAATTCTCCCTAAATTGGCATTCCGACAAATAAACATTTTGCAGATTTTTAAAATAGAAAGTGACTGGCTGATTTTAACATTTGTTTAGAAATGCAAAAGCCTGGAAGTTGTTGGAAATACTCAATGTAATAAAACTTAAACACTTTTAGATATTAGAAGCCTATAATAATAAAAGGTCTAGACTAGACACAAGAATAGAAAAAATGAATAAATGGAATAGAATAGACATTTCAGGAAAAGGTATGAGTATATACTTTATCTTTCTATGTGACAATGCTAACAGAAGTTCAAAGTAAAAATTGTATTTTTAAACAATAAAAATAATTTAAAAATTAGTCTTTCTTTTCCCTTCTAATGGGACATGATTTATAGTATGATAATTTAAAGTTGAACCATCTCACATATTTTGACAAAAAATTGCATTATTATACACCTAAGTGAGAATATGCTTTGATTAAATGATCAGCTTAAATAAATATTGTACTTAAGATAATTTCTAATGCATACTTGAATTATTCTGACATTTAAAAAAGCTTTTTAAAAAATAAACAATAAAGTAAATAAAATAGTTTTCCCATCCTTCATAGCAAATGCAATTGTTGCTTCCTTTAGAATAAACAAGATTATGACTTTAAATTCTTACTCTATTTTATTGAGAAAAAATAACTTTAATTTGACAAGGTGAGCAAAGAGTGATAAAAATAAATACGTGGCAAATGTATTTGAAACTTGATATATCTGAAGTTTACAGTTTAAAGGATTATCACAGATTGCATAGCTAGTTACTTCCTAAATAACTTTTTCTATGTATACTTTTGTAGGAAACCTAGGAATTCCACCACCCCAAGTGTCCTTAATGTTTCTTAATGCCACTTTTGACCTCGCAGTTGCCCATAATTACATGTTGAGTTCAAGAAAGAATACATGACTGAGTATCTTCTTTTGCCCTTGGAAGTGAACAAGATTAGGTTGGTGTTTATGTTAAGTTTTGTTTGGAAGCAGACCTAGAAGGCTTTTCAGTAAAAAATGTTAATGTGGCTTGCGGCAATTTATGAAAATTTTCTCACTTCTAACTGAAACAAATAACTATATTTTTATCCCAACTAGTCATGTTTATTTTTCTTTACAGCACTTATTATAAACTAAGATGGATACTTTTTTTTTTTTTTT
>NW_012101798.1:4108638-4111401 GCF_000951045.1 Mandrillus leucophaeus
TCTGTACCCTTTTCAACTGTTTTTCCAGGAAATGGCTACACAATATCATTTCCAATCTAGATTCCCTACAACATCTCTAAACCTATTCGAATTTACTAGATTCTGTAAATAACTATTGACCATTCCTATGTGCTTAAATACAGTTAAAATGTCTAAGTCCTTTAGGAGATTTAGTTCATCTGTAAAGCATTTCCAAAAGACATTTCCAACATTTGATGACATTATCACCCTTTGCAATGATTTTGTACCATCTCTTACAACATCCCAAGGTTAACACCCTACTGTATACAGTTCTACAGTTAGTGGAACTAATCCTCTTCATTCCTCAGATAAACTTGAATAAAAGACCCATAAATTTTTCTACAAAAATAAAGTATATTACTGCTGGACCTCAGCAAACATATACTATATCCTTCCAACTCTGGCAATGTTTGTAAATCAGCATCTATAGAAATATATAACTGCAGGTTTAAAAAGAAAAGCAGCAGCCTTCATACAGCCCTGTATACTCCATTATGACTAAAAGTTCTTTCATTAAATGTGGCATAACAGGTTAAAAATACAAATAGCCTAATAAGATAATCCAGTATATCATAATTAGTTCTGTGGTTTTAGAAGATAATTATATTTTTAAAAATTATGTACTTGTCAAAGGCATTTTGTCAAGGAAAGTCTAGTCATAAAAACTGTGGTTAAGGCCCCTTATGATGATTTTTTCTTTATTTGATGTGAACATAGTTCTTTATATAAATCCTCCTTGTCTATTTGATAATGTAGACTCACTTCAATGCATATACTACTCAGCTAATGTACCATTTACCCCTATTATGTATGTATTTATTTATATATTCATTTATTTGAGACAGGGTCTCTGTCACCCAAGCTGGAGTGCAGTGCCACAAAGAGAGCTCACTACAGCCTTGACCAACTGAGCTCAACTGATCTTCCTGCCTGGGCCTCCCAAAGTATTGGTATTACAGGTGTAAGCTACTGCACCTTGCCTATTAAATAGTAGCATTTAAGACAGTTATAAAATTTATACCTTCAATGTAACATTATCCAATATGATCCCTGATGTTTCTAAATGAATAATTATAACAACCATAAAAATCAGAATGTGGATACTATTATAAATTTTCTTTCATATTGTCAAAAACATAAATAATGTAAAATATACCATTTAACCATTTTTAAGTGTACAGTTCAGTGGCATTAAGTATACTTACATTGTTGTGCAATCATCACCATTATCTATCTCTAGCATTCATTCATCATCCCAAACTGGAACTCTGTATGTATTAAATAATAACTCCCCATTCCTTCCTTTCCCCACCCACTGGTGACCGCTACTCTATCTTCCATGTCTATGAATTTGACTATTCCAGGTACTTTATGTACATACAATCATACAATATCTGTCATGTGTCTTATTTTACCTGGCATAATGTCTTCAAGATTAATTCATGCTGTAGAATGTAGAAGAATGTCCTTTGTTTTAAGGCTGAAAAATATTCTTTTGTATGTATTAAATATTAAACCACATTTTGTTTATCTCTTCATATCCTGGTAGACATTTGGATTATTTCCACCTTTTGGCTATTATAAACAATGCTGCTATAAATGTTGATGTACATATTTCTGTTCGAGTCTTTACTTTCAATTCTTTCGGGTATATTTACAAATAAGTGGAATTGCTAGATGATATGGTAATTTTATTTGAATTTTTTGAGGGTATTTAGCTTTAATTTCTTGCTCTAATTTAACAGCATAATCTAGCTGAGAAATACACGTATGAGTTAACAAATTTTCATTTATATTCTTAATTTCAATCTTCCTCCCATGTATCTTCCAATACAATATCCTAAAAATTTGATCCCATCTTATATTTACCTGATGCTCTCAACCCAATCAATAATCTTGGGGAAACACCAGAAAGATTTTGGTAATTACTCATCTCCATGAAATTCATAAAGTTGATGCACAAGGCTTTTAGTTGAGGGAAAAAAGAAATAAAAATAATTCTAGTATCTATTTCAAGTTTGACAGTATGAAAATAGATACAAAGTATATTTAAATATTTTTATTTCTTAGAATATTTGAAATCTGAATTGGCCTTCAAAATTAGTAATTTGGTGGAGAGTTTGTCTTCTGGGGAGATAAAGTCATTTTCTCCTCTGAAGAAGATTCCTAAATAGTTGGCTTTAAATTACAAAATATATAAAAATAAAGTAAGTCATTTAGTGTTAATCTTATTGTACCTTGTAGAAATTTAAACACATAAAGGAAAAAAATATTTAATTGGTTTTCTAATTTTGAGAACATCTAAACAGTTCTTTCATATAGATTTAATCCATGAAAACTAAAATACGGGCTCAAAATGAGTTAATAATTCAAGTTGGTTCATTAAATCTTTTGTGTTGAAAATCATAGAATTTTATGTTGACAAGCATAGCCTCTAATATTTAAGTGAAGAAATAGGTTTCCTTCACAAATATTTTAACAAATGTATGTTTATTTACCATGTGAATTATCTATAAAGATAAAAATTCAACAGTTGGAGTTCCTAAAACTTCTCAATATTAGAAGAAAGTTTGCTTCCACTTCTAGCAAACAGATTTTGATGGAATCTTAAATTTCTTTTCTTTTCTTCTTTTTTTTTTCTTTTTCTTTTTTTTTTTTGAGATGGAGTTTTGCTCTTTTGCCCAAGCTGGAGTGCAGTGGCTCAATCTCAGCTCACTGCAACCTCTGTCTCCCAGGTTCAAG
>NW_012101798.1:4112877-4114427 GCF_000951045.1 Mandrillus leucophaeus
TTCATCAGTTGATTAGCACTTAGGTTGGTTTTATTTATTTGCAATTGTGGATTGTGTTATAGTACACATAAACCTGCAATTGTGTTTTTTATGTAATGACTCCTTTTCCTTTGGATGGATACCCAGTAGTGGGATTGCTGGAATGAATTAGTAGATCTACTTTTAGTTCTTCAAGAAATTTCTCTTTATGGCTAAATTCTAATGCTTTGTTTGTCTGACATTTTAAAAGTTATTTATTCCTCCTTCTTCAGTAATAGAAATTTAGGTTGAAAGTGTTTTCCCCTTTGTTCCCTGTCAATTTTAGATATAACATTAACATCATCCATGTATATGGCTAAAGTGTATTATACTCTCAATGTAAGTGTTTTCTTTTTCAGGTAATTTACAATTTCTGTTTTGTATCTTTTAAGATTCCTTCTCTTTTTAGTTGTATGTTTCAACATAGTATATTTACATATAAGTGTGTGTGTGTGTGTGTGTGTGTGTGTGTGTGTATCCTGCTGAGCACTTAGGATGTTCTTAGGTCTGTTGTCTTTTGTCATTTCTAGAAAATTCTCTGCTGTTATATCTTTGAATAATGATTTCCCAAATTCTCTCTATTCTTGAATTCCTCACAAAGTTTAAGCTGGTTTATTATACTTTTCCCTTCAGCAGGAAATGTCTCCTATGACATCTAGGATCAATATTTTGAAGGTTTTATAATTAGATTAACATATTATGCAAAAACAATACAAAGTATAAGAATTTAGGCAAGCAGAGGATGAGATAATAAGGTGCAGCAACATTTAACAGTGGAGAGAGGCACAAGAACCTACAAAAATATAGAAAAACAATAGCTCTAGAGTTAGGACAGAAATCAAGATAAGTGGTTTCTTGAAGTTAAAAATAAGAATGGTTTTCAGGGAGCAAAGTTTCACTTAGAAGACTAGTTCAAACGTAGTATGAAAGGAAGAATGTATATAGAATTTACAAGAAAGGTGATATTGTGAACCTTTACAAGTGCAGTTTTAGTGTAACAACATGTTTATGAACAAATAGCAAAGCACTAAGGAGGCAATGAGGAGTGAAATAAACAATGCGTCACTCTAGCATTCTGCTATGTATAGCTAAAATTAGGGGAGAGGTTAGGATGATGTGGTATTAAGAGAGGTTTTTCCATCATTGTTATCACTGGAATAAAGAATTGATTGAATATATGTAAATACCAATAGAAGGAATCTATATAAAGGGAGAGCTCAAAGTTCCAGGAAAAGCATAAGATATTGAATTGATTGGGTTGCGAAGTGGGTTTCCCAAGTAGACTGCCCCTGGTATCAGTGGGACAGATACCTGTGGAAGGAGGATGAATTGGCCAGAGGGAGATATCAGCTGTGATGCAGACCAGAGGAAAGCCTTCAGAAACTTCACAGGAAGCTGTGTATCTATAATGACTTTTCTACAGAATAAGATTTTATAGCCTTCAGATATTATAAATAGATTTTTAAGAAATCTATTTGTAAATAGAATCTATAAAGCCATCTGAACAGATGAGTTATTTGATATGAGCTGGC
>NW_012101798.1:4118917-4119867 GCF_000951045.1 Mandrillus leucophaeus
GATTCTCCTGCCTCAGCCTCCCCAGGAGCTGGGACTACAGGTGCGTGCCACCATGCCTGGCTAATTTTTTGTGTTTTTAGTAGAGACAGGGTTTCACCGTGTTAGCCAGGATGGTCTCGATCTCCTGACCTCGTGCTCCACCAACCTTGGCCTCCCAAAGTGCTGGGATTACAGGCATGAGCACCGCACCCAGCCTTAAATTTCTGATAACAAAATATAGGACCACAAATAATTTACTTATATTTTTTAAAAACTCCAAATAATTACCAAAAATTAGCAGACACAATGGCTATTTGAGTGAATATATTTTTTGGAATACTAATTTGAAGACATTACCGTAGTTTAAAATCTCTTAGCTTAACAACTGAAGTCTGCAGTAGGCTCAGTCTTTTGTTGTTATTCATAACCGTTGCTAAATTAATTCATAGTGGTTCCAAAATTAAACAAAACTTTTTGTCAAAGTTCAATCAATCACAAATTGCACTAAAACAAACAAGCGCCTGATAAGATTCTGTCACTTTCTTGGGCAGATTCTGTGTTTAATTTATATATATTTGTAAAATTGCAATCAGTCATTTGACTGATGATAAAAACAATGCTTCAGACATGGACAGAAGCTATTTATAATAATGTTTCTCACCAGCTCAATTCGGAACCTGCTCCATCTTTAACATGGAAGAAGTTCATACTTCACTACCTCGACAGCAAAACTATTCCTTACAGAGCAGGTCCCACAGTACAATAAGCATATTTTTTCACTAAAATTATTCAAATATTTTAAAAGTTAATCCTTATAGAGACTTGTTGTATGTTTATTATGTTATTTATATGCTATTGTTCTTTATATTCCACTTTTTAATTCTAACTTCGTTCTTCCTAAAAACTGTTTTTCTAAAATTCTGTTAGGAAGTGTTTGGTATGGCTACATTCTTATACACACACACACACAC
>NW_012101798.1:4125308-4128940 GCF_000951045.1 Mandrillus leucophaeus
TCGATCTCCTGACCTCGTGATCTTTTCAGTAACAGAAAGGCCAGTTATGATGACATGGAAAGACATAACTAGCTCCTGGCATATATGTAAAAGATACAAATTAGAGGCAAATCTCTAGTGGTTGGACAGGTATTTAAGAAAAAACAAATTTGGGGCCATGTGCAGTGGCTCATGCCTTTAATCCTTGCACTTCAGGAGGCTTGACGCTGGTGGATCACTTGAGATCAGGAGTTTGAGACCAGCCTGGCCAACATGGTGAAACCCTATCTCTACCAAAAAATATAAAACTTAGCCAGACATGATGGTACTCACCTGTAATTCCAGCTACTTGGGGAGCTGAGGTGGGAGAATCACTTGAGCCTGGGAGACTGAGGTTGCAGTGAGGCGAGAACGCACAACTGCACTCCAGCTTGAGCAATGGGGTGACACCCTGTCTCAAAAAAATATATAGTAATATTGGTGAGGATTCTGGCATTAAGGAAAGAGTAGAAGTCAATTCAGGTAAGGTCATCAAGCAGCAAGGAGCACTGGCAAGTCAAATGTAAGTTATCAACCCAGAAAGACTGTAGAAACTTGATATCTAAACAATGAGTGGGGAAAAGGGTAATTATATTCATTTAGGGTTTCTTAAAGTGCCGAGGACTATGCTAAGCATTTTATGAGAAGCAGCATTGCACAGTGGTGATGAGTAAGGGCTCTGGAGCCAGAGAGCCAGAGTTAACAATCAAATACTGTCACTCACAGTCTATTGACCACAAACAAGTTACTTTCTGTATTCGATTTTCTCTTCTGTGAAACTGAATTAAAAGTAATATTACTAAATTTATTTTGATTGCTATAGGATTATGTGAAAGTTTGTGCATAGATATTGTCACTGAATAGATGACTGATATGCTCTTTACAGTAATCAAAGTCATGTGAGGAAAAGCAGAAACTTTAAACCTTGGTTTGTGGGATTAGACACAGAAATCGTAAGAAACAAATATCCACTTAATGACAATAAGGTAAAAGATGAAATTGAGAATTGAATGAGGAAAAATTTAATCCTAAGATATTGAGCTTATTTTTAACCTAGATTTTCTTCCATTAAGCCTCTGTCAAGACAAATTCCAGAATGTGAATTAGGTTTAAACAAATATATATATATACACACATACACACACACACACACACACATATATATACATATATACACACACACACACACACACAAAAGCACTCTATGTACATTGTTTTATTTAACACTCAGAAATATCAAGTGAATTAATTATTTTTAGAAACATTTATAGAAGATTTAACTAAGTCAGGGAAAGATTAAAAGGTGATAACTGGCTATATTTATTAGATCTCTGCAGAATTAGCCATCAGAAGTGAGTTGGATGGGAAAGAGGTATATACAGTGATAATATGATAATTCAAATTGGTAAAATCTGAAATCATATAGGTTTTTCTCATTTCAAAGTATGTTGGGTCACATGTGTGTTTATATCACTGCAGGTAGTCTCATGAAACTGAAAGAAATACATAATTACAAAAGGGAAATATAAAAGAGAACATAAATAGGGGCCACACATGAACATGAGTTAATTCTTCCCTCACAAATAAATAATTTACACATATAAAGTCTTATGAAGACATACTACAGTACTAATTATAAGAAATAAAAATGTTTACCTGCTTTCTGATTTATGTTTCTTCATTTTTATTAGCTGTTCATAAACTACATGGTTTTAATATGCATATCTCAGAGTTCTTTGGGCCTTACCTCCTTGGAAAATAATGATGGAAATTTTCACTGTCTTGAGTGTCTACCTACAGAATGCAGAATCTTGGCACCTAAGATGTACTCTGATAGTATGTCTGAGATTTGTGGAGGGTGCTTTACAAGTGTTTGTGTATGTGCCCAACTTGAGTGAACCTTTGTTATTGCTATTATTGCATTTATCCTACAAAGTGTGGTTGCAGCTCTGCAGCGTAAAACGAAATTAGAGTTGCTTCTTCACTGGGTACCTCAGTGCTGCCTGACTCTGCTGGGCTTTTGAGGACCACTTGGTCTCCTCCAGTCTCTCCTCTGATCTGCACAATCATTCATTCTCCTGCTCTGCTATGCAGCACAGTTCCCACATGGGATGTTGCTTACACTCCAAGGCAGCATAAAGGGATGGGAAGAACACCCTTTACTTTTGGTTTCAGATTCCCTGGAGGAGTCCCACAGTAGTGTCAAGGCATGTGAAGCAGAGCAACTCTATCTTAAACAGAAGCTGGGGAAAATGATGCTGAAACTTACTGGGCTGCATTCCCAGATGGTTAAGATATTCTAAGTCATAGGATGAGATAGGAGGTCAGCACAAAATTCAGGTCATAGAGACATTGCTGATAAACCAATTTGCAATAAAGGTGTGGGCCAAAACCCAGCAAAACCAAAATGGTGACGAGAGTGACCTCTGGTCGTCCTCATTGCTACACTCCCATCAGCACCATGATAGTTTACAGATGCCATGGCAACATCAGGAACTTACCCTATATGGTCTAAAAAGGGGAGGCATGAATAATCCACCCCTTTGTTAGCATATCATCAAGAAATAACCATAAAAATGAGCAACCAGTAGCTCTCAGGGTTGCTCTGTCTATACAGTAGTCATTCTTTTATTTCTTTACTTCCTAAATAAACTTGCTTTCACTTTGTACTATGGACTTGCCCTGAATTCTTTCTTGTGTGAGATCCAAGAACCCTCTCTTAGGGTCTCTTTCCTGTAACATCTTTCGGTGACCAGGAAGGGACTACACTGCAGAAACCCTGACCCAAAGGCTAACTTTGGGTAAGTGGTGGGGTCCAGTAACATCTTTCTTGCAAACCACAAAAGGGTCAATACTAAAGAGATACCCTGACCCAAAGGAAATAGACTGCAGCACTGATTGGATGACTTTGGGTAAGTGGTGGGATACCCAGGTAAATAATAGGATTGTGTTAGAGGCCCAATTTCGGGGACTTAGAGTCTCTCCTAACACAGAGTGGGTTAGAGGCCCCTGTTAATAAAAGGCAAGAGCACTTGACCAACCTTGGGTAGAGGCCCAAATTAGGAGGATCAGCGTCCCTTCTAACATTTAGGGTTAGAGGCCCCTCTCAGTAAAGTCCCTCTTGGCTAAGAACAGGTTTGGCACTACAGGATGCTAACTGCTATTCTCTTTGGATTAATTTGCCTTGCGCTCTTTGCTGATGGCTGTGGGTGACAGGGTTAGGCATGTACAAATCGTGGGACATGGGGAGTTTTTTCCTCCCTAAAAGGGGAAATGTGAGAGCTAATTAGACTGCTGGAAAAAATCCCTTTACTATTGACAAGTGGCCACCTGAACTTTTCATTGTCAGTTGCAATGAGTGGTTCTTTTCTCTGGCCTCTCTAATCTCTTCACCTTCCCCACCCCGTCACAGGCAATACTTTCCTTCTCAGCTTTTACTTTCCTACCTTTTCTGTCACTTAGAGCAACTATATTGCCCAGAGACCACATGTTGAAACTCTAAGTCAGAGGTTGGGTTAAAGATGATTGGGCCCATCTGGAGGCAAATTTAGGCCTTGCCAGTTTGATATTGGGTGCTAAGTAGAGTGGCTAAATGTCTATGTTTTATCACATGT
>NW_012101798.1:4129167-4129930 GCF_000951045.1 Mandrillus leucophaeus
ATGGTTGAATAAATGGGGGGAAAAATCAGTGTTCATCTCCTCTGTAAAGTTTTGATGAATGTGAAAAAGAATTCTAAGGCTAGTCTTAAACTAGTATATTTTGTGCTATGAATTCATTTTTCTGTGTCATGGGGTACCTTAGGATGACACACGGGCTTAGAACACCTGTAAGCCCACTTTTCAAAACAACCTAGCAAGCTGGTCAATAACAAGCTTGGCTGCAGGTCCCTGAAATGAACCGAAAAACTGAATGAAATCGCCACCTTGTTTTATGTCCTTGGAAGCCTGACCTTTTAATGATGTGGTGGTACTTTCTTTTGGTCTCCACCTTCGAGGGCACAGAAATTTTAGGGTTCATGTCATAGCTCTAAAAATCATATGAAATAGTTAAAAGGCTTAGCAAGGTCAAAATTAACTACTCTAGGCTTCTTCTGGGAAAGGAATTGGAAACTACCCCATGCTGCAGCTCAGCAGCTAAGGTTTTACCCTTTCATATTGAGGTCTGGGTTCATTTCCCCACCTAGAAAGTCTTTTCTGGTTTAATATCTGTGTGCCCTTGTCTATGCTCTTCTCCTTCATAGACTGTGTTAATTTTTTCTTTCTCTAAGCACTTAGAAGGTTACCTTTGGTAAAGTTTAAAGCCAAAAATATCAGCCATTTGGCATAAGAAATTCTAAGGCCGGGCGCGGTGGCTCAAGCCTGTAATCCCAGCACTTTGGGAGGCCGAGACGGGCGGATCACAAGGTCAGGAGATGGAGACCAT